>NW_006436288.1:5895313-5957491 GCF_000325575.1 Pteropus alecto
AAAAAAAAACTAACATTCTTCTGATTTTTTTTAAGCTAGAGAACTGCTATATTTTATGCTGACTTTATAAAGAGTTTTAAAAAATATATACCTGAATTTGCGATTTGCATGCAAGTACTAATTGAAATCTAATGAAAAACCCTCACTGAAGGCAGGTTTATAAAATAATTTTTCCAATGTGAATTTTATTTCTAATGCAAGATACTGAATTTCAAAATATAATTATTAAATTCATGCCCGAGTTTCAAATATGTTCTTCTATAATCAGCTAATTAAAAATATTATGATGTTGTAATAGTTAAATATTGCGTTTGCCTTGTTAGGATTAGGTGCTTTCATATTAATATTATTCTGATTACCATTTACTTAGCATCTTCAGTATAGAGGACATTTGTATAATCTGTAGAAATTAATATTCTCTAAACTGAACAAGTTTTATTACTGATAACTATTGCCTATAAAAAATGAATTGGTTAGGCAGAAAAACTATTTTTTTTTTTTTTTTCAGTTATTCTAGTCCCAGTGAGTCCTTGTGGTATATCAGGTGACCCTGCCCACGGTCAGTGGCCACACCTCCTGTGTCAAGGTGGAATGTGACCAAGTTGACACAATCAGATTCACTTTCTTGGTAAGGTAAACTCAGAGCCCCAGAGACTGAATTAGACAGAAATGGACTTTCTACCTAAAAGTTAAAGAGAATTGGAGACAGGAAACTAAACTCACCAATATGGAGAAACAAAAAATAACTGCATTGCAGAAGATGGTTTAAAAGAGTAGAGAAGTTAGTTGCCTGAAGGAGGGGGATACTGCCTTAAGAGTTTTTCATTTTTATCAAAACTTGAATATATTTTCTGTATTAGGCTACTCTGAGATAACTTTGAATCTCTTTTCTAAATTTCCCTTTCACTTGAGCTGGTTTGAGTGGATTACTTTTAACTGAAAGATCCTTAAGACAATTGTGGATTACTTTTAACTGAAAGATCCTTAAGACAATTGTCTTGTTCCATCAAGGAGCATTAATATGATTATGCCATTTGTGAGCCACTGTTTTTTTTCTTCTTTAATCGTATGTATGAGTTTCGTGGGAAGAGCCACTGTCCTTTCAATGACACAGACATGCACGCGCGCGCGCACAGACACACACACACACACACACACACACACACACACACACACACAATGTTTCCAGAATAATTGCAAAGGGATCATGGGGGATGGGGGGACCAGGAACTGCTCTCTCTTATTTTTTTGCTTGTTAATGATATTGATTACATTTTCTAACAAGATTTCAGTTAGAGTTCAGTTAAAATCTTTTAAGTGGTTTCCAGATCTTCACAATGTAAAATTTGCAAGATCGTTAAGAAAAAGTTTTAGCCATTTTAAATGTTTAGTTTTGATTGCCACTGGACAAGGGACTAGAGAACAAGGTGGTGGTGCCATTTGCCTGAAATGACTGTGGACAAATAGCTAGAATAGGTCTTGTGTGGCAATCTTTGTAAGGTACACAATAATGCTTCATGATTTTGCTGAGTGGGAAAACTAGAGTAAAGAATGTCTTTTTTTATTCCTAAGAACTGAAAATTTCGAACTAACAATTCTTTCTTCTTTCTGGCTTATATTATAATTTGTGTAATATTCAGGGTTTTTTTTTTTTCTTGTTTTGTTTTGTTGTTTTTGTTTTGTTTTACTAATTAATAAAGCAATTGGTCAGATCTTGTATTATAACACAGAGCGTTACATCCCCATATGGAACTTATATTGCTATTCTTGTGGGACATCTTTTAAGGTTAAAATTTGATTATGAGAATAATAAAACAAGGGGGCCTTTTTTTGTAACAAAATCTTAAGACAATGGAGTAAGATGGTATCCTGGAAATAGAATAGATTTTGCCACTTCTTGGAATTCGAATTGAAATCCACTGGCTACCATAATAAGTAGTGTAAGATGTTGCTTTTATTGTATACTATCTTCAATCAAAACCATATATTGTAAAGGCTATACACTGAGCAATCATTTGATTATTCTGTGTCTATTGATACTCATTTATCCACTGCAAAAGGAATTATGCATTGTGCATGTGTCAGTCATTCAACTTGTCGCTAAATGCAGCTACTTCTGGTTAAAAGAGAACAACTATTTGCCATCTGCATCCAAACTTACTGAAGCAGGAGGCAAGAGTTGGATTATCCAACTGAAATAGCAAGTTCCCGTGGTTTGGGATATAGTATGCTCTGCCTTTATCTCCAGAAAACAGTCTGAATTTGTTGGGGTCATTTTCTAATCCTTTTCTAGTTAATCTCATGTTTATAGGATTCTGTAGACTTCCAGGATATTAATCAAGCTTTGTAAATTATATTTTAAGGCTGAACTTTTTTTGGCCTTCACATAAAGGAGAACATAAGGAAATTTGAAGGAAAAAAAAGCAACAGGAAAATGTGGAAGACAGAAACAAACATGGGGTAACTAAATGGAGAAGGATTCTGTGATCTTCATTAAAACAACAGTGAGAATATAATTTGGCTTTTGAAGACAAAGAGTACTTTTAAATCCATGGTCACATAACATCATTGATGACCTAAAAATATTTTAATAACCCAGTCTTGTTAATTTACCTCGTGATTTAATTTAGTTATTTGAGGGTTAAACATTGGAATTAGAGAGGAATTTTAATAAAAGACAACGTTATGTCTGCTAAATGCAAAGTAACTCACACTTTTGTAGCAGGGGCTCCTGACAAGTGGAAGTTCTGGCAGACCTTAAGGAAGGACCAGGAAAAGATCAACTGCAGTGAACACAATATTTATATACAAAAAATGCTTCTTTAAATGCTTGCTCTCAGTATGTCTAAGTAGTTTAATCAACACCCTAAATTCCTGCAGTCTTTTTCAAAACTGTAATTTGTATAGTACAACAATGTGTAGAGTATAAAGTGAAGGATAAATTCATACCACATAAAGTTTCAATAGTGGAGGTAAATTATACAGTCATTACTCCAGTAGTCCAAGCCAACAGGCAGAAAAAAATAATAATTGTCAAGGTGAAAGGAAAAAGATAACTTGTTGATTTATTCAAGGTCATTGAGTTGGTTGGTAGTTAAGGTTATTCTTTTATCTCTGCCCCTGCTTCTCCAAGAGTTCTGTTGTGATCAATCATCACCATAAAGCCACCCTGCAGTGGACCTCGCCCTATAGTTGTGCAATCCTTTTGCTCTTTTTATAGGACATTGATTATAATTTGCTACTAGATGTAGTAAGAGGCCAATTTTATTTCATTTTTTCTAAATTCACAGGTGTATTTAAATACAATAGAGGTGCATTCCTCTTGACTTGATAATCGATGGAAAATATTGAATTACAATAATAAAAGATAGGTTTACAAAAGTTGGGGGTAGGAATAAGGAGAAGAGAGTATACTCTGATTTTTTTTTTTTTAATGAGCAAGAAATAAGAAAAAAGAGAAAGCAAGTGAGCAAGCAAACAAGCAAGCACAGAGTCATGCTAAAGAGTGAAAACAAATTTATCTTGCTGGCTAAAAATTAACAGGTATCATAAACTCAATGACAATTTTCTTTGATAATATGTCAACCAAGCCCAATAAAAGTAGTTGACCGTGTCATGCTTCTGCTTTCCCCCTCTTTTTTACTCTTTTATGTAATGCCATTCTTTCATTATGATGGTGTTACCTTTAGTTGAAAAAAAAAAACCATATGGCTAAATAAACTAATTAATATTAACAACTATTTTGTCATGTGAAGCCTGAGGACTGTAAATAAACATCAAAAGAGGCAATTGTTCTTAGATGACGTCTGTTTATAAAAGGAGGTAAGAATTATGCAATGCATTTCAAATAGAAAATGTTTTATTACCATCATTCCATGTTACCTGAGTTATGTGAATATGAAAGCAGAGTGAAGTTAGTTATTTGTGGAGAAACAGACCGCAGTGGGTTTTAGAGGATGATGCATTCTGATCTGTGACTTTGAATGAGAGAAAAATATCATCGTTAATTTTTTTCCAAAGACATTCATCCATGCTTGTGGTCAAAAAGGCAATACAGTGGCAAGCATCATCTAGCATTAGAACAAAGCTGAAAACATATCTATTATATATATTCGTAATCTAGGAATTATATAGAAAATTCCTGTGGTCATTTCTAACTTAAGTATTCTATGACATCGCTAAAATTTTTAATGACATATTTGCTTTTTTTTGGATTGTTAGTCTTGCCAGATTTTGATGTATATAATATTTAATTCTAGTTTGACTGTATATCTTTAAAACTAAAATTTTAAAATACTTGTTAAAAAATAATATAAATTTTCAATATGGTAAGTACACCAGAGACTAAGAGGCAATTAAAGTTTGCAGTAGATAAGGAGAATATTTTAGAAACTAATTTTTTTAAAAAAGTATTAGAACAAGCAGAAGGTAGATGCTATATTTAAAACTATTTATTTTTTTGGTGACTGTGACATTTAAAAATTATTTTTCCTTAATCACAAACTCACAAATTCAAATTCTTCCTTGTTTAAAATATGTAGGCATATCTTGGAGATATTATGGGTTTGGTTCCAGAACAGCACAATAAATTGAGTATTGCCATAAAGCAAGTCAATCTTTTTGCTGGCAGAGGGTCTTGCCTTCAATCTGTAAAAAATACAACATCTATGAAGCACAATAAAGCAAAGTGCAATGAAACACGGTATGCCTATATTATATGTACTAGCTCTTCTTACTCATTTAAAAAAACTTTAAAAAATAAAATTATAGCAATACTGTTATTATTAACTAGTGGAATATTTCATACAAATTAATTTACCAGATAGTTCAGAAAGTAGCAAACTGTAAACATTTTACCATTTAAGGAAGCGAAGCATTCTTTCTAAAATATATTATACAGTTCCCTGTTGAACGGAGATACTCAGAAAATTTAACTTTTATCATGTGACCAACACGATTATGAATACACGATGAAATAGTTTTGTTGTAATTTAACTTTTGGATTTTCATTTAACTTTTCAATTTTATGTCGTATCTGCATAAATACGTGGGTATTCCATTGAGGGCAAGGATCAGTAATAAGTGGATGATAAATAGTTCTGAGTAATATGTCATGACCCGAATTCCACTACCCCCCAAAAAATGTTTGTGTTGAAGTCCTAACCCCTAGTACTTTAAAATGTGACTGTATTTGGAAATAGGGCTTGTAAAGAGTTTAAAATGAAGTCATTAGGGTGGGCCCTAGTCCATTATGACCATTGTCTTTATAAGAAGAGGAAATCCGAGCACAGACCTATGCAGAGGAGAGGTGATGTGATGATAAAGGGACAGCCATCTGCAAGCCAAGGAGAGTGGCCTCAGAAGAAACCAACCCTGCCAATACCTTGACCACAGACTTCTCGCCTCCAGAACTATGACAAAATAAATGTCTGTTGTTTAAACCACCCTGTCTGTGGTATTTTGCTATGGGATTCCTAGCAAACTAATACATGATAATACCATAGTGCCCTATGGGAGAACAAGACTTGCCAATAGAAGACTATGCTTTTACTATTCTTATATTTGTTTTTGGTCTTCTGCCTTCTCAATAACTCTTAGGGTATCAGTGTGACCTATTACTAAAAAGTGCTTGAATATTAAAATATTCACTCGTTGCATATAATGAAAACTCTCCAAACTTTTGTGGTGGTTTTAATTTCTGCATTTCAGGTTGTCTTTTGAGTTTTTTCCTGTAGAAAGATCATGGTAACTGGGGGATTCTGTTTTAGGCTGTTTCCTGTACTTCCCTCACGAGTTTGTCAAATATTATTTACCCCTGTGCCAAAGGAGAGTGGCGATAATACTTTACTAGGTAGCTGTGAGATTTAAATGAAATACTGTTTATAAAAAGTACCTTGCAAATGGAGCAGTGTTGTACAGACAGTAGTTATCATAACCAGAAGTCTGACCTTTGGACGAGTGTGTTTATTGGCAAGTAGGGATTTGCTGTACCAGCTAATTTATCATTAGTCGATAATAAGTTGTTTAAAACACTGATAGTCCTGTGTTTAATTAAGATTTCTATGTCTGTAGTCCTTTTTTGGAAAACATAATTGATAAATAGATGGTCTAAATTCATGTAATGAAAAGGACTGCCTGTTGTTTCTTATAGTTTAAAGACCAAAGAGATAAGATTTTTTTCTTTCTTCCTTTAACTAGTAATTACAAGTTATATTTTATAGTGGTCAATATGATCACAAATTTATAAGTTCAAGTGGAATTTTATTGTCGACAGTGGTTAGTTTAGATTTTATTTATCCTCTTGGCATACACATATTATATATAACTCGAATGTGAGTCCATTGCATAGTCCATCGCATATCTATTTTTACTTTTATTAGTTATGCTTTATGAAGCAATTTTTTAAAAAAATTAAAGAAATTATCTCCAAATTATACAACCAGCTATACACAACTCTAAATGCAATTATTTTCAAATGTGCTGGTGTGTATCACACCTAACGGTAGTCATTTGCACAGTGGCAGCAACCCGATGGTGATTAGTGCACCTAGTTTATCTGCCAGATTTGCCTCAGGGACTTCATTATTAATAGCCTATTTGTAAGATCACATATGGTGCTTTGTAAACAAAGACAATTTTTACTTTTAAATCAGTTTCTTTCCTAGTAACTTTTCTATTCACCATCTCTTTCCATTTTAGTTTTATGTACATGCCATATCAGTTTTATTTTTATTTATTTATTTTTTTTATGGTGACATTGGTTAACAAAATCCAGTAAGTTTCAGGTGTACAAGTGTATAATTCAACAGTAAGGCAAACATAATCTATATTCTAATCCAGTTAAGTCTCAGGCAAGTGCTCACATAAAGACCAATTTTCCTTTCCTTGAGCTCTGATGAGACCTGCAGAATCGCACAAAGGATCTCAGCTGCAATCGCTGTATTCAAAACTCAGCCAATAAATTGCTCCATGCTCCAAACAGATGTTTCCCTTTTAGGTTAATGCACTGTTTGTGGACCATTTTTCCTTCCCTAAAGGAGATATCAGCATGGTCCTAAACTAGAAAGCTTCTCTGAGCATTCAAGAACACACCCAGGAGTAGCCACAGAAGTAGCAGGGAAGGAAGGGGAAGTGGAGATAAATTTCTTCCTGAAATGTCATCCTCATTTTCATTTTCATTTTCCTTTTTCTTTCTTTTTTTCTTCCTTTCTATCTCAGAGATCATTTGAGATATTATAGGATACTATTTTTGTTTTTATTCTTAAAAATGCTTCGCAGAGTGAACTCTGAAAGGGCTCTGTCCTCAATTGTGCTGAAATAGAGACATTTTGGATTCTCAAGATGAGAAAAATAATATGTCTTAAATAGTAAGAGTTTTCATGACAGGGCAAGAGGCCCTTATTAAGAGAGTACTACTCTCTGAAAAAGAAGAAAAAATGAACTGCTACTTTATTGACAGACTGAAATGCTGTCCCACCCCCAATCTTTTCTTTTTTGTGGTGTTTTGCTTTCCCTGAAGCAAAACTTCTTTATGTAGAAAATAAGTCACACCTTTATACAAATGTAAGTTCCTATTTGTGAATGGTGGCATTATTTTTATGGCATGTGCAAGTGTAGTTTATAGGCATATTTTTACCCTCTTAGAGTGATATTGCCATATATATGCCTCAAAAATTAATACTTCTAACTCTATTTAGTTGACTGTAATTAAAACTTTATATGCAAGTGCAAAGGGGGAAGGGTGGAAGGAGCAATGTGGGAAATGAGAAGGCATTTTACCATATACCAAGATGTGAGCATGAGTACATCATTAAGAGAAAAAAAAGCATAGCTTAAATCTCCTTTAGGAAATTTTCCCCAGTCTGAGAAATCGGGGAATTTTAGAAGAGAATTTTAACAATTGCTTTGGTAAAGCAATATTTTGGACTTTTATTTTTGCTTGCTGAACATAGTCCTTTATTTACTCTTGTTTTTTGGTCAACTGAAGGAAAAAGTGCCCCCATATTTTCATTCAATTTGTGTTAATTTTCTGAATGCTACTTAGATTCAAGATTCTAGATTTACTCACAGATAGTTAATAGACCCGCTCACTGAAAATCTAGTTTAAAATTGTTAGTAAACAAAAATGAATGGAATTCAAGAACTCATTCAGAATTTCATTCTTTTCATTTTTATTTCCTTTTTATTAAAACAGTATGGATCTATATAGCACAGCAGAAGTGTGTTAGATCTGATTTGGCAGAAGGAAAGAGAGAAGTTTCTTTTTTTAATTTCTTTTTAATTTTTCAATTAGAGTTGGCATTCAATATAATTTTATATTAGTTTCAGGTGTATACTAGTGGTTAGCCATTTATGTAATTTATGAGGTGATCCCCACAATTAATCTAGTATCCACTTGGCATTATATATAGTTATTACAATATTATTGATTATATTCTCTGTGTTATACTTTTCATTCCCTTGATTATTTCATAACTGCTAATTTGTATTTCTCAATTCTTTCACCTTTTAGAGAGGTTTCCGAAACCACAGTCTTTCTGCTGAAGCAAGTCTTAAAAGGATAGTTGTGTGATTAAATGCACCAATGCTATGTTATTAGACTTGCCTTAATCTTACTTTTTCTAAAATCCTCCCAGTTCTTTTTAAGTCTACTAATGGATACATGAGAGATAGAAAATTTTTTCAAATTCTAAATCACAGTCAAGATAAGTCAGAGAAAAGAGAGATAGATCATTGGAATAATTGGAATTGGGTGGTTAATTTCAATTAATCAATCAGTCCATCAATCAGATAATTCTTTAGTCAACTACTATGTACATTGAACAAATATTTATGTTGCCTCCTATGTGCCAGGTATGATGCTGGGCATACAGAGTGAGCAAGTATAATTGTTGCCTTCAAGTATTATGTGCCCCATACTACACCTTTTACAAACTTTATCTCCTCTAAGCCTCATAATTATATTGTGAAGGAAGGATTATTGTGCCATTTCACGAAAGAGGAGCCTGAGATTTCCTCAAGGCATTTCTGCTAATAGGCAGCTAAGCCTGTGTATACCAAAATTGATTTGACTCTAAACCCATGTTAAAATTCTGAACCAGAGAAGGCCTTGAAAATCATCTTAACTTCAAAACTCAGTTTTCATTTACATCTACTTTGCCTCGTTTTCTAAATAAGTTGAATACTAAGGCTTATTAATAGGTCTCAAGAGAGGCAGCATAATGTGAAGGTTAACACTACATGCTCTGAACTTGGTTTGTTGGGTCAAATTGCTACTCATCTACTGAGGAGTTGGGCAAGTTATTGATCTCTTCCTCTCTTACCTCTTCTGTAAAATAGGAGCATGAATAATGCCTACTTCTGTCACATGGGAATAATGATTGAAGAAGGAGTAAATAATATAATAGTTAAGAGCACGTACTTTGGAGTTAGACAGGAGAGGTTTTGATTCTAAGCTCTATCACCAATTAGCTGGGTAACTTTGCATAAGTCACTTTAATTTCCAAGTATTAATGTGTCAATATATTGTTAGATATACAGTGCTGGGAAAAATATATATGTATATGCATAGTTATATATGTATAATGATATAAAAATATATTTACATAATTACAATTTTTTTTTCTTCAGTTTTCTTTTAAACTTATTGTATAATCTCCATTTTTCAGTTCAGGATATAGAGATAGACCTCTTTTCAACATAGTCTCCTAGTTTCCTGTATTTGTCCTTTTATTTCTATTATCATATCGCCATCTTAGGTTGATCTATAATCAGCTTTTGCATTAATGTTGCAATAGCCTGGTCTCCCTGACTCGAGTTTTTCTTCTCTTGAATTCATCCAGCATGCCACTGTTAGATTAATCTTCTCAAATACCACTTTAATCATTTATAAACTAAACAGAACTACTCACATGAGTCATGCTTTTCCATATCATGTACTTGGTTTTCCTTTTACCTCTGGTTTGAATTTCTTTCTCCCTAATTCTGCTTGGCCACATCACATTTCTCTTTGGAAGTTACTTCTGTCCAATGCCACCTTCTTGAAATAGCAGTCTGATATTGCCAGCTGTTTCTTCTTTCATCTCTCATATCACTCGATCTCTACCTCTTTCACGGTAGAGAGAAAACTCTCATCTTTGTATTATTCTCGTTTAATAGTTGGAATCAGGAGAGTGTTAAATGAGCAGAGCAGGAATAAGAACTGGCTTTGTTTCGCAAAACATCTTGAGAAGTGATTTTCGTTGTAGAAGGACCTCAGAGCATGTGAAGGATTCGACCCCTGAGATAACTAAATTAGAGTTCCTAAGTATGTATAGGAATTTGTGGGAGTTCGTAGTAAAGATCCTGGGGATATGGGAACGGGGAGGGGAAGTTATAGGAGAAGAAAGGGCTGTGCCATATAATGAATGTCTGGATCTCTAGTAGAAGAGATAAGGATGGAATTGAAGGAGGAGAGAAGACAGTGATTAAAAGACTTTTAAGAACAGGGCTATCTGAAATTTAAGTTACACTGTGTGCTACAATATAATCCTCACTATTACACATTAAATATTCAGGAAATATCATTTCTTCATTGTAACAATTAAGGTCCTGGCAGGAAAGAGATGGCCACTCAACTTGGTAAATGAGGGGAATTTTTAAAAGAGATTATTTAAGAGTTGTGGACAGGGCTTAGGAAAACCCAGAAGTGATAGTGCAGTTGCTTGGGCCTTAAGCTGTATAGAGAGGGAGCAATTACTAGAAGGAACACAGAGAAAGTAGCTCTGGTTGGATAAGAAGGCTAGTCACTTCACAGGAGCTGTGGAAGAGAAATGGAGTAAACATGCAGCAACCCATCAAGAAGGGAACTGGAGAAATAAACTGCTTTACTCCACTTTAACTCCCATGCTCTGATTTTGCTGGTATCTCCCATCAGCTAAACCCAGCTGGAAGTTAGTGGGCACAGGACATCACTGAGCAAAACACATTTCGGCCGTCTGGGTTACAGGGCAAAGTGCATAAGGTAGAATGATTTGGAGGTGCAAACAGAAAATATCTAGTGCATACAAATTGTATGAGATCACAGAAAAGAAAGCATGCTCCGTGTTTGGGTCAATACACAGTAAGCAGAAGGGAGCTGCGTCAAGAGGCAAGACAAGATATTGAGAATTGGCCCAAACTGGAATTAGAAGTAAGTAGGCACGATGTAAATCAATCATCCAGGGAAGCTCACTAATTCTCCTCTTTAATTTGGATGGGGGTTTGATTCAATTTTATTTGAATCTCAAAAGACAGTTACTGAGTTAAAATATCCTTACTTGTATATATATCTTGCCTTCTCTACTTGACTGTAAATCTCCTTGAATGTAAGAAACAGATTGTCCACTGTTGTTTTATCCCATAGCCCCTGACACTGTTTTGTATATAGTATATGTTTCATAATTATATGCTGAATGGATTAATAAATAAATGTAATTCCCCTGCTTAGAAAGCCACCATGGCATCCTGAGATCGCCTTTAAATGCCTCTAATAATACCGTTACAATTTACCTTTTCAGGTATAATCTTTCTCCACTCTGTGTACTTGATGCATTAATTTTAATCTGAACATGGTTTGATCTTTGATATTTCTCTGTTTGCTCATTTGGTTTCTACCCACTAGCTCTCCAAACTATATACATGCCTTTAGGCTCAGCTCAATTTCACTTCAGGGGTAAAAGCACCAGAGAACTCAGTAGCTGCTTCTGAACACTCTTAATATTTGATTACTTTACTGGTCCTGTGGAGTTAGAAATATTCAGAACTTCTTGTCTTTCATTTATCAGTTGAAGAAATCGAAACTCAGATTGGCTAAAATGATTTTTGCTTAAGGCCTCTAGTTAATTGTTTTTCTTATGCCACACTGCTTCTTAGTGCTTTGTGTTTGTGTTTTGTTTTCCTGATTGAATATATTCCTTCATTACTTAGATGATTTCTTATACATCTTTGCCCAATCCACAAAAAGCCTATTTCAGGCATATACTATATACACCAGTATTTTCTGACTGGTTGATTAATTAATTAAAAGTTTCAAGACCAATACTGATGAAAAGTATGAGTTACCTTGAAAGTATCTAAAAACATCTGTAAGTTCAATGGTTTATGTGACTGTGGGCACCCCAACTACCTACCCACTCCAATCCCATTGGGATTCATTTTATGATTGGTCACTGATCAGTGTGTTATCCACTAATCTAGCATCCTCACATGAAAACAAAAACACTCAATAAGTAGGATTAACAAGTACTGGGATATGTTTCTGGGAGAAGTTGGTAGTAGGTGATGATTTCTTTCTAGATAGGAATCAGGAAAACAAATGGAAGGTAGTTAAATTCTCTTGGCAGATTTGGATGGTATATTTGGCTCAGTTTGGTGATTTTCAATCAAGTATACCTAGACCCCTAAGTAGTTCACACCTTTCATGTTTCCCCATAAGCTAGTGAAGTGCATATGTTTATCTAAGATAAGACCGTGTGGCCTAACTTAAACATCAAATTTCTTTTAAGTCAGTGTGGAATTAATTATGCACACATGTATCTTTGCTTGATAAATGAAGAGATAAAAGATTACGTAAAGCATCTAGATGTAGCAGTGGTTAAAAAAAAAGTGTGTGTGTGTGTGTGTGGGTTGGGGGAGAGGGATGTCCTTGATCGATGAAAAGTTTGGGAAGCGCTTCCCTGTTATGACTTTTGTTAGACTGTTTAAACCAAAGAGGACCTTAGAATAATGTGATCCATTTTTTTTCTTTTATCAGACAAACTGTGGTAGGTAGGTTAGTTTTCTTGGCTTGATTTATATAGCAGTAATACTAGAATTAGTGTCTAGGTCTATAATTTTAGTGATATCCTTTGTATTATTACTCCATATTACTCTAGAAATTGTTTTAACAGAAACGTTGGTATTTAAAATTTCAAGACTCGTGAAGAGCTGCGTTGAGTAAGGCAGTAAACTTGGATCTATGCCAGCTTGATTTGATGTCATTAACATTCCATGGTTGGTAAGACCAATATTTCTAGGTTTGTGCTGCTTGGCACACAGTGTAGGTAAACTCTTGTGGTGATGTAGAGATGGAAGCAAATATCATTGAGCTGGCTATGGTCCCACAGACACAGTTTAATTATACTTATCTGCTTAGAGAGATGACACCCACCTCCCATAAGTTGTTCTGGTTTTAAAACTATGAAAGTTCTTATTTCCTAGTGAATTTCTATCTAATACTATAATTATAATCACACTAGTACAGCTTTTATTTTTTTTTGTTTGAATTCTCATTAAATTATGTAATATGCAAGACTGTAATCTATATCAGGTTGTTTACAAAATTCTGTTCTGTCAATGGATATTTGAGCATCTAACTTTAATATTAAATTCTTAGTATCTTTCATAATTTCATATACGAGAAAATAATTGAAGTAAATAGTAGCTGATATTTGCTAGTGAATGTGGTTGGGAAGTCACTGGGAAAAAGAAGTCCTTTATCATGTTATGTAATTCAAAGTAAAAAAAAAAAACAGCATGTTCCTCCTGAGATGGAAACCTCCTGTTAGTTTTCATCACATATACCTGATTTCAGCTAAAACATAATACACATTGAGTGAGACCAGAGACTATTTTTTTCTCTTCTTTCAGATTTATACTTATATTTCTACAGTTCATATTAGAGGGGGGAAAAAAAAACAGGAAATAAAAGTAGCCTGAGTCCTAAACAGTCTGAAAGGAAATGGCAAAGCTACACAATTCAATATTTCATGGTTTAGACAAAAGAAAACATTTGTTTTTTTAATATCTTCTTAAGAATATTTACACAGTTGACTTAACATTATATCAGTTTATGCCCTTTGTATGTTTTAGATAACATTGTTGAATTTCCTTTGACTTAACATGGGGTAGACTTGCCAATGTGGTTAGCCTGGGCAGGCAGGCCCTCCCTCCTCCATCCCAACAAAAGCCATTTATTAAGCAGCTGTTGTTATTAGTTTACAGAAGATTTTTCAACACTGTGTACTTTGACTTCACCACTCAGTTAATTTTGAAGAAAGCCACATTCCTTAGATTCTCTTCTCTTAACTCTCATTACACCAACGTGGTATGTTTAGACCATGTTGTTTTGAAAAATTGGACAAAACCATAATATAAACATAAATTGCAATATTTCCAGCTACCTATAAAGCATATTTTCATTCTAGATAAAGCAAATGTATGAAATCTGAAAACAAAAGCACTTTGTGCAAAGTCATGCTCTTTAGGCTGCTCTCTGTAAATCTCAGGAAAAAAATAGAACCCCAAATGACTTTTGTGACTTGAATCTAAGTCTGCCAGGTTTCCCCTTCAAAGTGGGTAAATAGCCACCTTTTCAACAATCAGATATTGTTTGGGCCAGATAGGCTATTGCAGAGAAGCAATAGATCACCTGTCCCACCTGTGGACTGGTGCCAGAAGGTCTCTGTTCCCAGAGCCCAAACAGTCATGAATCAAATCCAGTTGTATTTTGCTTTCTTGGCGCCCAGCACCCTCAGTACAAAATGAAAATAGTTTTTATAAGTCAAGGCAAGTTGAGGAAAACAAATGACATAAACACAATACCCAATATACTATTGTTTTTAGTCATAGATCATATAGACCTAAGTTAGTTTTATTAAAAATATTTTGATGTTAGTGACACAGATATAAAAGATTCTCTCAAGTTTCTGCTGGTAGTAAAATAAAATACATTCTGTAGAATGTCTGTGGTGCATGTATAGTTTTGAAAAATGTACATACAAATATACTCATCAGTTTATGAAAAATTGTATATTAAAAAATTACTTGTAAAGCAGCTCTTTCAAACAAGGAGTGCATTTGCTTATAGAATGTTATGAATGCTACTTAGCTTCTTATGATAGCCTTCCAGACATCACTGAACTCAGACTAGAGCTGCATAGCGTTTGAGTATGGTAACTTAACTACATTTATTCTATGAGAAAACAGATTCTGGATTACAAAAATATTGAGACATAAGAATTATGTCTCCTCTCAGAGTAGTTTGGCAGAAGAAACGAGACCATTTATTTCTGTATCCCTTCCACCAGACTCGTAAAGGGGACTCAGCTTCTTGGGGCTCCAGTGGTAATAGGGAAGTGACAAAAGATTGCATGATCAGATAGATATTCTTGATCATGGCCAGGTGAAAAGTTTGGTGGTTTTTAAGGGAAATGATTTCTAGGCCAAATCAACTGTCAAACTTTGATGGAGTGAGGTTTTCCTTGCCAATTGATTTAATATATTAGGTGTGTAGGATACTATCTAGGAAACATTATGAAAAGAAAAAAAATTAAACTACTATCACAAAGTTTCTTTCTATTTATACCTTTGATTTTCATGTTTGTTTAGTGTGTAGAACAGGGTGTGAAATAGTTACAAGAAAGCCAAACCAAACCAAACATGGAGCCAGTACTGCCAGAGGGTAATTAATGGGAAATACAAAAAGTGTCATGTAGTTTCTGACTCTATGTGTTGGAGGTCTCTTTTCTGCCCCAACATGGTGCCCAATCAGGAGGTTTCTTACTGAAGAGAATAGAATAGATAATTCTTGGAACAGGGACCATCAGTGGGATGAGTACTTGGAGAATCAGAAGAAAACTCAGGTATTGATTGCAGGAAAGAAAAGATATCTACATTATGAAGCAGAGAATGTACCATTGAGCTAATTAAAGAAAAAAATCACTTCAAGGTACTAAGCGATAATATAGGCAAGCATAGACATTTTGCAAATTATTTAAGAAGTAAAGAAAAAATCCTAATATATAGTAATTTCCATATAAAGTTAACTTGAAGTAAGTGTATAAACAGAGTAGGAGTTCCTCTCACAGTAGTAAGGGTCCTGAAAGGAGCCAGTGTTATTCCAGTAGAGACTGACAAGGGACAAGAATTGCACAGGGCATGCAGAAGAGGGAGGATCACCAGACAAGAGCAGCCAAAGAGAGGCATCTAAAATTTACCCAGAAAACATTCCCCATTCACTCTGGCTAAAAGCTTTCACTAGTTCCACACATGAGAACGAATGGGAAATGTAAGCCAGAGCCCCCTTGGATATTGCAGAATGTATTTGTGTTGAATTTAATGAGTCCTGGGCTTTCTCAACCATTTTAACTAGTTATTTCTTCATAAATCCCAGAAATACAGACTCCTACAAACAAGTGTTGGCGAGGATGTGGAGAAAAAAAGAACTCTCACGTATTGTTAATGGGATTGCAAATTGGTAGAGCCACTATGGAAGACAGTTTGGAGGTTCCTCAAAAAATTAAAAATAGAAAAAAAAAAACAGTAGTAGAACTGCCTTATAATCTAGCAGTTCCACTTCTGGGTGCTTATCTAAAAACCAGAACACTAATTTGAAAAGATATATGTACCCCATGTTCACTGCAGTGCTATTTACAATAGCCAAGGTGTGGAAGTAACCCATCAATAGATGATTAAAGAAGTTGTGATACATATATACAGTGGAATACTACTTGGCCATAAAAAATGAAACCTTACTATTTACAATGACATGGATGGACCTAGAGGGTATTGTGCTAAGTGAAATAAGTCAGACAGAGAAAGACCAATACCATATGATTTCACTTACATGTGGAATCTAAGGAACAAAGTAAATGAACAAACAAAATGAAAACAGATTCATAGATACAGAGTACAAGTTGGTGATTGCCAGAGGGAAGAGGGGTTAGGAGGTTGGGTGAAAAAGGTGAAGGGATTAAGAAATGTAAGTTGGTAGTTACAAAATAGTAATGATGTAAAGTACAGCATAAGGAATATAGGCAATAATATTGTAATAACTATATATAATACCAGATGGGTACTAGATTAATTGAGGGGATCAGTTCATAAATTATATAAATGTCTAACCACTATGCTATACACCTGAAACTAGTAAACCCTGTCTTCCACATTAGATTACAAATTCTACAAGAATATAAAAAGTAAAAAAGAAGAAAAAGAAATATAGAAATATAGAAAGACTCCTAATGAAATTGGTATTTGAACTAGATTACCTCTATGTGTCTATTATAATCAGGATTTTGAGACCCAGAGTAGGAAAAGCCAGGTGTGTGGAATTCAAATAGAATTTTGCTCAAATAAAATTTGTTTCTTGCAGTCTATATTACATGGTACATTTGTTTGCCACCTTCAGAACTTCAGAACTGTATTACTGTATTACTGACTTTTGATAGCTTCTTATTACTGTGACAACCAGATCCATTTGTGGACTTTCAGTTAACTTGGCTTTTTATTACAAATCCAAAGTTGTAATTATTTCCCCCCTTTTTGACATGAGTTTCCATAACTGCTATTACCCAAATAATGCAGTTATGTCTTCAACTTTTCTATGTTTATTTATACAAAGTAAGAAAGAAGACTTTAGGTCTGAGTCACACAACCTTGCTGACTACACAGCTAGATGCCTCCAGATATTGACAATATATAAAATAAAAAAGTGTAAAGGAGTAGAGACCTTAGAAAAAACTAGTCCAGTTTTCCACCAAATGAAGAAATCCTTCTATAGGACCTGAACTTGATCATCTAGCTTCTGATTGGATAGTTCTAGGACTATCAATTTTATTAGGAGTCTGTATTTCTTTTTTAGATGCTTCACTGTGAGACGGCTAGCTTTATTAGGCAAGGTTCTCCATATCTTCAGTGGTCCTTGTTCAGTGTCTTAGAAACTCACAATAAACTTTTAATAAGCTAGGCCTTCAAATATTTATAGATAATTCATGTGATTATTCTTTTCTTATTTAGACTAAACACCCATGAATGCACAAATTTGGAGTCTCTCAAAAGTTCCATTTGTCAATGTCTCTCTTTGTTAGGTGTATCTAAACTGTTCTCTGTAAGTAATCTGACTTTGGAAATTACAATAAGATAACCCAATACCTGGATCAGACTCTATATCAGTTTATGTAACCTAACACTACATTTTTGGGTCCTTAGCAGCCTTATATATTGTGGGCAACTGAACTGTCTGGTCTTCTTTCAGAGCAAATATTTTCAAGACTGGACCACCATATGCTAGAATAGGTAACTAAAAAATTAAAAGCATTGTTTATATTATACACAATAAATTACATCTCTTGGTTTCATCATGGCATTCCATTAATTGGAGATCTGACTAAATCTAGATGCAGTGTATTTGCTATTCCTCTCAGCATGGTGTCATCCACAAGCTTGATGAGCCTCCTTCCATGTCTTCCTTCAAGTTATTGGTCAAAAGCACATGGTTTGGCTTCCCTCTAGGTTATTAGCCTATTAATGTGTACCCATTGACTTAGTCATTGCAAAAAAAAAAAAATGTATGTTTTATCATTTACATTTCTGTATTTCAAAACAAATGTTGAGAGAGCTTCTATCAAATATCTTCTTTAATTCGAATTATGATATATCTATGACATCTCCCTATTTCCTATCTAACAATCTTGTCTAAAAAGTTAAACAAGGTTATCTTGTTTATCATGATAAACAAGTTATCATGACTTTTCTCCCAAATATCTGCTGGCATCACAATTTTTTTTAAGATATAAAATTGGAAACTTACTGAACTTCAGTTTGTGGAATCCATCCCTTCTGTTCTTAGATGACCAGGAAAAAAGGACTCTGGCAGTCCTCTCATTCTTTAATTTTCAAAGATTCCAGACATTGGTTCTGTAGTCATATCTGTGCATTCTTTTAGTTCCCTGGGAAGTAGTTCAGGTGGGCTCAGAGAAAGAAATTTATTTAAATTAGATATTCTTTGCCTGTCATTTTGATTTTATCATGCTTTAGTTCATTTTAATATATATTTGTTGGCCACTTTCTAGATTTAAGAGTGCTATATAGAAGATAATAATAAAACAAGATGAGTGGTGATTTTCTATCATTTATTAACATAATAGCTTCTTTATATAGCTGATCTTTTCTTTTTTTCCCCGTGAGCTGTATCTTGTTATAGATTTAAAGTTACCTATGTTTTTATCTTCATGATTTCAGTTTTTCTGGGTCTTTATAACTTTTCAGAGACAATTTTGGTAGGTCTGTGATGTACTTTTGTGTACATTCTTGCTTACGTGTCCTCTTATTTTATAGTTTTTAAACATCTCGTTGGATAATTTTCTTTCTCACTTTAAATATTCAAAATTATGTTGATAGATTGTGCTACATTCATTTTTTAAGAGTCTGGAAATTGAATTACTCTTATTTTTCTATTATTTACTTTTTGTCATCAGCTTTATTGGAGTCTAGTATTTGTGTAATCATATACACGACATTTCATTTTTTTTTCTCTTTTACTATTAATGGTAGTATTTTCAATTCTAGGGTAACACAAGCATGAGTGCCTAAGGAGTCTATAACTTTCCCAGAAATAACTCTGTTTTTTAGATGCCATCTCACTTAGCTCCTGAGGCATCAGCACCAGTGGGGCAGTGCCCCTGCAAAGGGGCTTGGGTCCTAACTCTGTGAGAGCCCTCTCTTCAGATGGCCAAGGAACCAACACCGGTCAAATGGCAGCCCCTCTTCAGAGGTCTTGGTCTCAGCTCGGCAGGGCCCCTTTTCCTCCAAGCTGCTAAGTTTTAATAACTTCTTTCCTTAGATTTAGGGAGTGGTAGCTGTCTCCTGCAGTTTTTCCTTCTATATATCTCACATTTTTTTTTATATTAAATTCTCTCTGTTAAAATAACTGGAGGACTTCTATTTCCTGACTTATATCTCTGAGTGATAAAAGCATCATTCACACAATCACCAATTTACTTTCCATTTCTTCCTTCCTATATTAAGTCACAACATTCAAATAAAAGTAGAAATGAACACATCACCTTCTCCTATAGGTGATCACCTTTGTGTCTAGAATGTTTTGTTTGACTCTTAGATTCATTCTCAAGTACATCAACAGTGAAAAAAGCATCACTGCAATCAACAGGTTTTACAACATTTGATAAAGGCCATTGATGCAGTTTCTGCTCTTTTTCTATTATCTCATTCTTGCTGTCACCAGACTCATTACATTGATGTTTATTCTATGACCCTTTTGGATTAGATTTTTTCTGACTTTTTTTTCTGCAGTATTTCTTCATTTATGTCAAGGACAATTTATTTTTAAGATGCTGCAAAAAAAGGTGTATATCCTTAATTTTGTACCGTATTGTCCATCAGGGATAGCAGTATGCACTTTTACTGAATATGACTGGACACTAGCTCAAGAGGAAATCCAATGTGTTATAATCTGCAGGTTACTAGAACAATTTACAAGGTTAGTACGTCTTCTAAATCTCTGAATGATCTAAACTTCATAATGTTTCTCTGACTACTCATCCTAACAGAACTGCCTCTTATCATATCATGATCAATATTTGTTTACAAGATGACAATGAAAACAGTAATCCCAAGCTAGAGCAATGGTTCCCAAATGTTTCCGTTTGAGGAACACATTATACTACTAAAAATTATTGAGGACTTCACAAATTTTTGTTTATGTGGATATATCTATCAATATGTACTGAGTTAGAATTATAATTGAGAATTAAAATATTTTAGTTCACTTAAAAATAGCATAAATAAAACTTTAATTAAAATATTATGTTATCTATGCTTTTTATAGTTATTTTAAACCACCGCGCTCATTTGAAAACTCTTAATTATTGCGAAGTTATCAAACTCATGGTGGTAAATTTAAGTTTTCAAACTTCTAATCCTTTACTCAAAAATTTGAATTTTATTATTGGCAACAAGTCTGTCAATTGTTTTCTTTGCAATGATTGGCTCGCTTTTTTTGATTTTGAAGAAGTGATCAGCTACATGGCTACATCTGCATGATAGCTTGTCTGCAACCATTCACTCAAGTAAAAGTGGTATTCCATGGAAAAAAGTGGCTTGTTCTTTTTGTAACTCAAAAAATTGCACGTGCACCGTTATTTGAGAAAAAACCATTGTACTTCATTATATAGCAGAGGTGCTTTTCGTGTACTATGCATTATGCCACATAGACTATCAAAAACATGTAGACTAAAGGGTCAAGATTTTTAAAAACTAATAATTTTTACTATTTCATCAATTAAATTCTTATTTGAAACAATTAAAAAAACTAAGTGTATATGGATGATGTTTGGTGCAATGGCCTGTTTAGTGCTGAGGCACTGGCAGTTTTGCTTTCCTTTGTTTTTGTACCATCAGTGCATGTGTCAATACAGTGAAAGAGGCAAATAACATCTTGGTGTAATTATAAAAATTGTTTTAACCTCACAACCTCTTGAAAAGTTTCCAGGGATTCCAAAGGGTCTACAGAACATAATTTAAGGGTTGCCTCCTTATAGCAATACGTTGATTATACCTGCTATTTAGAAATTCTCTCCTAAAGATAAAATACTAATTCATATTATTGGTTTAAACACACACACACTTGCGCACACACACACACACACACACACACACGATTCTATTCTCAATAATTAGTTTAACTGATTTGAAATTATTTATTTTTAGTAATAGTAACATTAATACCATATTCCATGGCTAAAATGGAAGTAAATGACCAAAAATATATAGGAGAAAATGTCATATGTATTCGTTGTGGTCTCATCATAAGAAAAAAATAATATGGAAAGATATTCTGTATGTGTACTTTGCACTGGAAATTAAAAAGCTTTTTCTTTCTTTTTTACATAAATTTATTATCACATTTGCCTCTTTACCATTTAGCTAGCTACTCCACTTGTAATGTTTTGTTATTACTAAAATTTTTCTCTCATTAAAATCATGAGTTCATGAAAGTAAATATAGTGCTTTTGAGTCCAAACAAAATGTGCAAATTATACATTATATCTATGGTATATCTTTATTCTATCTGTGGTAGATGGGAGACTCAAATAATATTTTTTCATTCTGCAGTCAGAATCTATGATCTTTCTCAAAGAAAGAAGTTCCCTTTACAAAATATAGTAAAATCTGAACTTCTATTCTGAATTTGCAAATCATCCTTTCTTGACACAGATATGAATGGCTACTGTCTTAAATCTTATGCTCCTCAAGAAATATGTGCCAGCCAATTGTCTTTCTTTCTTTATTCTTATCCTACATATATAAATTCAGTCTGTTCATGCTTTCCAGAAGTTTCTACACATTTTTTATAATAATAGTGATGAAAAATGAACCAGACAACTGAAAAGATGGGGAATATTGGTATAGTAGCAATTATTTCTACAGTGCTAAGCAATAGCACAACGTAAGAGAATGCAATCTTCCTAGAATCAGTTTTATTTTAGATGAGAACAATCTTGGTAAATCTGATAAGTTAACAAAAATAAAAACCTCTGGTGACTTCAGATAAAGTGGAAGAAAAACAAGCTCTTTCAATTTCCTCTTATTTTAAGAAAAAGTCACAGGGGACTCATTTAACCTTACAACTTTATGATATGCTTAGATGAGCTTTCAAAACTTTTTCATTCTAAAATTTTAAATCGTTATTAAGGAGTTAGGGTGACTATATGCAGTACACATGGAGAAAAAGTGTATAACTTAAAAATGTATAACACTAATAACTGACATAATATTTGTGTCTTAGAAAGTCCTTAGTTATTTGAGAATCTCATTAGAAACTCTGTGCTGGAATATAAAACTCTTCTGGCTGATTTCACCACACAGAACTGTATCTCCTTGTTTCTTTTGCTGACCCCAGCAGTATGCAGCAGTGCCTAATCTGCCAATGCACAACCAGGCTGTGGGCTGATGGAAAACAGCATCAATTAAGAGATTTACCTAGAATCCAGCTAACATAGCTGGAGTTCCCTTTGGTGCAAAGGCATTAGGAGACCATCAGTTCCAGGGGCAAAACTATAAACTCTGACCAGCCAAACGGAAAAGGATTATGGCTGACAACACTGTAGGCAGTCTTTATCTTTCCAAAGTGACGTGAGGACTCTTGTTCATTTTTGTCTTTTTGAAAATGCCCAGAAGATAGTGTTTGAATTCATTATCAATAGCGTAATAATATATACAAGCAATATCATGTTAGATTTTGAATAGAAAAGGCTAGATAAACAGCTTCATAAAAGATAGTCTTTCCTCAAAAGTCAGACATCTTCCTAAACATTTCACTTTGCATTAGTCTCTGTTGTTTTTACTCTCTTACATAATCATGCATCCAGTCTTTCCCCACATATGGCTTTCCTTTCCACGTTTAGAGAAGGAAATAAAGAAAAATCTTTCCTTGCAAAGTTCTTTTGCTCTTTCACTTTTTCTGCGTCGGGACAGCAACCAACCCAGCTGTCAGCAGAGGCTAGTTGGTGCTTTAGAAATGTGTATCAGCAGAACACATTCTATCAGTGTGTGCCAGGGTAAATTACAGGAGAAGCCAGCTGGGTGGTTACTGGCTCTGGTGAGGAGAGAGGAGTCTACGTCAGCACTCCCTCTTCTATTCCTGCTTATCTGCCCCTTTCCTTTCTGCCTTCTACCTTTCATAGATTTTTTTTTCATCTCTCTAGGGCTGGTGCCATTTTGAACTAACCAGTTACTATTATATTTATTGTGAGGTTCCAGTGCATCCCCTAATCTGCACGGAAGAATCAGAACCCGTCTCTTTTTATTCTTAGAACAAATTTTTCAAATTTTGATGTGGTGTGTAAATATTTGAGACTTTGTAGGTCCTGGATGAGGCAAGGGAGCTTTATTTTTAATACATATAATTTTGACTGACGTGATCCCAACACTAACTTTAAGAAACATTTAAAAACTATTTCCATTCCCTTCCCAGGGAGTCCTAGGAGGATCTGATTTAGTACCCAGCTCCCCTGACAATCATTTTTCTAGACCAGGGATTCTCAATTCTGGCTCTACCCTGGAGTCACCCAGGAGGGTTTTTAAAGATGCTGAGATCCACTCCCCAAAGTTCTGATTTACAAGGCATTGATATTTTTTAAAAAAACTCCCCCAAGTGACTTAAATATATAGATTTATAGTAGAGTTCTCAAAGTGTGGTTCATAGGTCACTGTCACCTGAGAACATGTTAGAAAGGCAAATTTTTGGACCCATCCTGAACTACTGAATCAGGAATTCTGGGGATTAGAACTAGCAATCTGTCTTTAAAGGAGACTTCTGGGTTATTCTAATGCCTGCTAAAGTTTGAGAACCACTGCTCTAGGCAAACTGCAAACTGAAAGTAATGGATGTTTTGAGTTTTCCTCTCCATAACAGATTTTTTTTTTTTTTTGCACACACCTTAACAAAGAGGCCGGTATCATCTCTAACATTCAGGTTTATTTGCTAGAAGAACATTTACTAAATTAAAGTGAGATAGCAGAGAAAACCCCCGAGAGATGTAGAGTCCAGTTAACTTTGCTGCCCATTATTATAGCATTTTGAGGGCCATTCTTCTTCTAAAATAAATATAAGAAAGTCAAAGATGAGTGAAATGCTGAAAGACAGAAAGTGAGCCTAGGTTTATAGTATTTCTCCTTTCTCTCCCAGTATTACATAGAAAGGTAGAAAATGTGGAATTAAATACATTAGGCAACCTTCTAAATTTGGTGAATTCTTTCAAATTCATGTTTTAGATTTTAATAAAGTAGTGACATTTATTTGGAAATTATGTAGTAAGGTATTTTTATGTACTAGGCAAGATTCTCAGAGCTTTACAAGTTTCAAATTATTTAATCTTTACAACAGCATTTGAGGTAGATACAATTATAATATGTGGGAAGAAAATAAGACGGGAAGAGGTAAAGTGATTTACCTAAGATGTCACAGCCCCGAAGTGGCTGAGCCTGTGCTCCTAACTACTGCATTCATTAGCGAGAAAATCACAGCTGCTGATTAGTTTTTTAATGTCCTGAAACTTTATTTTACTCCCAAATCACTTTTTCTCCATAACCTCAATATTTCTTCCTATTTCCCTAGTGTCTCTTTTTATATTTGTTTATAATCATATTGTTGTTTCTTGGGGGAAAACATCTTATATCACTTCTGTTTATGACTTGCAATATCAGTTTTCTGTTTTGAATTAGTTGGAAAAAGGAACTGAAAAAAATCTGCCCTTTCAGTCAAGGGATGTTTTGAGTCCATTGCCTTAACTAAGTTGAGATATTTGGATAAGTAAACAGAGGTGAATATATTTCACTTTCAAATTTTCCAAGGCAACATTAGCAGCTTCCTCTGCTTCTTTTGAGAAAGATGAATTTGGCTATTTGAAGGAAATTTCCACTAAATTTAATCCCTCCCCAGGATTTATTTTTCATATTATTTATCACATTGATAGATTTCTACATATTGTGGGTTTGGCAAAGGCTTATTTAGAAGGGCTAGAAAACTGATCTCTTGATATTTCTGTGTCAAAAAAAATCAAAATATTCTAAGCCTTCAGGTGTCAGAAAAGTCTACACCTTATAAGTTCTTGGCCCAGATTTGTAAAACTTGTGCTTCTGAATAAGCCTTCAATTTCATAATTTATGATTGATAGTGTGGTGGTTTCTTGTACCACAGCCTACATTTCTCAGAAAAAGAAGCTATGAGAACAAAGAAGAGTGAAAGAAGAGTGTGTTTTTTTAAATCCTAAACTGAGTACATAATAATTATGTTATAAATTGAAAGATTAAAATGGACCAGATAATATCTCATAGATAACTTAATAGGATTTATTTCTGCTTCTTTCATACAGGCTTGAGGATGGAGAAATTGATTTGGAGCTCTGATTGCAATTAGTAAGAGAGTTGATTGATCTAAGGAACTACATTTTCAACCTCTTTTACTTTTTATCTCTTTAAGTTTTAATTTCTTTATACCTCTGGGCACATATCTACAGGACAGTGTAGTGCTGGGGCCTAAGCTGGGTGGAGGGTCAACCTTTTGGGCAGATCTTCAGGTTTTTACTACTTTCTCTCCTGGGTTCAATCCCCTGGTGCTTGTGACAAGTCATTTGCACATTTTGATTGAGAGAGAATGGGTTCTGGAAGGTATATTGGCTTGAGTACGAACCCGGATTCTGACAACTGTTCTCTGTATGACTTCAGAAAAATTACTTAACTCCTCAAACATTTATTTTCTTCATTCACAAAAAATAAAATACAAATATTTACTTTGTAAGATTATTATGACTAGTCTATGATTAATAACGACAGCGGCAGCAACAACATAACAGAGCACTACAATAGCCAAACCCTCCTCTGAAATGCTGAGCACAATATTTGCTCAATTAACATGAACTGATTTTCCTCTTAAGTTTTCCAAACTGCTACCAGAAGAATAGTCTAGATATTTGCCCATGTCAGAGACAGTTTTCTAAATGATCAACTATTAAAGAGCAATCTGAACCTCTGAGCTCGGTAAGGTTAAACCCAAATCTGTGTTTTTGCAACCTCTATTTGTTTCTAATGGGAGTTATGTGAAGGTCTCCAAGGACCGGATCTGGCCTTTAATCATGAAAATCTGGGAGTCTGTATTCCTTTAACTGTGTTTCAGTATGGCATTGTCTATGCTTTGGGCTAAATCCATGCTTCTCAAGGCAATGTGAGACTACCCATCTAACCTCAACAAATGCAAATAGCCAAAGGCCTGTGCATTGTTAGGAATTCTAATCAAGTTTTATACGTAAATCCTGGTATTATCAACATTTCATCAGTAGTTGAACAATCTGGTTTTTATCAATTCAGATACACAGCTTATTTGTAGACAGCCAGAAAGTGTGCAGAATATCTTCAGGAAAAAAAAAACTACACTTTCAGATTAATTCTCTCTTGGAAAACAAAAATAACAGAAGTTAGTCATCTATGGCCAGGGAATGCAAACACTAGAGAGTCAGCCTTATTGAGAAGGAAACAAATATTCAATTTATTGCTTTCTTTAACTTATTGCAAAATGTCACTTGATAAAGTTGTGTCTGAAACAGACTTTTACTAGACGTGCTTTACATTCAAAGTGATGAAAAAAAGGTTAAAGGTGTGATTTTCCTGTCCATTTCACTAGTTACTCCCCTATTGTTTTGAAGTGTTAAATGTTAGATATTACCACACATCTGCAAGTGCAGAGGATAGAAGATTAGCTGACTTAGATCAGCCAAAAAGTCAGCAGTGCACCCTGATGACCCGCATCTGTTCTCTTCTCAGAGCCAATTCCACATAATGTGAATGAGTCAGAGAAAAACATGCTGGTTCAGTCAACAGCAGCTCTTTTTCTTCATTTTAGTAATGACTGAGACATAGAACTGGAAATGGCTTTAAAATATGTATCTGGTCCTTTCTCTGCCTGAAGGCAAGCGTATGGTATCTCCTAGTAAAACATTTTTTACAACTTCCTTGAGCACATTGAATTGTCTAGTATCTACAAGTTGTAATTTATTCATTCTTTCTTTTGCCACTGTATCTAAATTCTGACTGCTGAAACTTATGTAACTACCCTGCTCTCGGCTGAAAAGACTGCCACGCTTTCTTCCATGTTCTTTTATGCTGTCGCTGGCTAGGGAGACTTAGATAGCCATGACATTTTAGGAATCATGGTGGCACATTTGTGTTAAAAGGGATATGGCTTGTATTGACAGTTATTTATCTCTTTACAGAAACATATAGTGCCCACTTATGTGGCCTCTTTTAGTGTCCTTGGTAGCTTTTATGTCTATGAATGGACAAAAGAAGTGCAAAGTAGAGGATAACAGAAATGTTGCTTTGCATTTTTCTGCTCCCTGGAACTAATGGAACACTTCACTAGAGTTTGTGCTCCTAGAAGTAACGGCATAAATACCACAGTTTAGGAGCTTTGTGACCTAGGAGAGGAATGCCTCCAACACCTTTCCTAAGAAATACAACCTCGAAGTCATTTGGTTGTTTTGCTGCTCAAGACTCTCTTTTTTCAGCAGGTTTCAAATTGTTTACTGGAAAAATAAAAAGATGCTCAAATGTGGATAGAATAGAGTATATAGAGAAAAGAAGGCGGTTTTCCATTCCTAAGCACAGTTCCTAAATTTGATAATAAACTTTGATAAACTTGCATTAACAAACACACTCAGTATGAAAAGTGTGAAAATAATGGTGCCTGTTTGGGGGAGAGAAGGTATGGTCTCAGTCACTTTTTCCTGTGTCTTCTTCTTGTGTCTTGCATGTTCCTCAACTGCCTTGAGTAAATTATTGGACTAATGGAAAATAAAGAATAGGTTGAAAATGAGATCCGCATACTACCGTCTTGAGCTGATTGGGAAAAATGTTTACTCAGATCAGGTTCCCTTCACAGGAGCAATTGCAGTGAAGCCTTCATTTCTTTGCTTTTGGACTTGAAAGCATGTTATGTCCCCCAAATAAAATAACTCATGTACATTTAATATAAAGATACTTGGCTTGGGTTTTATTTGTTGTAACTTCTAGGTGTAGTTCTTGGTAAAGTTGTGTAAGTGAATTAGGGCTTTCGTGGTTTGCAAGTGACAGAAATCTAATTCAGTCCTGAGTTAAACATGAATTTGTTGGCTTGTGTGACCAAAAATTCCAGGAGGTGGATATGACTTTAAAATATGACTGATTTATACATATGCCTTTCAGTAGCATCCTCCAGGATCTCTTGGCTTTGCTTTCTTCTGCATGACTTTATTCTCAGAAAGGATCTTTTCACAAATTAGACAAAGGATAGCTGGTTACCCCACACATACTGTTGCAGTGTTACAATACCTTAGGGAAGAGAGCTTTTCTTTGCTGACATTCCCAGACTTAGTCCCATGATTGTGGCTTTATTGTCTTGACTTGAGTCCCAAAACCATCCCTAAATATTTCAGTGGTTATAGGATATATCTGAATGAGACTGGCTTTTCTTGTCCCAACCAGCTCAAGGTGGTGATGAACAGTTGGTAGCTCATGTAGAATGAAAAATCTGCCAGGTGAGAGGACCTCTGGACAAAGAGACTTCCAAGATTTTTATCCTTCCACCTGGGAGAAGGATTATCACAGAGCTCAGAAACCACTTCTACTAGAGTATAAGGCAAAGGAACCTCCTTTGCAAATCATAATCACTGGCCTTATGTGTGGTTCTGGGTCCTAAAATTTTTGTTGCATTTTACGCAGACCATCTCTGCTTTTCAGTGCTTATGTCAAGGCTGTCAAACCTCACTTTTCCTGTAAGAACATTGCAGGGCCTATGAATTTTCCATTTAGTCTATGTAGGGGCTTTTTATCTGCAGGCAGGCCTGACTCACCTTGCCATATGAGGTCAACCTCAAACAGGTAATTAATTACTCATAGCAAAGTCAAAGTACTCTTCTTACTAGAGGAAAGGAAACTGGGAAGAAAAGGAAAGATATCTGTGTCAGTATACATTAAAAATACTGTTTGGTATTATCAGAGTCAATGTATTTTTGATAATTTTTTATGGTGAACAACAATAGTGGAAATTGTGTGTGAAGACATTTGTGAGTGAGGAATATTTTATCATGGTGTGTATACAGTTGACCCTTGAACATGAAGGTTTGAACTGCATGGGTTCACTTATACATGGATTTTTTTTTCAACAAATATATATTTGGCCCTCTGTATCCTCGAGTTTCACATCTGTGGATTCAACCATCTGTGGATCAAAAACAATATTTTCCATCTGCAGCTGGGAATCCACAGATGTGGAGGGCCAATCGTATGCATTGTTCTATGCTATGTTATATAAGGAACTTAAGCATATGTGGATTTAGGTATCGGTGGGGGTTCCTGAAACCAATCCCCCATGGAGACTATGGGATACTTAAGTTTTTTGGGTAATCAAAAGTTACACTCAGATTTTTAACTGTGTAGGGGTCAGTGCCCCAATCCCCATGTTTTTCAAGCTTCAACTATAATTATTTACATAAGTATTTATTTAGCCAGAGGTTAATTTTTATGTTTGAAACTACTTTTGCCCATTTGATCTATGTTTATTGTTTCTATTGTATATCAGGGAAGGCTTTTCAGAGAAACATAACTGATAGGTTGGAAAATTAACCATTACATATTGTAAAGTATTGCGCTGTGGTAAATCAGGTTTTGTGAATTTATGGATTTTCATGATCCAGTGACCTGAGCACTTTTTGGAATTTATGTTAGATTTTGTGGCTGTGAAATCTCTCTCCCTACTGCCCTACATGAGGAATATATGCCATATATTTGCTGTACAGCTAAAGTGAATTAAATTAGTATTGTTTGAAGAATTGGTGGAAAATATGATTAGGAGAACTCGAGATTTTTTAAGAGAAAACCTAGAATCTCAAGATTTAGCCAAGATTTTAAAAGCAGAAATTGTTCAGGTTAGTAATTTTTCTAAAGCAGAAAATATTAATGACATTGAAATTGAGCAGGAAAAAGTGTTCCATGTTTTCTAAGGATTAGCAGATTGTAAGAGAGAGAGAAGGTAAGCTTTATAGTTCCCATGATGGTTTGATAATGGCCATCTAAGCCTATTCATTCATCAACTGCAGGACATAATGCCTCTTCACTCATTCACATCACTCCCACTTCCTGCATATTTTCAGCAGGGAAATTTGCTATCTGAAGCAATACTTGCTGCTCTCAATTTATTTCCTTCCAGAATTCCAGAACCAAAACAATTTGGCCATTTACAACTTGGAATCAGTCCTAGGTCTTAGATTTATTTATTGATTATGTATGTATGTATGTATGTATGTATGTATGTATGTATGTATGTATTTTTAAAGTGTCTAATCAATTTGTGAACCTTCATTAAAGAGAAGTGTAACGTGGAAAGCATTCAGACAGAAATAAATCTGGTTAAGGTGAGACGTTGTAAGAGTTAATGCACATTTCTCTTTTCTACTCTGGGCACAAGAATTTTGACTACAATAATGTGCTAGTCTAGATACCTATTCACAATAAGAGAGTGGAGTGGTCTTGCAGTTCCTACTTTAGGGAGACAATGAAAGTGTTAGGTGAAAATGACTGAACACATGCAATGGGATGGAAATGACATTTATTTTCCTGTGCTGTTAAGCATGATACACAATAGGAAAAGGTTATGATATTGATTCCCATTCTGTCTTCATTTAAGAACAGGTGAAATTTTCAAAACCTGTGTGATTCAGAGAAATATCTTTCTTTTCGTCCAGATGCAATCTGCACACTCCATGTACTCCTCACTCTTACATTGCAATTTCTAAGTACAAACTCATGCTGTTCAGGATTAAGATGATAGAGTCAAGTTCTGTTTCTCAGTCTGTCTTCTGCTTCTCACAAAATTTAACTCAAAAGTCACTGTCAGTTTTCTTACTAAGAAGGTTTATTACTCCATTACTCTTGACACAAAGTTTCTGTCATGAATTGCATATTATCCTGAGGCTGCCTCTTTTTCTTTTCATTGTCTCTCATTTCTGTGCTTTTTGTATGTCTTCTGTACAACTGCCTCCAAACTAACTGCAATACTGCACACCAACACCAACTCTCTGACACCATCTGGGTGTCCTAACCCTAGCTGACTGAAATTAGAGTTCAATTCTAATCCTAACTACTTAGAGTTAATACTCACCCCATAAGTTAAGGGTAAAATCATTCACAAGACTGCCCCCACTTCAGACATCTGCCACTGTTTAGATATCTCCAAGCTACCCTTATCTCTGCCTGGCTAGCTAAAAACTTTAAGGCCTTCCACAACTTGCTCAGATTTAATAATTTGTTAGAACAATTCACAGAATTCACTGAAGGTGCTATACTTATGATTACAGGAACAGCCAAATGAAGAGAGGCATTGTTCAAGGTCAGGCAGTGGGGGGGAAATGCAGAGCTTCCATGCTTTGTTCTCCTGGAATCAGGGAGCATCACTCTCCCAGCACATCAATATTCCAGTTCAACAACGAGGGAGCTCCACTGAGCCTTAGTGTCCAGAATTTTTATTGGGATTTCATCATTTTGTGGATCCCCTATCATGTACAAGGCATTTTGGATGCACATTAAAATGAAAAAGGCAAAGTTCTTTTTTTCCCTCACTCTTGAATATGACTTTAAGAGCTGAGTGGTAATGTACATCACTGGTTTTCAAACTTTATTCTCTTCCAAGTAGAGATACTCTTGTTGAAGACTAGTACCAGAACCCTTCAGAGAACTTCAGGACCTGGAGGAACACAGTGCAAAAAAATCATCAATACAGGATATATTCTAAAGACTTTTGCAAGGGAAAACACAAGTGACTAAAATAACTAAAATAGATGAAGTACTGAGATTAGAAAAATGAAAGATCACAGGAATCTGGTCACCTGTGAAGTCTACATTGGGTAAGAGAAAATGAGTAGGAGAGTGGAAAGGTTTCTGTGTGGGGGGAAGCAAAAAATAGTAAGGAAGTGGAATATATCTTTTGAGACACCATAGCTTATTCTTTATTTTAGCTGAAGCATAAGGTATATGTAGCATAAGGTAAATTATACCTTTTATGGATCCGTATTCTATCTGGAGAAGAGGGGAATTAAAGTTTTCGAAAAGGAGACATATAGGATGGAGTGTGACTGTAGACCAGAAAACAATTTCAAAAGATTTGAAAATGTTTAGGTAGATGACAAAGATTCCAATCAGGAGTGATAGTACGAATGAGAAGAAAGGGATAGGGACATAGTTAACTTTGAAAAGGAGAGAACTACAATACTTGACAAGTGGAAATGAAAATATAATTTAGGTGGAAAAACCAAAAGCTCGAGGAAGACATGAAATCACAATTGCCTGAGTTCAGATAACAATTCTTCAGGCATGGAGTTGTTTATTAAAATGTGGCAGTTCTTCTTTTAAAACAGAATTTTCAGGTTTGCACACTAGGAGAAAGTTATAGGAGTTGGATAATTTTTCACCTGTGCATTAAAATTTGTGAGAACATATGAAGACTTGAGAATGTATTATAACAGTAATCTCTTTGACAATATACCTGAATATTAAAATGCTTTACTTATATCAGTGTTACTCACAAATAAAGACGTGACATTTGTAGTATAAAAGAAGTTCATTTTTTATGTCCAGTACTTTGTGGAAGGCTTAGAGCATTAAAACAACATCTGGACAATACTTGCTTTATAAAACCAATTAGGTAAGCAAACATTGACTATAATGGCATTCTAACAGCTGAAAAGCATATTTTATTTGTTGCTTTCAGTTTTATATCCCACATATGAGTGAAATCATATGGTTCTCAGTTTTTTCTGACTTATTTTGCTTAGCATGATTATCTCAAGATCCATCCATGTCACAAAAGGCAGAATTTTACCTTTTCTTATGGCTGAGTTATATTTCATTGTATATATGTAACATCTTTTTTATCCAATTATCTATTGAACCACACTTTGGCAACAAACAAACAAGACAAACAAATAAAAACTCATAGAAACATACAACAGTTTAGTGGTTACCAAAGGGAAAGGGGTGGAGGATAGAAAAGCATAAAGGGGGTCAAATATATGGTGATGGGAGATTTGACTTTGGGTGGTGAACACACAATGCAATGTACAGATGATTTATTATTGAATCGTATACTTGAAACGTATATAATTTTGTTAACCAATGTCACACAAATAAACTTAATAAAAAAAAAGAAAAGAAAAGCATATTTCAAAATAAAACAGGAAGGCAATTCTTATTTTAAGGTAAACATTTTCAAGATGATCACATTCAAACATTTCACTGAAACTACCAAAGGAGTTCCGCCAGCTGAAATCACTTGCAAATCGTTCTGTAGCTGGCTACTATGTCACACTCATGTATAAAGGCTGTCTACAGGAAGCCATTGACTTGAACACTTTGGTCAAACACTTGTTTTGCAAGGCACTAGCCAAACATTTTTTTTTTTCAACAGCTAACATGTTTTGTGAGTGGATACATTGATGCACTAAACACACTGCCCTCTGTGGTTTCTCTTCTCTGAAATCTTAAAAAATTGAACAGTCCTGATCTATTTATGGTTAATTACTAGAGGCTTAAGGTTAATTGCCATGTTTTCATACCATTAATTCCCTTCACAAAGAGCTCTGCTGGTTGGTTTACCACATCCACCCATCAGTTCTTGCTAGTAGTCAGCCAACCAACTAGCACAGGATCCAAGCCTGGAGGAGACAACCAGCTCCCTGGACATTTGTAACTATTTTCATTCTCGGACATGTTTCAAGGATGATACAAACTAGTTTTTCTTCTACTGTTTCTTTCTAGAGGAGTATGAGGTTATCGTTTACACACAATCTTTGTGTGTCTGATGACTAAAGAACATTTTTCTGATTTTGAGATCTTTATTTCTCTAGTTTCATAAATTCATTTCATTTAAGAGATATTTATTGAGCATCTATGTTTTTCTTGTTTCTGCTGATTACTTTTCATTCACATAATACACACTTAATGAACTCTGGACCATGTGCCTACAACTTACAGCTTAGTTAATCAGGCATAAATTGGAAAAGTAATAAAGGGCCAGAAAGTCAGTCAGGAATCATTCATATATTTATTTAAGACATTGACAGCAAGAGTGGTACTGCCACAAACACACCATTCATCTACCATTATCCTTCGTGACTTATTTATTCATTTATCTCTATTATTTCTGCCTCCCATTAACAAAGATAATTGAAAGTTTTGCTAGGTTTTCTTTATGCCATGTTGCTTTCTAGTTATACTTGTGTAGTTAAGAAAACTTTTAAATGATCATAAATTAAATCATGTTCAAAAGTTGGTCTTAATTTTTTCCCTCTATACTTGAAAAACTCCAACTTCTAATATATTTCAGAATTTAAAATAAGCAGTTCTGTATCATTATATTACTTATATGTCATACATCAAACTAAATAGCTCAAAGCAGTTTTTCTTATATAAAACGAATATTTAATACTGTAATTTTCAGACAGCTTAATTCTACTAAGCGCAGTCACAGACTAATTTAATTCATTTGCTCAATTACAGAAGAATGTATGCACATGTAAAACGATGTCACGACTTGCTTTAAACTGCATCATTCATTATTCTATACAATTACATTATATGGAAGTCTGTGGGCCCTAAGACCACAGTTTTAAGATATAGTTTTAAAAAGTGTTAAGATTTTTAAAAGTTTTAAGGTACAGCTTTCTTTATTATCTTGGACAAAGCCTTTCTAAAATAGAAGAGTCAGGTGACCTTTGTGTTTACTGGATTTCTGTTTCTTGATATCCCAATGCATGACATTTACAGACCTTTCAAAATAGGGAAGAATTGGAAGTATACTCACAATTTATGGCTTTTCTTGGCAGGATAATTATTGTTCTGTTTTTTGTCATGGAATATATGTGATAACACTGATAACACTAAGCTATACTTTTCCAATAAGACTTTTTGTTACATTGCTAAATGACTGCTTATTGAAAAAAGAGGGAAAAAAACCTGACCTTCCAGTATTTTTTCCTTCCTGGGATATTATAGTCATTCTTGGTCTACTCAATCTTGAGAAAAAAATGTAATTCTTCATAACCATTCTGTCCTATTTACTTAAAGTATAGAGTGTGGGAAGGGGGAGTCTGTCTAGATGTTATCCATGTGCACAGAAAATACAAAAATGTAAAACATTTTAATCACTATATCTAATTGTAATAGAAAATAAATCACTGAAAGCAACGTGAGAAGTATTTCAACCCATTCTAAAATAAAGAATGGTAACAAGAAAACAGGAAACTGGTTAGAACAGGATTTAGTAATAATTCAAGATGTGATTTAGGACTCATAAGTCTCAGCTCTGGAAAGACTGCCTTTCTCTGCACGTGATTTCAGACCATTTATTGAGGATTTTTGTGCTTTGGTTTTCTTATCTACAAAATGTTAACAGTATAGAATAATTTCTTTAAGCCCAGTAGAGGTCCAGCAACCTCCTCAGAACTGATCAATAAGCTAAATATATTAATAGAGACAAGTCTTTTATTTTTATGGCTATTTGTCATATTTATTCACCTGTCTGGGAAACACTACAAGCGGATCACGAACTGTGTTTGATGATATAGGAAAGATAGAACTTTTACAGTTATAAAAGCTCCTTTATATTTTCATGCCCTGAGAGTTTTTCTTTACATCTTTAAAATTTAAATTATTAATTGAATAAATTCTCCATCCAGAGGGTCTTTTTCCATGGATTCGTTATTTAAATAAATACTATATTTAAATTTGCTTGGTTATACAGTAGTTTTCCCTTCCCCATGAGGGGTACATTCTAGGACCCCTAGTGAATGCCTGAGACTGTGGATTGTACCAAGCTCTGTATATGCATAAACATACATGCATATGTACATACATATATACTATGATAAAGTTTAATTTATAAATTAGGCACAGTAAAATATTAACAATAATAACTAATAATAAAGTATAACAATTATAACAATACTGTAAAAAAGTTATGTGAATGGCTTTGGGACCTGATTAAGTTAAATAAAGGTTACTTGAACGCAAGCACTAGGATACCACACAGTCCATCTGATAACTGAGATGGCTACTAAGTGACTAATGGGCGGGGAGCGTGTACAATGTAGATATACTGGACAAAGTGGGATGATGCATATTTCGTCATACCACTCAGAACAGTGAGCGATTTAAAATTTACGAGTTGTTTATTTCTGCAATTTTCCATTTAATATTTCCAGACAGTGGTGACCGTGGGAAACAAACTGCAGAAAGCGAAACCAGGAACTACTGTAATTAGCCATAGATACCTTGAGAGCACTCATGGCTGTACCTGCTACAAAGCAGAGAGTCAGATTATTAGAACCAGCTATCCGGAAAGATAGGACTCTATCAATAAAAGAGCGTAATTCGCAAGATAGCACACAATTTTAATTTTCACATTGGCTTTGCAAATCAGTTCTTGCTTCATTTTAGTATGCAAAAATAGATGAAAAATTCTATAATAGCACAAAACAACAGTCTTTAATAAGATCCTAGCCACATATCCACTGTGAATGGGACATCACATTTGCCTAGTGTATTTTATAAAGAGTTCTCTCCAAAGTCTGTAGATTATAAGATTAGTACCCACTGGTTTCAGTTACAAGATCCTACCAGATAGGATACCAACATAACTTGAATCCCATGCCTCCAACCTGTTTAATCACCAGACAATTAATTACAAATCTTTATTCTGCACTTACTGTGGTTCTTACCATATGGCTTTGAGTTGTTTAAAACATAATCTCTTCCATTTGTAAGTTTAGAACACTTTTAAAAATACTAAAAATTAAGTAACAGTGTAATGTAAACATTGCAAAAGTGAAAAAAAAAACATTTTATCTACTAGATTTCTTCTGTCTGTCTGTTCCCTGTTAAGAATGTTCTTTTCTCTTAGGGCCTCATTCCTGAGAACAGAACAGGGCTTCCCCAGACATATTTTAAATTAGGCACAGTGAGAGATTTTTAAGTATATGATTGTTGATGATTGTTGTTGATATTGTTTTGCCTTGCTTTAGAGTATAAGATATATTCTCATTAAAGTCATATTAAATATTTGAGCTCGATTCTATTTTGGATCTGAACTCACAGAATAATAAGATTTAAAAAGTATTAGGTGTCAGATCTCCCTAAGAAGATTTGAAGTCAAATTTACAGGAACCAGTGTAATAGAACAAATTATATCATCCACATTCTGTTTAACAGTGGCTTATTACTTTAAAAAACCATATGTTATGATACTGTTCTTAGGAAACTTAATATGCTGTGTTTCCTTAGGTTATTTCTAAACAAATTGTGGATGAAAATTTTGAATCCTCTTTAATCTTCTATTCATAAACCAGAACAGATTCTTCTAGTATCTAAATATTTTGTAGATATTATATATAAAATTCTCTTAGTTGTGTGGATTTTAAAATTAAAATGTGTCCTTTATGTGAACTACCTTAGAGAATAACAATGAAAAATCACTTTCACCAATAACACATTACGCTCTATATCATAAAATCATCAATAGCATCTTTTAATGAATCTGTTGATATCAAAATGGCTTTTCTACTTGAGGCAGAGGTTTGTCAGGCAGATAGGTTTTGCAGTGGTCTTTTGAAACCAGCAAACTCATGACCAGACCTGGCATTTTTTCCCCAGGCCTGAGGGCTAGCTACTATCAGAAATCAGCTCAAATAGCTCTCTTGCTTTGTCTTTAAAAGATTAAAAGGTTTCTCTCATCCTTATGTATTTATCAGAGTATATTTTTGCTCCCCGAAATATGGAGGAAATTCCAATTTGGTTTAATTCTCAAATATAAGTTCAGGCATTTTATCCATATTTCCAATTAAAAAAATAAGAACAGCTTTATTTCCAGATTTCTGTGTCAAGGTATATCATAGTAGGTTGGCCTCAAGTAAAAACTTATATAAGTCTTTCTTTCAGTGTGAATAAATTTTATTTAGAAGTCATTTCATAATATTTGTCTTAAGAATATTATTTTTAACAAGTAGATATCAACAAAGAAATCATAGAGTTTCTAGGAACAAAGTGTGAGTCTGAGAAGTTTGGTATTTTTTTTTTTAACTACTGTGAGACCAAAATGCAAAGACAGCCTCTAGATGTGGATGTTCTTTTGCTTTCATGGTAACACTGTTGAGTTTTCTGTGGTAATGTGATGATAAGCTCATAAAAAAGTCATTTCTTCTCAAGGTACTTCTTTTTTATGGTGACCAATAAAGATGGTACCATTAAATATGTTAATTGGAGTTGTGAGAAAGCTTGTAGTAAAATATATAATGGTTGATTACCTTTAACTCCCCATGTGACAAATCCCAAGGGAATTCAGAGAAGACGGGAATCTATTAAGAAAATTTTCAGTGTTATCTGGCCCTTACTTCCAAGAAACATCAACAAACAGCAACAAGGCTTGAATGTGTTACATATTCTTTGTAAATCAGATATTATTTTCAGATGTAGTTAAGGGAAAAAAATACATGAGAGGAAGTGAGACTCCCTAGTTTAAAGTCAGAGTACAAAATCTAAACAAATCAAAGTGAAAATTTTAAAATATTATTCAGAACCTATTTTCTGTCATTACTAGTTTTACTTCAATCTTCAAATCCCTTTCTTCCTTCCTCCCTCTCCCTCCCTCCCTCCCTCCCTCCTTTCCTTCCTTCCTTTCTTCCTTCCTTTCTTTCTTTCTGAGTTGTGTTGGAGTAATGTCATTTTTAAATCTGGAAATTTGAGGCAGACCTATATCTTCCTCCTCTCTCTTTCTTTCATGAGACATCCTTTAGATGTCCACTAAATGCAGATAACAGTACATAGGGACAGTAGGACCCAGTCCGTGCCCTCTTGGAGCTTATAGTCTAATGTTGGAAATGAACTGAAAATGGGCGAAATGACAATACCTACTGTCAAGAGCTCATGTGAGGTTGGAGAGATGGAGGATGTGCAGGAAGTATGAGGCAGGACGAGATAGGAATGTACTCTAGACAGTACAACTAAATTTACACTTAATTTTTAAGTAGATGAGTTTTCAGGAAGACATTTCCTAAACATTTTCTCACTTTTGAAAAAAAAATGTTAGTTTACCCAAATGGATTTTAGTTACACTGAAAATTACATATAATTTTGTGTTTCGAAATCAAACTAAACTGCCTGCTTGGTTGCAGTTGTTTTATAGTCTTATGTTCTAAATGGCAGGAGTCACTTCTTCCCAGCTGGCATTTCACAAGACTCCTTTTCTAGGCATAAACTATCGTGGGCAGGAATACTTACAGCTGTTGATTCTGTTCTCTGGGTGAGTTGGTTAATGTCCTCTCTCTTTTATGTAACTTGTGAAATTGATTGAATTTCAGCAATATAAAGCTATAATTACATTGTCACTACTTTCATGTTCTGTTATCTCAAGTAATTAAGGCTTGGGGGAAAAAAATCCAATTCCATTCAAAGCGTTCTAAAGAAAATGCCAGCTTAACATCAGTGTGACTGTAGACTATGGAAGTTTCTGGAAATGACTAAAGTTAAACTGCATTTTCTGTACATTGAGTAAGCACAGTGAGAGGTGACAAATATTAACTCTATGGACATGGGCATAGTAATGTGAAAAACTTAAAATGATTATGTGGGTCATTAAAAAAACTAATATGTTCAGTGTCTTTAGGATTTAAAAAAATTGTTGGAACTTGTTATATTACTAAAATTCTTAATTCTACCCTACCAGGTTGATCTGATGGGGACTGGAGACTGGGAAGGGCGGTTGAGAGGATGAGGGAGTATAAATTCTGCCACTGAATTGTACTGTTTTACTCTCTAGTTAATTATTTAAACTGCCTACATCTTTCTTTGATATCTCTCTTCTTTCATTTGTGGAGGGATATCCTTTTCAGCAACTAATATGTTCTTTCAAGACCAAGTTGTTTATCACTAATACCTAAAACTCACAAATCACGCTATGGTTATTTACACATCTGGGTAGTCTGAGCAGACACTAAGCTGTGCTCCTACAGCGCTGTATTTTTGCTTTTATCATATTTATGTGATTCCACTGTCATTATTCTTTTTTGCTAAGGCTGGGTGCCATGTGTCTTTTCTTGCTCACTCATGTATCCCAGAGTCTAAAAGAACACTTGGCAATAATAAACTTCTGTTCAATGAATGAATAATTAAATGAATGATTGCTTGAATATGTAAACCATAGAATAAATACAACTTTTAAATATCTGTTCATTCATTATCATATTGTTGGAGAAATTGTTTTATATTGTTTTAAATCACTTATATACAGAATCTCAGTTTCTATTTTGCAAAATTTACATTGAGTAGATTACACTCCCCCTACCCCCCAGAAGGCTATTATTAAAGAGTATGACAGATTTTCTTTTCTAATATATCCTATTCCTATATTTTTTTAAAAAATGTGACATTGACATTCCTCTAATGAGAGATGAGTTCTTTATTCCCACCACTGAATATGGGCTAGCCTTAGTGACTCGATTCTAAGGGGTAGCAGTGCTGGAAGTGACTGAGTGACTTCTGAAAGCTAGGTCATAGAAGGTGAAACAGCTTCCACCTGGCTCTCTCTTGTCCCCTATTGTGATGCTTGTCCTTGGAACCTAGCCACCATGCTGTGAGAAAGCCCAGGCTGTAGGAAAGTGTTCTAGTCAACACTCCCAGCAAAGATCGCAGCCCACAGCCAAACATCCACTACCAGGCATACGAGTGAAGGTGTCTACAGATGATTTTATCCCTTTGGAGCTTTCCAACTGAGGCCCCAGACGTCATAGAGCAGAGAAAAGCCATCTTGCTCTAGCCTGTTTGAATTCCATGACCATGTTAAATGGTTATTTTCTGCCACCACATTTTGTGATAGACTTTTTTTTTTCCATGCAGCCATAATAACTGGAAGATTTAACTTTTACTTTTGTCTTATTTATTAAAATTATTTTTTTGATACATACTTGAATTTTGTTTCTAAAAACCATTGTACAAACGAAGAGTAACAACTGCTATGCCCGATCTCTGAAGAACTGCACTCTCCTAACCATCTCCCCGTCTCTTATTTCTAACTCCCTTTCCTCCCCTGCATAGAGAAACAAAGAATATATACCAAATGTATTATTTAGAGTATTTGATACCTTTTAAAAATTTCTTTCTAGTGACTTTCATTGATTCAAAGTTTTAAATTTTAATGTAGTCTAACTTATTAGGTTTTTTGTGCTTTTTTAGAGAAGTATTCCCTAACTGTATCATAAACATGTACTCAGACTTTCTTTAACTATTTACATTCCCATGACTGTTTTTGTAACTACTAATTTGTACCTCCTCATCCCTTAATTTTTTTTTTACCCAGCACCCCGACTCCCCAGTTTGTTCTTTGTATCTGCGAGTCTGTTTTTGTTTAGTTTGTTCATTTCTTTTGTTCATTTCTTAGATTCCGCATGTAAGTGAAATACGGTATTTATCTTTGTCTGACTTATTTCACTCACTTCTAGGTCCATCCATGTAGATGCAAAGGGTAAGATTTCATTTTTTTAATGGCTGAGTAATATTCCATTGTATATATGTACCATAACTCCCTTAGCCAATCATTTATTGATAGACACTCAGGTGCTTCCATATCTTGGCTATTGTGAATAGCGCGCCTGTGAAAATAGGGGTGCATAGATGTGTTTTGAGGTTTTTTTTGGATTAAATCCAGAAGTGCAATCGCTGGATCAAAAGGTAGTTCTATTTTTAATTTTCGGAGGCATGTCCAAACTGTTTTCCATGGTGGTTTTACCAATTTGCATTCCCACCAACAGTGTATGAGGGTTCTTTTTTCTCACCAACACTTGTTGTTTGTAGGAGTCTGCATTTCTGGGATTTATCAAGAAAGGATTAGTTAGAATGGTTGAGGAAGCCCGGGATTCATTAACTTCAACACAAATACATACTGCAGTCTCCAAGGGACCTCTGGACTACATTTCCCATTCATTCTCGTGTGTGGAACTAGTGAAAGCTTTTAGCCAGAGCGAATAGGGAATGTTTTCTGGTAAATTTTAGAAGTCTCTCTTCTGCTGTTCTTGTCTTAAGATATAATTCACATATTATGAAACTATTTTCAAATTTACATTTCAGTGGGTTTCGTATATTTACAAGGTTGTACAGCCATCACCACTGTCTATTTTCAGAACATTTTCTCTACTCTAAAAAGAAGCCCATACCTGTTAGTCTTTCTCAGTCCCCCTAGCCTGTGGCAACCATTAATCTACTTTTGGTCTTTATGGATTTGCCTGTTCTGGACTTTTCATATAAACAGAATCATGCAATTTGTGGCCTTTTACGTCTGGCTGCTTTCACTTATTATAATGTTTTCAAAGTTCATCCATGTTGTAGCATGTATTGGTACTTTATTCCTTTGGATATATTCTGTTGTTTGAAAATAATACATTTTGTTTATCCATTTCAGCAGTTGATGAACATTTGGGTTGTTTCTACTTTTTGGCTATTGAGAAAAATGCTGCTATGAATATTCATAAGCAAGAAATGTTGGGGTAAAAATGTTTTCAACTTTCTTTAGTATATAGTAGGAATGATAAAATTACTTTTAAATTTTGAGGAGCTGTCAAATTTTTATCCAGAATGGCTATACTAATTTACATTTTCATCAGCAATGTATGAATTTCTCTACCTCTTCACCAATACTTGCTATTTTCTATTATTTTTATTATTGTTATCATCCAAGTAAGTGAGAAGTGGTATGTCCTTGTGGTTTTGATTTGCATTTGCCTATCAATGATGTTCAGGGTCTTTTCATGTGATTTTTAGCCATTTGTGCATGTTAGGGGAAATGTCTATTCAAATCCTTTGTCCATTTTTAAATTAGGTTATTTGTTTCTTTACTGTTGAGCTGTATAGGAATTTATATATTATGGATGTTAGACCCTTATTCAGATTTGCAATAATTCTCTCCCATTCTATCAGTTGTCTTCTCACTTTCTTGATCATGTCCTTTGATGCAACAAAGTTTTTAAATTTTTGTAGTCTAATTGTTTCTTTGTTTTCTTAGCTATCATATCTAAAAAACCCACTGCCTAGTCTGATATAAAATTTTTCTGTTATGCTTTCTTCTAAAAGTTTTATCTCTTACCTTTAGGTCTTTTATTCATTTTATTTAATTAATTAATTAACTAATTAATTAATTATTTATTTTTATATAGTGTAGCTAGATAGGGGGTCCAAATTCATTCTTTTGTATGTGGTTACCCAGCTGTCTCAGCACGATTTGTTGAAAAGACTATATTTCCCTTCTGAATTTTCTCTTGCACATTTATTAAAATCTGTTGATCATAGATGTAAGGGTTTATTTCTGGACTCATCATTCTATTCCATTTATCTATATATCTTTCCTTATGCTAGTACCACACTGTCTGGATTACTGTAGCTTTGTATTAAGTTATGAAATTGTTAAATGTGAATTCTCCAACTTTGTTCTTCTTTCTCAAGATTGTTTTGGCTATTCTGGACCTCTGCATTGCCTTAAGAATTTTAGGATCAGCTTATGTGTCTATTGAATTTCCTTGTCTATTGAAGTGATCATTTTTTTTTCTTTTATTCTATTTAAATGGTGTATTACAATGATTGATTTTTATATGTCGAACCAATCTTGTATCCCTGCAATAAATCTCACTGGGTCATGTTCTATAATCCTATTTTTGAAAAAGTTTGAGAAGGGCTAAAAAATAACATTTGACTCTAGGTACCTCAAAGTGTCGTTATAAAAAAAACCTAAATGAGATATAAATTATATGTGTTAGCTTCCTGTGGCTGCTATAATAAATTACTACAAACTGGGGGGCTTAAAACAAAAATTTATGCTCTTACAGTTCTGTAAATGGGAAGTCTTAAATCAATCTTTTGGCAGAGTAACACTCCCTCTGGAGGGGTCTAGGAGAGAATCCATTTCTTGCCTGTTCAAACTTCTCATGACTATTGGTATTCCTTGATTTGTGGCTGCACTGCTCTAGTCTTTGCCTCTGTGGTCACATTACCTCCTCATATGTTTATCTCAAATCTCCCTCTGCCTTTCTCTTCTAAGGGCATTTGTCATTTAATTTAGCAATAATCTGGATATTCTATGATGATATTCTCATCTAAAGACCCTTAATTTAATTATATCTGCAATAACTCTTTTCCATGTAAGATAACATTCACAGGTTCCAGGAATTAGAACATGAACATATTTTTGGGGGACACCTTCAACCCATTATACTATGTGAGAGTATTTTGTAAACTGTAAAATGATATAAAATACATATGTGACATTATTATAGTATTATAAGTATAAAAATGCAAATGTGTGGATTTTATGTTAAAGAAAGATTCTGAAATAATTAGTGTGATTAATACTGTAAATGTTTCTAAAATTATTGTTTTATTTGTATGTTTTGTGTCTCCCTCATATGTTTTTTAGTCTTTTATGATATAGTTGGGAATTCAGTTCAATGTTTAACTCATTTTTTTCTTAGTCGAATCAATTTTTAATATTTAATTTTCAAATTCAAGAGCAATACAGTTTACTTATCTTGAAAAAGTAAAATATTATAGAAATGTATGCAGTAAAAAAGCAAAAATACATCCTTTTTAAAAAAGTTTATTTATTTAAATTAGTTTCAAGTATATAGTATATTGATTAGACATCTATATAGTTCATAAAATGATCCCCTCAATTGCTCCCTCCTTCTCTTGGCCTTCCACCTAGCCATCATGTTAATGCTAACTGCATTTCCTCTGCAGTGTTCCCCAACCCGGTGACCAACTATCAACTACTAATTTGTACTTCTTTAACACTTCATCCCATTCTCCCAGCCTCCCAACTCCCCTCCACTCTGTATGTCACCAAATTGTCCAGTATATTTGTGAGTATGTTTTTGATTAGTTTATTATTTTTATTCCTTAGATTCTGCATATAAGTGAAATCATATGGTATTTATCTTTCCCTGTCTGACTTATTTCACTCAGCATAATAACCTCTAGGTCTGTCCATGTCATAGCAAATGGTAGGATTTCATTTTTTTTTAATAGCTGAGTAATATTCCATTGTATATATGAACTATAATTTCTTTATCAAATTGTCTGTTGATGGGCATTTAGGTTGCTTCCATATCTTGGCTATTGTAAATGTGCTGCCATGAATATTGGAGTGCATAGATCTTTATGAATTATTATTTCAAAAGTACATCTTTTGACCAGCATATACATTACCTTTCCTCCACCCTCTTGCCCATGATGTCAGAATCTCAGACTCAATCTGCTCTTGGAGGAAACCAGTTCGACAAATATTCTTCCAGAACTTCATGACTTTGATATCTATCTGTATCATTCATTTAAAGGATTATACAGTGTTCCAGAACATGGATCAACTTATGTTTAAACATTTTATTATAATTGGCATTTAAATTATGTTCAATTTAATAAAATTGATCTTTAGCATTTTTTGGTCAGTATTTTAATATTTTCTTCTGTGGTTGACCTGTTTGTGTACTTTGTCCAGTGTTCTACAAAGTTATTTTTTTCCTGTTGAGTTAGAGATAGCAACTCTCTCTGTAGAAATATACAGTAAGTTTAAATTCTAATTGTCGCTATTTCTGCATGCTGCCTTTCTATTAAATTTGAAAATAAACAAAGTAAAATTTTATAAGTGCTTTAAACTAGATATAATTATGACCATCTTTAATTAAATACACTCTACTATGTATATATATCAGTACTTTATTTTGTGGTTGTCATAGATGAAATATCTGAATAGAAAAGTCATGTATTTAAAAATATCTGGGAACCTTGATAATTTACATCATCTAGAATAAATATAAGGAGCAATTAGATAAAGTAGTTCATATCACAGTGTTTGGTAGCAGATGAACTTGAGTATTCTCCCGAGCTGTGTGACCTTGAGCAAATTATTGTATCTCTCTAAAATTTTTTTTTATTGCCTATGATATGGGGTATATATAATCCCCTACTTCAAGAGGTGGTTATGAAGATTATATGAGATGAATCATGAACAGAATTTTGCACAGTGCCCAAAACACAGAACATGTGTAATAAGTGGTAGCTATTATAATATCCTTATTGGTAAGTAATAATAGTAATATCTGCATAATTGACCACAGTTTTAGGTTTCCAAAGAGCACAATTTAAGAATACTAAGTTCTCTCTCTTTATCTTATCTCAGAAAAGGAGATTGATACATCTAGAACTTAAATCTTCAAGTTCAATCAACTCTATCCCATGATTATGGCATACTCAAGTAGTATTTGCATATAAGATGATGAGCCCATAAAAGAAATACTCTTGTTACTGAGTTAGCACCAAATCCTGTCCTTGTCTCCTGCCTTGGTAGTTAGATTAATGCAGTGATCCAGTATCCAGCTAGCTAGGTAGCAATCCCCTGGGTGCTACCATGCGTAGTCTGAAAGGTTGCAGTTCAATAGATCTCTGTTGCAGGAGTTTTAATTAATATTTTAAGTGATATTCTAGGCAGGTGTTTTGGAATTCATCCATGTATAGAATTATCAGTTTGTACTCTCAACACTTCCCATACAATATTGCTCAAATCAAAAAGTTCTTAATAAATACTTTTGGTCTTATATATTTTTAAAGCTTTAAATTTAAACTTCTTAAATAGAAGGGGAAAAAGTAAGACAAAAAACATGAAACAAACCTTTTTTCCCCCCCTGGGTGTATAGCAGTAGCCTTACCCACGTTAGCCTCTCTTTCTTACACACACTTTTCTCCTCTCATTTGTGGTAAAATACACATAATAAAAAAATTATCATCTTAACCATTTTTAAGTGTAAAGTCCAGTGGTATTAAGTATATTCATTCCTATACATGCTTTTAAAAATTGTAATGGGAGGATTTTCTGTAACCTTAATACTTTGCTGATTTACTCAGAAATTGCTTTAAACTAGATATGGATATCAAAAGGTTCCCAAATATTGAAATATTTATCTTCTTTGTTGTTGAAAACTTTCAAACTTTTCAGAAACATTTCTTTGATTCCTTATTGAAACTAGTAGGCAAAGCCTGCAATAGCAGTCATTCTGCACTTAATGTTTCTAGAAGAACAAAGGCAAATTGAACCTTTTTCAACCATGTCATTTGACAACTAAGAGCCTACTGTGTGTGAAACATTGTGTTAGGAGCTTTGGTACACAAATCTCTTGTTATTAGCAGCAATCCTCTAATGTAGGTGGTATTACGATTTATAGCAAGGAAACTGAAGCTTTGTGGTTTTAAGAGGCTTAGCTAGGGCATGGCAGAACTAGGATTACAATCCAAATCTTTGGTCTCCATGCCCGCTGCTGGTTCTACCCACCACAGCTTTTCTCTCAAACAAATCCAGATGTGGAGACCACACAGACTGACTTCCCAAATGCCACGCAAAGGAGAATGTTCCAGATACAACTTTTTATCTTTTCTTCGCCACTTTTAAATCTTTGGCATTCATCACTTCAAAAATGACAACTCTTGAGGGTGAAGGTAGGTTGCATCTTAATTATTCTAGACATAATTTCCTTCTTGGATCATATTATTGGCTCCAGCAGATTTTTTTGTGTTTGATTGTGTGTCTTTTAAACTAGTAATAGATAGGTATAGGCGTAGTATATAAAGCATAGATATCTATAAATCTATATCATGTATATATCATATCAGTAGAGATATATACATATATATTTTTTATCACTATTTACATATAGTGAAAGTTTGCAGAGAATATAAAGGTATAGTACTGAAACAAGGGCTGAGGTGTGCACACTTAGACTGCAGTTCCTTGAATTTTAAAAAGACCAAAGTCTTAGGGATATAAGGATTCTTCAGGATTTTAAATTAGCTTAAGAAAGGTTAGCATTTTAAATAACTCTGTATGTGTGTATACAAATTACACACACACACACACACACACACACACACACACACACACACACATACAGTTTTTGCTGTTGGAGAACCCTACAGTGTGAATCATTCAGAATAACTGACTTCTAGTTAGTTAAAGGTTGTATCCTTTTAAAAACAGCTTTTCCTTTATGGTGGGTGGGAAGTAAAATCTGAAATATACTGTATATTTCCTTGTGTTCTTTTAAGCTAACATTTTTCGACGATTGTGATAAGTCTGTCATGGAGCTAAATATACCACCTGCACTCTCATTATAGCCTCACTCCCAACCTATGAGATAGGCACTGTCACCATCATTTTACAAAAGAACCTGAGGCCTAAAGAAGTCAAGAAACTTGGTCAAAGTCTCATAACTAGAAGGAAGTAGTAAAGCCAGGATTGAAACAGTTCCCCTGACAACCCTACCCCAAAACTTTTAAAATTAACTCACCGTACTGTCTGAATAATTTAAGTTTCTGTGATGATTTTACATATATATGTATATACACATATGTATGTATATATATTTATAATCGTACAGATGAGTCAAATAGTTACTGTTTGCACCTATATTTGGTGGGTCAAGACTACAATGCTTTTTGGTTCATGACACGTTTTTTTTTTCCTATGTTCTCTTTTACTGAGCAGGTAGCCTTTTGTGGTTGAAAGCATGGAATTTGTAGAATTAGAGAGATGTATTCAATTCCAGCTGTGAACACACTAGCAGTGTGATATCATTTTCCTCATCTGTAAAATGGATGTAGAATTGCCTGCTTTGAAGAGAATGAAAAGGAACAGTGTAGCTAGGTGTCTAACAGGGTGACTGGCGAGAAGTGAGTTCTCAACCAATGGCTCACTATTATCACAGCATATCACTGCTGTCAGGTGGCTAATCATAATTTCTCACTGCTATCAGTGTTCCTGTTATATCTGGCTCTTTCACTAATTTGTAGAGTCTAATCTGTTTGGGCTTAGAAACAGTTTCTGTATTGGTAACATAGCAAAATGGACTTGTGCAAGATATTGGCACTGAGATGAGGGTGTAAAGTCTAGCCAGGAACAAAGCAGGGGTGGAAGTACTGAGAAAACATGGACAACATTCCAAAGCATAGTCCATGTAGTTGAAACAAGTTCAGGGACGTGACTGCGGCCAGATATTGGGGTAGCACAAGAGATACCAATGGAAGAGCCAAAGTCCGTGGCTCTGTGGGGTCACAAGCCTGACAGAGCCAACAGGAAATAAAGCTCAGGGGCTCAGGGGAGGCCTGGCCGGGAGCACACCTTGTAGCCAGCAGTTATTTGTGCTAACGCTTCTTCCGAAGGCCTGCGGCTTTTCCACAAGTTATACTTTCATCTCTTTTATAGGTGCAACTTTCTAAGACAAGCATCTTTTAATCAGAATATAATTTTTAAAGTGCAAAGTTAAGGTGCATAGACACTGAGTAAAGACTTAGGCAATGTTTCTCTGAGTAATGGGCAGGAAGTTAATGGGTACATTTTGTTTGACTGACTGAGTTCTTTTTATTTACCAGTAGATTTTTGACCAAGTAATAGGTAAATGAATTTTCTTGACTCTATTTATGTATGAATGGGGTTACCAGATAAAATATAGGATGCTCAGATTAATTTGAATTTCAAATAAACAGTGAATAATGTAAAAAATATGTTTCACATATTGCATGGGACATACTTATACTAAGTACAATTACTCATTATTTATGTGAAATTAAAATTGAATGAGGTATCTCGTTTGTTTTCTTTTGCTCAATATGGAAACCATATGTTTGACTGACTATAAAAACATGAATAGTAGTTAATAATTATTGAGTACTTTCAGTAACAGTGATCTAGTTTAATGTACCTTATTTTACTTCTTATGACTGATAAATTAGGTACAACTATGGTTCTCACTTTACCAGTCATGAAACTGGGGCTTGGAAAATTCATTTCTAGCAGTTTGCAAAAAGCAGAACTAGAATTAAGACTCAGAACCTTAAATAACACACATACATTTTAATGATCTTAAATCCACACACATAACCTGAGTATGTGGCTGAGAAGGTAAAAAGATGTGTACTGGCTTTCTGTGATATTTGGATTCTGGCTATAGTTATCATGTGTTACACTTTATGATGTATTCATAAAATATAGTAATTTTATCTCTCTCCATGTTTTCTTTGATCAAAAAGAGAAAATCCATTTCTGACTTCTCCAGTTTGGACTGGTACGCTACTGAGCTTTCTCAGCAAGTGCTAGTTTCCTGTGCAGTTTGAGGCTGTGTTTAGGAAACTCAAAGAAAGCCTTCTGACTATTCTGCTGCTGATGGTTCCCTGCAAATACCTCAGAGCAAGTTTCGCTTTCTTACTCATTTGTGTTATTTATATAGTCTTGGGAACTCTGCCGGGGCAAACATCAGTTAAATATGGGTAGATTGGCCTCTGTCCAGGAGCTAATTGTTGGCAATTCTCCCTTGCCATTAAATATTAAGTATTACAAATAGGTGAAACTAATAAAACCACTTAAGAAAATGAATGTCATATTATCACACCTAATGATGGATAGCTAAAGCTATGTGGGATGGCTGAAGCCCAGCCTTCCATGTGTTTGGGGATTTGGGGATTTTTGCCTATTTACCACAACTAACCTCTTTTAAATAGTTACTTAATCACTGGAAACCAAACTGCTACCATCTAAATTGGAAAACTATATTGATTTTTAAAGAATGTATTATTAAAGACCAGAACTGAAGTACTACAATTTACATCCCTTGTCAGATCTTCTGTTGTTATTGACTTCTGTAAGAGAAACACTCTGAAGGTATTTACTATTAACATGACTAAAGTAATTATATAAAAGGCTTTCCAATATTGTCCACCAAATCTATTGTTCATTGCATTTAATATTAAGGATTTATGGCAATTCAGGAGCTCATTATCATTAAATGAGAAATCATTATCCCAGGAGATATGATAGAGAAACATTAGTTTCGAAATATTTTTCAAAAGGAGAGTTGTTTTAGTTAATTCCTCTAAAAACAAAAGCAGTGAGAAAACTTAATGCATGAAATAATGTCTATGTTTTTTAGTCTGCATGATATATTCATATTTATGTCCTTTCATACAAAAGTCAGTCGGTATTCCAGTTATCATTTTATGACTATTTGCCTATTTTTAAATAGATCACAAAAAACCCCCTCAGGATTTTATTTCTTTAATTCTGGTTTCATATTTGAAAATATACGCAACTAAAAATATATTTTTAGCAAATTAAGTCTTGTTGTATAGAAACATACAAATGATTCATTAGATTTTTCACTTTTCATCTGGATGTTTGGGTTTTATGTCAATACAGTCACAGCTTGAGTTTATTGTGATAAACTTTGGCATGATATAACTGTCTCATATGACATCAAAGTGTCCAAAGGGAAATGAGTGTAGTGGTTTCTTTGATGCAAAAGCATTGACTGGATCTGAGACAGTAATTGTGAAATCCTCAAAATGAACCATCAAAATATAGAATTTGGGAACTCATGATGAAAAAAATAATTTCTCAAATTCTTCAGGTACCAAGTAAGCAAAAGTGTCTTAAAACTCATAGGCATGATTATTAGGAAGTTGGGAAGACATGTAGTTCTATCATTGTTACTTCAAACATCATAGAACAGTTCACAAACTTCTCAGAGATCATCACTTGTTTTCTTTTAAAGGCACATTTTTTAAAATCTGAAGACAATGATGTTTGCACAGTAAAGCACATGACATTTAGTTTTATCAGGTTAACTTGACACAATCCACTACAAAGCAACACTTCTTAAAATCAGCATTTAAAGAGTTTAAAGAAAAAAAATTACCAACTGGTACCAACATCAAAAAAACCAGGATAACTAAAGGGAACATTGGTTATAAGTCTGTGATGCAGTCAGAGTAATATTTGTGCTTTCTGAGAGCTCACAATCTTTTCTAATTTTCCTGCCTTCTATTTTAAACAATATAATTATAAAATTGCAAATTGAAAGACTGTAGATTTTATTACGGTATTTGGAGAAACCAAAAAGAAAAATAAAGGATATATAATATTCTAATAAATCCTTAATATGATATTGTTTCTTTTGCAAATATTTCATTATGCATCTCTAAAAGATAGACTCTTAAAGGAACCCATAATTCTATTATCACACCTTAAAAATAATGTTAATTTGCTATGATTGTCAAATATCAAGGTCTCACATTTCTCAATTTTTTTCACTTTATTTTAAATAAGACCAGATAAATCCTGTATGTTGTGGTTTGTTAGTATGTCTTTTAAGGTTCTTTAGTGTAATTTCTGGCATAAAGATGGTCATGGACATATTTTCCTATGTAGTGATCTTTGCCTTATTACTAAGGTAGTTAAATTAAAACGCAATATTTTAATCGATATTTTATCTCTGTAATATCAAGGAGAACTGAGTAAAATAGTCAATTTTTGTAATATCTGAGTTGAAGCATGGTTTACTAAAAAAAAAATCTGGTTGATTTATTTATTTCTCTTTTTATTCAAATATATTTTTAAGTTTGTACATGTAGGAATAATGGTAAATTTAAATTTTGACATCTTTAAAGTTTTGGCATTGATAGATATCTTTAAAAAACAACTTTCAGATTGAAATATTCTATTAAAATCATAATCTATTGCTGTTGATACTTTATATGCCATACCAATTACACATTTCTCCTACTGATATCAAGATATTTAATTTGGTACCTAAATCAAGATATTTATCTTGATTATGAATTAAGAATCTTTTTCTGAACCGTGGAAGTTGAATATAACAACTGTCAGAAGATATTTATGTACATCCTCTAGACATAATTTGTATAATTAATCGTAACTGGGACTGCAGTTGTTAGAAATCAGTTAAAAGCAAAATAAGCAATAAATTGTTTTATTTGTATAAAAATAATTATTTATAATTGATCTTATTCTAGATATGCATTTGATTTAAAATTGCCTTTTAACCGAGTAGTTTCTGCTCACAGGAAATGAGTTGGAATTTTCTTCTCCTTAAATTATTTAATTCACTTATCCAAGGTATAAGTTATGAAGATGACATTTAAGAGTACCTTTTATTAGTGATGCTTTCTTATTTGCTAATGAGCATGAAGTATGAGAATTGGGAGTATATAATATTACTGTTATTATTGCTTTACAGGTACTTAATTTAATTAGACCAATAGCATTTATATTTGTTTGTTAGCAAATGTGTTAAATGATGCAAACTATTTTTGTCTTTTCTGAATAAGCATGTTCTCTTGATTATCCACATTCTTCAAAACATACAGTTTTGCCTCCATAAAGGAAATGGAATTTTAACATTATATCTTCAGTTGAATTTTCTAATATGTTTAGCAATTGAAGTTGCTTATAAATATATATTCTGTTAAAATTCTGAGTAGCAAATAATACATAGAGAAAGTAGTGGTCTATCCCATAATTATGCCTCCTTCATCTAACAGTACGTCTCTAAATGAAGTTTCTGTAGGCAGTGGTAGATCTTTACCCTAGGAACTCAGTGAATGATTATATGGCAGTTAATATATGTTAGGCAGTTATAAACACCTTATATGCATTGATTTATTTCTCGTAACAACTCTAACTCTAATAGGAACTTACTATTATTATGATCTCCATTTTACAATTGAGCAAACTGAGGGATAGAAAGGTTAAGTGACTTCCTGGCAGTCATACAACTAGTTGTGCTGGAGTTCGGTTTTGAATCAAGGCAGTCGGACTTCACAGATTTATTTTTATCCACAACATTATACTGCTTAATAAACAGAAAGCATGTTGGTGGTTGCCTGGGATTGGGAAGAGGACTGACTGCACAGGGCATGAGGGAGTTAGCTGCTTACTGTAGTAGAAATATCCTGTACCTTAATTGTGGCAGTGGCAACATGAATATATTTAATTTTCAAAACACATCAAACTATACACATGAAATGGATACATTTTGCTATATGTAAATTATACCTCAATCAAGTTAATATAAAACACTATCAAGACTCACTTTATGGACCATCATATGAAAAATTTAGGCAGTTTTTGAATCCAGTCTTCTCTATATGAGCTAATTGATATATAGAGAAAACTAACCTCAAAAATTAACAAATACATGTTCCTTTGAAATGCAATAGAATAGTAAGCACAATTTATCATTTGGTGGATCATAAAGTGAGTCTGTCACTGTAGATCAGCTTCAGATTTTTATATTCCTACTGATTTTCTCTGCTTATTCTATCACAACAAAGAGAGCTATTAGCAAACAAATTGTGGTTTTGTTTTCCTTTTCATTCTGTCACTTTTCTCCATTTAGTTTCATCCTTTTATATTAGATACATGTGGATTTTTTTACCACTGTTGTATTTGGTGCTGAACTGATCTCCTTATCATTCAGAATAGCCCCTCCTGATTCTTAGTCATATTTTTTTACTTAAACTCTTAACTTTGTTGTTAACATAGCCACACCATCTTTTTAAAGTTAATATTTGCATGACATATCTTTTTCTGGCCTTTTGCTTTCAATCTTTCTGTGTTCTATATTTTATAAAAATATGCACTTATATATGTTTTTGCTTCTATTTTGTTTTTCATATTCTGAGAATATTTTATTTTTAAAAATTACTTATATATTTGATTTTATCGTCATCATGTACTTTTTTAAATTAGTTCTGTTTTAATATTTTAAGTTCTTTTTTCCTTTCCCTTATTTCCTTCTTTTTGGTTAGTCATATTTTTTTCTTATTATGCCTTTCCCACCTCTGTTAATTTGTTAGTTTTACATTGTGTTACTATTGTTTTACTGTTTACTTTGAGATTATACTATGCACACCCTACTTAATACAGTCTACTTATAAAATATAACTTAACCATTCTTCATAATGCTAGGAATTTAGACCATTTAAATACCTTTTCTACATATTATTGTCATAATTTCAATTCTGCGTATGTATTTAAACCTAAAAGACATTATTATTATTATTTGCTCAGTCCATATTAATTTATATTTATTACATATTTATTATTTCCATTGTTCTTTATTCCTCACTGAATCTCTGTGTTTCCTTCTGGGGTCATTTTCCTTTTGCCAGAAAAATTCCTTTAGTATTTCTTTTAATGCACATCTTTGGCAATATATTTTCTGAATTGTTTTTTTCTAAAAAGTCTTTATTTTGTCTTCATTTTTGGTGGATTCCCCTCCCCCCACCGTATTTAACATTCTAACTGGACAGATATTTACTTCATGTAAAGATGTCATATCATTGCTTTTTGACTTTCATCATTTCTGTTGAAAATCTATTTGTTAGTCTGTCGTCACTCCTTTTACTAATGTTTCTCCCTCCAAGCTCCCCAATCTCCTGCATCTCTGGATGCTTTCAAATTTTTCCTTTGTTTTGGCAATTTTTAGCAGTTTGACTATGACGTGTCTTGATTTCATCTTTCTTGTATGTATTAATTCTGAGAGTGTACAAATGGCTTCATAAATCTGCAGCTTGATGACTTTCATCAACCATTTTCTCTTCAAATATTGCTTTCGCTTCATTCTCTTACACCTCTCCTGTACTCCAGTAACACATCTGACATTTTAAACTGTTTTTCTTATATACATTTCTGTATTTTTAACCTTTTTACCCTTCCGTACTTCAGTATGAAAATTTTTGTTGATTTGTACTTCAGTACACCAGTTCACTACCATTTTATGTCTAATCTGCTGTACATCCCTTTATCAAGTTTGTAATTTTAATTATTGTATTTTGTACTTTACAAAATTTTGACTTTTTTTCAAGATCTAAAATCTCTGGTGAAATTTTTCATGTTTTCATTTACCTTTCTATTTTCTTGAACATATTAGTCATGATACTTTAATGTCCTTATTTGTTAATCTCAATATATGAGAACCTGTGGATCTCTTTATTGACTATTTTTTCTCTTGGTATTAGGTCACATAGTCTGTTTTCTTGGCATGCCTGGTATTTTTGATTCAGTGTCTGACGTTGTATATGAAAAATGGAAGAGCCTTCCTCATCTTCCCCAAACAGCAGAAAGAGAGGAGGCCCACTCCCTTAATCTAATCAGAAATTAAATACCAGGTTGGATTACAGCTTTTCTAAGGCTTTCATCTAGATCTCTCTCATTCATTTCCCAAAGTGTAGTTCCCAAGGGATTCTGATTGAGAGCCTAGGATGCTTACCTGAGTCCCTATCTTCTAGTGTGTCCAAAACTTGAATTCCTATCTCTTAGTATGGTGAGACTATCAAATACTTTCTCTGCTTTTCAGAGACATTTTGCTTGGCTTTTTAGATTTCTTTTCCCATATAGCCACAAAAATAAATCAGTCATGAGGGGGAAAACCAGCAGAGCATGGATATTGTTCTCTGCCCCTCATTTCTCACTGGAATCCTAGTTCTTCAAATCTCTAATTTATGTCTCTCTGGCCTCAGGGGATGGTCAGGGGTTCTGCTGATTTTTCTACCTCTTAGCAGGGACATCTGCTTGGCATTTTTCCTAGATCCTCAGTCTCTTGCTTCATGCCCAGAACTGGCAAATACACCTAGGGGGAAAAAAAAAAAACCCAAAAAACCAATGACAACAAAAAACAAAAAACAAAAAACAAAACACTGCAATGTGTCCATTTGCCTCCGGAACCATTTCCCCTTTTTTCAGCATCTTGTACTTTCATGCCTTAGTTGCCTTCAGCAGCAATTTGACACCCAGACTTATTCTTTTGTTCAGCTTTTCTATTTGTGTTCAAAAAAGGCTTTGTCTACTCTGAGGTGCCCTATCATACCTCATCATGAATCTTCATGTTCCAAATAAAGCATCAAAACCACTATCAATTTAGCACTTTCATGCAACAATATATGGGGTCAATAATAGTAGGAGATTTATAACTTATTTCACATGAAGGCAAAATAAAAATAAATAAATCAGGATATGATAAATTAAAATAACATAATTAATTAAATAGAATTAATAGCTGTATATTTTACCTCTATTTACTAATAACACAGAATGTTCCTTCTCTTCAAGTCTCTATGAATTATTTCCTAAAATTGTCCAGATGAACACAAGGAGAATCTCAATAAATCCCCTAAAGGAGAAATATTACAGACAATATTCTCTGACTATAATGCATTAAGAATAGAAATGTATAACAAAAATTAATATAAGAAAATAATCTGAAGTTCTAAATTCTTTCTTAATTCTAGTATTGACTCCGGTATTGAAGAGGACGTCTAGGCCAAAGTTTTATAGGTAGAAAGTAAAAATAAGATTTTAGATCCTAAAACCTGTGGTGTATGACAAGAGCTGTGGTTAGAAAAAATTATAGCCATAAATCTTTAATTTACTCTGAAAGAAGAAATTAAATTAAGATTATTAGATATTCAGACTAATATTTTAAAAATTATAGCAAAATTTATTTTATAAGGAGGAAGGAATAAAAAAGGAATTAAGATAAAAGAGAAAACATGGAAACATTAAATAAATTGTAAAATTGATTCTTAGAGAAAAAATAACAATAAAATAGATAAGCTATTAGCCTAGCTCTCAATTGGAGAAAGCACAAAAATACAAAATTAAATATGAAGAGGACATAACCAAAGATAAAGTATAAGAATGGCAAATACATTGCTGAAAAACTATTCTCATGCTCCTCTATTTCCCTTACACATTATTTCCAGTTCATCAGTAAATCTATCTGTTCAACCTTCCAGATACATTCCAAATCTGATCACCTTCCTTGGTACGTCTTTTTTTTCACCACCACCATCTCACCTCTACCATTTACCTGTGCAACCCACATTTAACCCCTTGCTTTCCAATTCTTTCTCCACAAAACAACTAGAGGTATCTTTTAAAAATAATAATTAGTTTATGCCATTTTTCATTACACATTTCAACCTTGGCTTCCCATGTCTCCCAGAAGAAACTGCAAAACCCATAATATACTACATGGTTTTTTTTTTGTTTTTGCTGCTGCTCCCACCGATATTACTCGGGTTCATTCCACTTGCTGTTCCTTATCTCTTCTTTCCTCAGATATTAAAATGGCTCATTTCCTTCTCTCATTCAGGACAGAATTTTTTTACTTTTCCCCAATTTAAATAGTAACTACTCTCCGCTCCTGCCATTCTCTTTTCCCTTACCTTAATTTATTTTCTTAATATTCACAGTCACCTAACATATATCTAATTTTTAATCCTTTTTTTTTTACTAGCATATAAGCTCCAGGAGAACAAGAAATTTGTTTGTTTTGATATTACTCTTTAGATGAATTACTGTTTAGATTAATGCCTGGCACATATTAGTATTTGATAACTATTGATAAATAGCTAATCCCAAATGAATTAATGAATAATGTGATATAATTTGTAATTGGAAAGCCTCCAGAAAAGCCACTGAAAACTTTTGTAAGCAGAGCATTTGGTAAGGTAAATGGTTTTAAAATTAAGGTAGTAATAACAAAAAAGACAAAATATCTAAAAAATAATTTTAACTCTACTGATAGATATAGAGAAAGACTAAAAAGAGTGGAGAAATATACCTTACTCTTGGATAAGAATTAATATTATGAAGAGGTAATTTTTCCTTAAAATTAATGCACGGATTTAATGTACTAATTAAATTTTGTATATTAGGGGTAAATTGACAAAAATGTTTCTGTAATTTTTGTACTGGAAAATAATCAATTGGGAATAATTAAGAAAAAGAGTAATGAGCGGGAAAAAGTTCTTTCAAATACTAAACTTGAAGTTAAGCTATCATAACCTAAAGAATATGAATCACAAAATAGGCTTAAGAAACAAGATATAGATCTAGATTCATATAGACATTTGGTAGGTGACGATGTTAGTATTTTAAATTGGTGAGGAGAAAATAAATGAGGAAATAGTTTTTCAACTAAAGTTGAAAAATATAACTGTGTGGCTCACCTTATTCCTACACCAAAATAAATTTCAGAAAAATCTAAGATTTATATGAAATTAAAATCACCAAAAAAAAAAAAGGAAATTTTTATATGAACATAGAAGTCATCGCTATGTAATGAAATTACCAGGAAAGGAAAAGATGGCTGATGCATTGACTATAATTTTTAAAGTTTTGTATTGCAAAAATTATCATAAAGTTGAAGAAAAATCACAAAATGGGAGAATTATTTGCAAGATATATGACAAACAATAAGCTAATTTTTCTTAATACATATAGAACTGAAAGAAATTAATAAACCTCTATAAAGTGGGCAAAATGCATGAACAAATACTTCATCAACAAAATACAGCCAACAAACTATGTAAAGTTTCTTTTCATTTCTGATTTCAAAGTGCTTATTAAACAAGAATATATTGTGATAAACATTTAAAAAGTAAATAAGTAACTCAACTTTCTAAAGAGTAGTTTAGAAAAATCATTCAAAATCAAAAGTACATATTGACCCAGAGACTTCCCTTTTAAGAATTTATTCTACACATATATTCCCATAAGTACACAAGATATATGTACAAAGAGTTCAGTTACAGGGTCATGTGCAATAGCAAATAAATAGAAGCAACTTAAATATCTATCAGTAATAACCTGATTAATAAATAATAGTATATTTGATACATGCTACAACATAAATGAACCTTGAAAACATTATGTTAAGTAAAAGATGGTCACTTATGGTATGATTCCATTTATATGAGATATCCAGAATAGGCAAATGTATATAGACAGAAAGTAGATTAGTGGCTGTCAGGGCCTAGAGGAAGTTTCAGGGACTGGGAGATAATAGCTAAGGAGTATAGGGTTCCTTTTTGGGGTAATGAAAATGTTCTGAAGTCGATTGTAATGATGGTTGCACAACTCTGGGAACATATGAAAAGCCACTGAATTGTCTACTTTAATTAGATGAATTATATGATATGTGAATTTTATCTCAAAGCTGGAAAAGATGGTACCACCAAATAAATTTTAAAATAAATAAACAGTAGTATATTGATTTAGTCAGTAAAAGGAGTGGGAAATGCATTGTTGAGGGAAGATATCAAAGATAGATTGTTAATAAAAATGCATGGTACAGAATAATTTGTATGTAGGATCCATTATTTTTGTAACAAAAATAAGTAAACCTTGGCCTATTCATGCATAGCTAATTTTTTGGAACAAACATGAGAAATTGTTAGCAATGTTTGCTTCTGGAGCCTGGAACTGGAATTCAATAATGGAGAAAGATATTCTTTTTATTCTATATTCCTCTTATAACCTTCGAAAATTTTTATGAACTTGTATTTACTTTCTTTATTAAATTTTTCAAAATAGCTTAAAATTACACAGTATTAACTTTCAGTTTTGCTGTGATGTTAATCTATCACTTATTTCCTTCATCATTCTTTCTCTAGAAAGAAATTTCAGTGCTCCTTGTGTACGTGAAAGAAACCTGATTTAAAAACAAAAATCAGATGATGTAAATGAAGAGATATATTTAAAAATGCAAGGTAAGAGAATGAAATCTACTGCTTTTATTCAAGTTACACACATTGCTAGAAAGTTTTTAAAAGACTGGGTATCTCTTAGGGCTTGCCGTTATTGTCATGCCTAAGAGCACCTTCTGAGAGCTGAGTGTTAGCAATGCAGGTCTTCAATGGACTGAAGGTTTCAGTAAAGACATTTCTTGTTTTTATTGAAGTCCTAACTATGAGAGGTTTTTCACATTCTTTTGTTCATCTGTTAAACCAATATATGTTGAGTACTTGTGCAAGGTACTGGGTCAGGCACTGGGTATGTAATGGTGAATAATAATCAAACTTATATTTCTTGAGTCATTAACCATAGTATGGTACTAAGTACTTTATGTATCTCATGTATTCTCACAATAATCCTGTGTTGTGGATACTGTTATTACACTTTTTAACAGAAGTGGAAGTTAGGGCTTAGAGAGATTGAGTAGATTGCTCAAGATTACAAAGCTAATAAGCAATAATCTTGGGGTTTGAACCCAGAAAATCTGATTCCAGAACATCTGCTTCTAATCATTATTATGTGTTGTCTTTAAAAGTGCCAGTAATCTCACTATGGGAAAAGGGAACCCTGCTATTCTGTCATTCCTGAGAGTTAACAATATTGCTAACTTGGAGGAGCAAGACAGACTTTTTTCCTGCCCTCAAGCAGTTAATAAATTAAAAAAAAATTAAATATCTACTATGTGCCAGGCACTGCTATAAACACTGAGCCTATAGCAGTGAAAAAGACTAAGATCCCTGTCTATAAAGTAGTTACTTTCTAGTAGGTAAGAGAGCCTAAACAACAGTATGATGCAAAAACTAAATCAACCAACAAAATGAGAAAAAGAATCGATTACAAGAGTAGAATAAATTAGAGGCGACGTATTTGTGACTGAAGGTCAGGTGAATACTCTCTGAGTAGGGGACAGTGGCCAAGACAGTAATATGCACTCAAACTCATTTCCTTTTAGCACTAAGCTAAAAAGCACTTCCCTTTAAATGGGGCTAGTGGAATGTGGGCAAAATTGGAAAAATTCTCTTTGAGGCCTGGTGCCAAATCTTTACTTTGATGTTCTATACATTCTTTCTTCATCTCTCTGCTGGATACAGCATATCCAATGAGGGAATCTGAGGCCTTGGAAAGTGATGGAGCCACTATACTGAAAAGGGCAGATCCCTGAATCCTCAGTAGGAAGGCTGACTGTAGAAACTGGACACCAGCTGATTAGACTGTGTCATGACTGAGGGATGAACTTGTTTTTGATTAGCAACTGAGATTTTTGGGTTGTTATGGCAATTTGCACATCTTGATATATATAGTGCTATTTAAACCAACTCTTGGGGGATGAGAAGGATCTAGTG
>NW_006436288.1:5957683-5982761 GCF_000325575.1 Pteropus alecto
TCTGAGGCAGGAAACAAACCTCTGCATATGAGAAACTGAAGCATACCAGTGTGCCTGAAACAGTGAGTGAGGGTGATGAAGTGGGAAAGAAAGGCCTAAGTCCCAACCAGGTGGGTTTTTGTAGACCACAATATGAGTGAGGATTTTATTCTAAATGCAGTCGAAAGCCACCAGTGTATTTTAAACAGGGAAGTGTCACAGTTTACACAGTAAAAATAATACCCTGACTTGTTTAGTGTAGAGTTTGTTAGAAGGGGCAAGACTACAAATAAGAACAGGACAGGCTACATAATTTGTGAGGCCCAGGGCAAAATGAAAATGAAAGGCCCCTTGAGCAAAAATTACTTAAAATTTTAAGACATCAACAGCAGAGCTTTAAGCAAAACACAGGTCTCTTCTCAGCATAAGGTCCTATGCACGCACAGATCTCATGCCCATGTAGCCTTTTCTGAATAGGCAGCTCAGTTAAAAGGCTTATAGAAAAACCTAGAAAAGAGATGAGGTTAGAGACTAGGCTGATAGAAGTGAAAATCTGGAGAACCACATGGATTAAGATACATTTTAATGGAAGGAGAGAGCATTTTAATCCACTAAATGGTGGCACGTAATAAGAGGAAGAAGACTTGGGATGACTCCCAAGTCATTATAGCAGGAATAGAGGAGATCAAGAGCTTTCTCCAGGTGGCATGAAACCAAAAGAAGCAGGAGTTATACATACATAAAGTAGTGATGAGGAAGTGTCAGTGGTGAATGGTGAAGCTACCTATACCACTTGTGAGGAAGTAACTTCCCCTTGGAAGGGCTGCAGGGAAGGCTGAGCCCATGATGAGATCCAGATTTTAATTAAGGCAAGGAGTTGCCAAGACTTGCATGGAAGACATTTAGGATATAGGTTTCTTTGCTGACCAAAGTATGGGAATTTCAGAGGGCACAGTGTGATGGTGATAAGGGAGGCGGGCAAAGGTGGCTAATGTAGGATGATATTCAGCACCGGCGACTTTGTCCTGAGTTTTTTCCCTTGATGTTTTATCAGTGAAGAATGTGGTAGTGAGAATAGTAAAGAGCACGCCCTCTCAGAGTATTCTTAATTCTGTTTGCAATTAGATTCCAACAAAATGGCTTATAGTATGAAAGCAGAAGAAACACTTTATTTACAGGGTTTGATTATTCCTAAAATTCTAGATGAGGAGCTTACTTAGGATGATACTGGACCTCCCATAGTGTCTGAGGCTGTCATAATGTCTTCCTTTCTCAGTGCTTGGGTGGTTAGTGTCACCTAGACCTTCGAAGAGCATGTGGTTCATCCAAAGCATATTTTCAAATCTATTCTTAAAATAATTGCAAACAGCCCAAGTTATTAGTTTATAATATGATAGAAAGAAAACAAAACAAACTAGGTTAAGTTATTTTTTGAGCTAAAAGTACAGTTTTGAGAGTATGAATTATTTCACAGTAAGAAGGCAAATCCACACCGACCCAAAGCGAAATTAGATATACAGATACAATGCTGGTGAAATGCTATTTTGCATTGATCTAAATAATATAATTTGCCAGTTTTGTGAGTCAGGCAGATGTAGTTCATTTTGAAGCAGCCTTTGGGTCTTTTCACATGATTTGGCTATTCTTAGATTTCTGAGTCATTCTGTCCTCCATGCTAGTCATTTTTCAATTCCATATTCTCTATTCATGAGGGAGATACAACATTAACCAAATTTGGCTATGTGGTTTAAATCTCTGAACAAACAGGCTATATATTTATTCCTATTCTTAGCAATACCTTAGGACAGGTTGAATGTAAATAAAATATTTGGGCAATACACTTTAACACTGTAGAATTTCTGGTAAGTGGTGCCAGGAAACCTTGGCATGCACATTATTGCATAATTGTTTTGATTCAATTTGGTTGTCCTCTTAACAACTAAAATCCCAACATAGCAGGAATACTTGCAAAGGGAACAGAGATGTGGATAACATGGGATGAACCAAAAGACCCTGCCAATGCATCATCCAGCAGAAGCAGCATATCTTAAAGCGTAATGCAGGGGGTACACTGATAGCCCCTATAATAAATTCACTAGAAATGAAATTCCTTCGACAAACTGAAAATGGTAATGAAGTCTTCATTCAGGGTGTTATTATGGAAGCCCAAAAGTATAGGTATAAATAAGATGATAAGGGGGCTAAGGAGTGGAATTTGGGATTCCACCTACAAGGGTCGGTGCATACAGCAGAGGAGGAGGGAGTCCACTTGATAAGTGAAAGATTCTTGATCTTTAATTGTGGTTCTTTGATGCCTACCTGATGAAAGTGGCTGTTCACTAGATTGCTGCTCCTTGAGGATAGAACTGGTGCCTTCCTTATCCTTGTGTCCTCATTGCCCAATGGAATGCCTGGCACATAATGGACACTCAGTGAATATTTGTTGCACTGAAAGAGACTTCAGTGGGAAGGTAAAGCAGGCCTGTACATACTCTTCCATTATATTGTCCTGGAGTGGGATTGGGAGACATTGTATTATTACAACCGCCTCTTTACACAGCCAACTTTTAGCCCTGTCTTGGCAACTATTCTGAAAACTCCCTGGAAACAAAAATTTAGTCTGTCCTACTTTTTACTTGTTGCTCCATTTTTTTCCCCTCGTTTTCCATCAGGAAAGTTTAAGGATCATATGTGCCTTAGCTGGCAGGAAAATCCTGCACTGGATAGGTGATCTCCCAGGTGGAGAAGTTTTGATGCAACTTGTCTGGTAAGGGCTATATATATGGCTTAAGCTTCAGACCATTTTCTTTGCCTTCAAGGTATATAACCAACTTAGGATAATTCTTGGCCCCTCAGCCTTTACCTCTCCAGTAAAATTGAGCAAGGGGATATTGAACACCAATGCAGCATGCACATGCAGTTTTGTGCTGCTTTGTACTCAACATGTAGTACTCCTGAGAAGCTAGATGTTACAATTCATATGAAGATTTATATTGCTGGAGACCATTTCGTCCACTCCCCACCACCAAGGAGTCACAAGAAAGAAGTGCCACACATCTTACAGGAGAGAATTCCAAGAAAGAAGTAACATCTTCAGGTGCTCAGGCCACAAAAAGTTTAAAATAAATTCAGAAGAGTATCTGTTGGAACTAGTGATTAGGCCAATGGCATTCTTAGTAGGAACAAATTCAATGTGCTGCTGGGAATAGAAGCCAGGATTGTGGGGGTTGTGAGGTAGAGAAGCAGAAACTGAGGGGAGGTTACACTTTCAAGGAGTTTGATCAATAGGAGAAAGAAAGAAAGGATTTGAGACTACCAAAGGATTTGGGATAAGTAATGGAAGATTTCTTTTTTGGATAGGGCAGACCTGAATATGTTTAAAAGCTGTAAGAAAATATTCAGTTTTGGCTAACACCGTATGTGGATAACCAGAGGCCAAATAGGACCGGGCCATGCCGCGGGTGCAAGAATCCGGGAGCGCCAGTTGGGTGAGGGATGGGCAGGGCCGGCCTTTGGGCTGCAGAACGCAGGAAAAAGTCCTCTGAGTGGGGAAGAGAAAATCAAAGGCAGGCAGAATTTCGACTTTAATGAATCTAAAGGGGGACTACTGATTCAAGGCAATAGGATAAAAACAGAGTAAATAAAGCCGTCATAAAAGGCATTAAAGTAGATCTTAGGAAGTAGATCCTGGAGAAATTGCCTGTGCATTGGGAACGTAGCCGCTGCTGTTTCTATATACCTCCTGTTCCCCCAGAGAAGGAACAGTTAGGAATGCTAACCTGGCTGGGTGAATACAGATGTTGAAGATAATGGAGAGTTTGCAAGAAAGAAAATAAGGTCCCTGAGGACAGGAGGTGGGTTGGCATCCTGACCACAGGTTGAGTAATTAACTTCATTAATATCATGCAAACCACACATGAGATTGTGAATAACTGAGATTCAGCTGGAAGGCATTTTGTATATGCATAGATACACGAGATCTAGGGGGGAAATTCAGCTTGCTTTAAGAGTCCGAGGGAAAAAATATATATGCATTTGCATAGATACACGAGATCTAGGGGGGAAATTCAGCTTGCTTTAAGAGTCCGAGGAAAAAATATATATGCATTAAAAAGTTTACATATTGGGTTTTTTAAAATACCCAATTTTAAAAAACATTCCAAAATCTATGGTCAAATAGACTTAATATATTTTTATTTAAGTGACCTTTAGTGGTTTTAAAATGCTTATTATTCTTTCTAACTGAAAGGATATTTGTTAACCTGGTTTTCTCTGTACCAAGCCTCCAAAGTGCTCTTCTTAATTTACATTTAATGAAAATCTCTACATTTATGAATTTGTGCTTTCTTTGGATTTAAGTTAATTCTTCAAGAAGAGCGTTAACTCTCTTAAACTACTGGAACTCCACTTTTCGGAACTGTTATGTTTACTATTAGGGAGTGACCTTGGCACCAAAGAGAACTTGGCCCAGTAAGTATTTTCAACAAAATTACAAATATAATAAATTTTAATCAGAATATTTGGAATAAAAATCCATATTTATAAAATGATTCAATGTGTAAAGGCAAAATAATTATATTTGTGATTTATATTTTGTTACTTTATGTTTCTCTGAGAAGTTCTGGTGCTTTATTGTGCCCATTTATAGTCATTGGTTCCATGAAATCCAGTATTATTTGAATTCAAAATCTAGTATATGGATGAAACTGATCTGGTTTGATGAAATTAAATATCTGGATTCAGAAAGAAAATAAATTCAGTGGAGAGGACAAAAGCAACAAACAAAATTCACACTGGAGATTGTTTCCTTTTCATTTCCTTCTTTTTGGAAAAATGTATTAATAAAAGGTAAGAATTTTTTTCTTAGAATTAGTATCATTTGCAATGGATGCTTAGTTATTAGATGCTCATATACATGAATGATTACTTTTTTGCAAATAGTAATTTACTAAGTGAAGTTAATGATCTAAAATAGTTCATCAGACTTTGAAATTAGCTCTCTAAAATATAAAGGTTTATTCAAAATTTTTATTGGAACTTTCTGTGTCTCCCATATTTACCAATATCATTCTACTTTTTGTCTCCCTAGAATTGCATAGCAGGTTTTCCTTACTTTGTAAACATCTACATTCATGTGTATGAAAGACATTACATATTTATTTTATACTATTTCCAAAAATGTTTTCATTGTTTTGCCTTAAAATTTCAATTAAGGATCTAACTAAGAAAATGAGTTAATAATTTGGATTTTTAAAAAATGCTTCTCTTTGGATAAATCAGTTCTTGCCATCTGCTAATCCATTGATAACTTGGAAAATGAGTAGAGAATTCACATTTTTATTCATTTACATAATGAATGATATGTGGTTTATGTTCCATGCTAGATCAACATTCAGGGATCTTGCACCGATCGTCACATATAGTAAGTATATCAATGTCGAACATAGTCAAAGACTTTTAATAATAACAAAAGAACTATTTATAAGGATATTTTATAAAATCAGTGAGTTGTAAAATCTATTTGAAGTATATTGTAAACTATAGTTATTGTGTGATTGATTTAATAAAAGTGTCAAAAAATTACAGATTCAACACCACTGGGCCTGATTCTCTATTTCCAGCCAGAAAGGAACTAGAATATGTTTTCATAAATGTGAAGTACATAAGAATTCTCTCTCTCTCTCTCTCTCCTGTATCTTCTTTCCATTTGTCACTGAGCAGAGAAATTATCCAATAGGCACTGGTAGTCTTTGTAGCTCTTTAGAGAAAGATTTATGCCCATTAACTTCAAAAAGATCAGAAGTATAACCTTCCTCCAAGGAGAGAAAAGCTGAACATGTAAAAGGCATGAATTCTATCTAGGTGTACTTATTGATTCAATCAACAAACTAAAATTACATATTTTGTTTTTACCATTCATTCAACTCTCTGGAAAGTGCAACAGTGTACATAAGAATTATAAGCTAATTTATTTAGAGACATGTGATAAGGTACAAGTACCGGATTTCCCATTTGTGTACTTTGTAGACCTGTAATCCACCCCACTGTGACCATCTGGACATTGTTCAAAGGAAGGCCCTCGATGGCTGAAGACAGGAAGAAATTGAGAAAAGCAATGATTGGGTAAAATCAGTTGCCTAGCCCACCATCATATAGTTATCATCGTGTGTGTGTGTGTGTGTGTGTGTGTGTGTGTGTGTGTGGTGAGAACTTTTAAGATCTTAAGATCTACTCCTTTAGCAACTTTCAAGTATACAGTACAGTAAACTATGGTCAGCATGCTGTATATTACATGCCCAGAGTTTATTCATTTTATAACTAGAAGTTTGTACCCTTTGGTCATCTTTTACCCATCTTCTCTCCCCCATCTCCCACCTCTGACAACCACCAATCTGTTCTCTGTTTCTAAGAGATTTTTTTTTTGTTTGTTTGTTTGTTTAAGATTCCACATGTAAGTGAGATCATACAGCATTTGTCCTTCTCTGTCTGACTTATTTCAGTTAGCATAATTCTCTCATGCTTCATCCATGGTGTCATAAATGGCAGGATTTTCTTTTTTTAGTGGATGAATAATATTTCACTGTATATTTTTCTTAATCCATTTGTCTTTTGAACATTCAAGCTGTTTCCATGTCTTAGCTACTGTAAACAATGTGGCAGTGAACATAGGGGTGCAGGTATCTCTTCAAGATAGTGACTTTATTTCCTTCAAATATATACCCAGAAGTAGAATTGCTGAATCATATGGCATTTTATTTCTAATTTTTTGAGGAAACTCCCTATGCTTTTCAATAGTGGCCCTATCAATTTTCAATCTCACCAGTGGTGCACAAGGGTTCCCTTTTCTTCACACCCTCATCAGCATCTGTTACCTCTTACTTTTTTGGTACTAGCCATTCTGACAGGTGTGAATTGATATCTCACTATAGTTTTGATTTGCATTTTCCTGACCATCAGTGATGTTGAGTACCTTTTCATGTACTTGGCCACTTGAGTATCTTCTTTGGAAAAAAGTCTATTCAGATCCTTTGCCCATTTTTAAATTGGCTTGTTTTTCTGCTATTAAGTTTCTTATATGTTTTGGATATTAACTGCCTATCAGATAAATAGTTTGCAAACATTTTCTCTCATTTTGTGGGTTGCTCTTTTATTTTGTTGATCATGTTTTTTTGCTATGCAGAAGCTTTTTAGTTTGATATAGTCCCACTTACTTACTTTTTTTATATTTGCTGCTTGTGCTTTTGGTGTCATATTAAAAAAATCATTGCCAAAATCAATATCAGGGAAATTTTCTCCTATGCTTTCTTCTAGGAGTTTTATTGTTTTAGGTATTACATTTAGGTCTTTAATCCATTTCGATTTAATTTTAATAAGTGGTGTAACATAGAGATTCTGTTTCATTTTTTTTGCATGTAAGTATTCAGTTTTCTCAATGCCATTTATTGAAGAGACTGTATTATATCCATTAAGTAGTCTTGGCTCTCTTGACAAATGCTAGTTGACCCTATACTCATGAGTCTATTTCTAAGCTCTTGATTTTGTTCCATTGGTCTTTGTGTCTATTTTTATGCCAATGCCATATTGTTTTGATTACTGTATTTTGTAAAGTAATTTGAAATCAGGAAGTGTGATGCCTCCAGCCTTGTTCTTCTTTCTTAGGATTGCTTTGGCTGTTCAGTCTTAGTGTTTTCCTGTTCTCTTTTTCACTTATTTCTGCTCTAAACTTTCTTTCCTTCTACTAACTTTGAGCTGTTTGTTTTGATTTCCCAGTTCTTTAAGATATAGAGTTAATTTATTTGAGATCTTTCTTGTTTCTTAATGTAGGCATTTGAATTTTCTTAGAATGACTTTTGCTGCATCCCATAAGTTTTGGTATTCTGCGTTTCCATTTTCATTTATCTTAAGATGGGGGTTTCCTTGGATGTAACTGCTCTCTTTTCTCTTGCTGCTTTCAAAATTCTTTCTTTGCTTTGACTTTTGACAACAATTATAACATGTCTCAATGCAGCCTTATTTGGATTTAACTTATTTGGGGTCTTTTGTCCCTCATGGATCCAGATGTCTATTTTTTCCTCCAGGTTTAGGAAGTTTTCAGGCATTATTGCTTTAAATGTACTTTCTGCCCCCTTTTCTTTCTTTCTTTTTTTCTTCTGGAATTGGATATTATTTTTGTTTGTTTATTTGTTGTTTATTTTTTATTGTGTCTCATAAGTTCCATAGGCTTTCTTCATTCTTTTTCATTCTTTTTTTCTTTTTCTCTCCTGACTGTATAATTTCAGATGTCCTATCATCTAGGTCATTGATTCTTTCTTCTGTATAGCAGAATCTTTTGAAGCTCTCTATTGAATTCTTCAATTCAGTCACTGTATTTTTCACTTTTCTAATGGCTGTTTCTTTTTCTTTTGATGGTATCTATTTTTTGTTGAACTTCTCATTTGTTTAAGAATTGTTTGCCTAATTTCATTTAATTGTTTGTCTGTGTTCTCATAGTTCTCTGAATGCCTTTGAGAGGATTATTCTGAATTCTTAGTTTAACAGTTTATAGATATCCATTTCTTTAGGATAAAGTTGTAATAAAGTTTTTACAACTTTATTAGTTTCCTTTTGTGGTGTCATGTTTACCTGTTTTTCATGATCCTTGATTTCTTACATTGGTATATACACATTTGAGTAAGTGGTCTCCTCTTTAAGACTTTACAGGTTTGCTTTGGTGGAAACAATTCTTCACCAGTCAGGTCAGTTTGCGTTTCTGGACATGTCTATTAGTAATGTCCTTGGGCAGGTGGGGCTTATTATCAGGGTCTATTTTTGGGTGAGGTCACTGTCTTGAGCTCTGGGACTGGGGTTGGGAGGAAGTGCCTCTGGCTGAGAGCAGTTGTATAGGACTCCTGGCTATCTTCCCTGCACAAGAGAGGCTGTAGGATGGGCTCTGTGGCTGCCTGGGTTCCATGGTCAGACTTACTTGACAGTCAGGACTATGTAGTATACTCAGCATTAACTGGGCTTTGAATTAGCCTCCCAGTCCTAGTGGGGCAGCAGGATAAGCCCAGGACTTGCATGGCTCGTTGTTTTGGGACCCGAATCAGACAAGACCATGCACTGAATTCCTTGGCCAGATAGGGATGTTAGTTTTCCTCTGCAGATGGGAAAAGCCATGAGCTATGCTCTCTATTCAAGTGCCACTCTAAGCAGGACTATTGGACAGACTCTGCAGCTTCCTGTATGCTCTGGTTAGGTTTCTCAGTAGGACAAGTTGCATGCTGTGTTCAGCAATAGGCAGGGCTACAAATTAGTTTCCTTGCCCAGGCAAAGCAGAATAAGTTCCAATGCTAGGAAGGCTCCTTGTTTGTGGTCTTGACTCAAGCCAACCCAGGCCACTAGTTCCCTGGCTGAACAAAGCCACTGGCTTTACTCTGTAGATTATCAGCTCTGCCTGATGGACTCTGTGCTCAAGCATTGCTGGCCTATACAGCTTCCCGGTGTTCTGGTCAGGTTTCTAGTCAGGCAGGCCTGGGAACTGCACTCAGCGGTGGGTGGGGCTATGATTTAGTTCTGCCAGAGCAAAGCAGGGGAACCCTCAAGCCAAGCAAGTCTCTTTGTCTATTGTGTATGTTAGTTTTCACTCATGATATCGCCTGTCCTTGTGTACCTGATTTTGTTTGACTTTGTGATAATATTTTATCAAAATTTATTTGGAAAAAATTTGATAACTTTCACATGATATCCTTCATAGAGTATTTTCTTTTTCAAGTCACAAAGGTGTCCTACCAGTCCAGAAACACTTGAAATAAGATTCAAGAATTGAACTTTCTTGGATTATAGAAAATGGGTTGTTCAAGAGAGGGTTTGCTTACTTCCAGCTGACTTTATATGTATAATCCTTTATAATGGGTAAATTATTAAAGTTCCCTCTCCTAGCAAGTTCTTGATTTTTACTAGCGTTTTCTCAGTCCCATAGGCCACCACAAGCACTGCTCAGCCTTTCACCTTCTCCTACAGGAATAGCTAGTAGTCTTAGGTTTATTATGCTTCGAGTGCCTGAGCCTATATGTCTGGTTTCTTGTCTTCTTTCAGATCCTGGTTTAGCAAATCTTGAGGTATCTTGTCAACTCTTCGATGTATTTGAGAAGAATTTTGTCAATAAGCCTATGTTCATCATTGATCCTTGGTTTATATGTTGCATCATTTTGCTGCTCTTTTTCTTTATCTTCAAGTTAAGAATTATTTATAACTTTAAGATATGTTGATGAAATTTAGAATGTTAGGGAAATATGTCCATAGTGACATCAATATCCAAGGTTATAAGACTATTTTAACTAGAGAGCTTCACAAACATTTTAATTATGCACATCTGTTTTCCACATGAATTATAAGATTTCTTTCTAGAAAATTTTAAAATATCAAGTATAATCTAGAATTTGTTAAAAAAAATGAGATACTGAGATATACAGGTTCTTTAGGAAAAAATAAGTAAATATTTATAGTAAACATATTAAAATGAGTATCTAAATTCAGAATTTTAGACATTTTTATTAGCTCTTCATGAAAGTTTTTAGATCAATGCATGGCATAGTTTTAGATAGTTGAATTAATTTTTTTCCATTTTTGAATTAAATGTATTTCTTCCATTCAAAAAGAGTTTAGGATTGCATCTTCCTTAAAAAAAAAAAACAACAAAAAACAAAAAACAAAAAAAACACTTTAATTTAAATTTTACCATATTAGCTACAGATCAAGTAAATGGTATTTTGAGAGGAATTTTTACTATCTACTTCTAATGAGCAAAATACTGCAATGCTAGTTGGACAAAGCAGGAAACCAGTAAGCTACTTACTTTAATAACAAGTGAGGATTAAGATAAGGAGTTCCATTGAATATCACATATGGTGAACTCTTAAGGCACTGTCTCTTTTAGCAATGCTTTAGCACAAGATTGTCTTGCACGGAAGTATATTGTAAATGTTACATGATTCCCAATATAGCATCAAGCTGCAGCCCTGGAAAAGCTTCTATTTATATATCTTAGAAACGGCTTTTACCAGGAAATGTTTTGCCCTCCTGACCAGACTTCTGCAGGGGCACAGGGAATGACCTAGGGCTTACTCATTAAAATAAAATGCATGATAAAATGATTTTAAAATATAATTAGGACATTAAAAGGGGAAGATAGAATCACTACCAACTGTCGTAGAACTCCAAACCGAGAGATCTGAACCAAAACACTACATTCATTTAAAATAAACCTTACCTAACAGTGTAATCTTGAGAGTATTCAGCTTGGTCTTCATCAGTTCCTTCAAATTTTGCCTGACTGTTGGTTCTCTTAAGTAAAATTGAAGTTAGCTGCTGAGGGTTAAGAATAAGTTTGTTCCAAATAAGTCACGTCTTGACTTATCTACAGTAAAGAAAAAAGTGTACTATTATGACACATAGTTGAGCTACTGCATTTAAATAGAATAAAAGCTATCAGTAAAATCTCCTGGTTCCTGATAACTGTAATTTTACAAGATGTGTAAGTAAAACGTATCTAAGATAAGCACTTAACCAATATATATTTCTGAGTCTTTTTCTTTGTACTGATCTGTATTTTTCTTTCTTTTAGAATGAATGGTTTAAGAATCAGAAGTCTTTGTGATTTGGGGATGATTTGAATGGGATGTGAAGGAGTACCTAAAAACTTAGAATTTTTGTTTCATCAAAAATGCTTGAAATAAAGCATTTAAACTATATCAAAAAATAAGAGTATAAAACAAAATAGAAATATCCCTGTAGGTTTTTACATTTAAGCCATCACAATTAAAAAACAAGCAAGAGAAAAGATACTAAGGGAATGTTCAAGTCTGAGCCAGTGTGGACCAGATGCGCATGTGTTAGAGGATGTGTGCCTGATACATGAAAAACCATTGGGAAGAAAGGCTAAGCAAGAGAAACCACTGGGGAAGAAGGATTATATGATGTATGCACTAATGAAATTTTATGATGTTGAACATGCATAACCATTCTTCACTATTTGATGTAAAAGTTTGGTGCTCAGGTCCAGCATGACACCTTTATTTTTTACTTCCCTGTTCATCTTCTGCCTTAGTGGTCTTATTGGGCTTTAATTATAATATTTCATGTTATATTAAGAGTGTTTCATGTTCCAGGCATACTTTAATGTGTCAACTCTTTAAATCTTCTTCTCAAACCTGTGACAGAGATAAAGAAACTAAAGCACACAAGCGGTAAAGTTCTTTGCCCAAGATCAAATGGCTATAAGTGGTAACCTCGCTTCAGGGACTGTTTCTACATCACTTCTGGCTACATGCCCTACTCAGTGACAGTGACTGCAAGACCATGAAGGAAGTCTTGCTGCATTTTTTTATAATTGCTTAGAATCCCTAGGACACTTAAGATTCAAAGTAACTTCTAGCCTTAATGAACAAAACTCACTTGCCTTTATGTTTTCTGACTTAAAAAATAATTAAAGCATCCCCTCATATTCCGCCTTAAAAAAAAGACATTTTATAGACTATAAAACATCTCATAATACTGCTATGTTCCAAGAACTATTCGATACACTCTATCATTTACTCTTTGTAGGAATTTGAGGTTAATATTATCATTTCTATGTTAATAAATTTCAGTAAAGACCTGAGATTTAAACTCAGTTTTTTTCTGATTTCAAAGTAAGTATTCGCTTACAAATTATTACAAAGTTATACTGATTAAAAATTATGAGATATTTATAATATTGAATACCTCTGGGGGAAGCTATCCAAATTAGGCTATATCCAGAGGTGGAATCTGACACTGGACAGTTTGAGGAAATTCTTCTGCTGGCAGGCAGACGAAGCCCTCATTTAGAGATGGAACTACTGTGCGATTCCTGTAGGAATACTATTTCCATACCTTCGTCTATCCTAAGAAAAGAACAAGAGGGCAGACCAGCCTGTGGTTAAACTCAATAGATAAATATTTTTTGCAATCTGATGTAGATGGAATTTCTTATATCACTATTCTCTCAGTGAGGGGATACTAATGGGAGACATTAGTGGTGGTCTTAATTATGCTTAGAAATTTACAATACTACATACATATGCACACACACAAATGCAAACATGGAAGCACTAAGGTAGCAAGCAAAGAAAAACTAAGGTGATTTTCAGAAGATTGAAAACAAAATAGTCAAGGCACTTGGCTTCTATGCATGTAATTCTCTAGAAAGCTATTGGACAAAAATAGAGAATGGCTCTGACTATGATGAGAAAGAGTGGTAGAAATTGTATCAGGTTGATTTGGTGGCTGCAGCTAAAGTCTTACATAATTGGAGCAAAAATTGAGATAAAAATCGAGTCGCTAGACACCTGGAGGCAAAACTGATTATGAGGCAAAACGAATAATATTTGTTGCCAAGATCATAGTTAAGGTCTTTCTGGATGGACCACTGCCAAAGTTTACCAACAAATACCTAGCATTGCATTTGATCACAGGCCAAATTGTGATAAAGGCACACTGCTCCTGCCTTCTCAGCAGATAATGAGGTGCAAATGCAATAGGGAGACCTTAGAACTCACCATATTTTGTCATTTCAAAATAAATGGTATTATTAGAAGAAAAGGACTACAGGAGTTACTAAACAAGGCTATTCAGTTTGTGAGATTCCCTAAGGCTCCTACATCTGTCATCTGTCACATTTTAATGTATGTGAAAATGTTGGTTGTTGAAATGTTTCATAATAGTATGATTAGTTATAAACAAAGTCATATTTCTCTACATTTCTTATTAACCATAACCAATGGAATAAAACCAATAACAAGACCCAGTTTTAACCTATTCTATGCTAACTTGATTAAGACAGAGCCAAGCACCTGGAAGTAATTATATATATGTATCCATATATCTTTATCTCTATAGATATATAGATATATTATTTTTATACATAGATATGGCCAGTGAAAAATATTTTCAATTCAGGAGGCTATAAGTCAATATTAAGATGACTTTCTGGAAACTCTATGTTGGAATAATTGTTTATATTCCAAGTTACTTTTCATTCACCAGGCACATTGATTAGGTAATATGTAGCAGTAGTTGAGCTGGAATTACTTAAAAATGATTAAAATGCTAGATTAAGTAACTTGGACACAAGTTGTAAGGGATCACAGAGTTGGGGGACTCAATCCAGGCTGGGTATCAGGGAAGGAAAAGACATTTGAACCTGTCTTTCCTGCCATAGTAAGAAATTGAAATTCTGTTTTTTTAAAGTCATGAGAAATGATTAAAAAAGTTTAAATACTGTGGTCAAAATTGCTAGGATGCTGATTTAGATTGGTGGACCACTCTGGTTACAGTGGAGAATGTATTTGAGAGGAGAAGACTGGAGACTGCACGAGAAATAGAAAAATAAACCCAGAAAGTCAGCAGTCTAGGAGTCTAAATAAGGTTTATTCACTAATGTGACACAGAACTCCACACCAGGTGGCACATCTTAAGAGAGATAGATGACAGCATTCCATCTTTTCTCTATATTTGAAGCCTGGGCATTAGATAGACAGAGGTCACTGTCGTCTCCCTGAGTTATTCATAAACTTTATCTATTTTTCACTGAGTGACACATATAAATGCCCAACAATAAGGTATTAGAACTTTGCTGATGTAAATGTTGGCTATACTGAACTATTGTCTTCTTGCTCATGTCAGCATCTGTGCCTCTGCTCATGTTCCTTTCTCCACCCAACTGTCCTTCCTCCCTGGGCTGCCTAGAAAACTCTAGTAATTTTTCAAGTCTAACCTTTGGTGATACTCCCTCCATAAAAAATCTTCTTTTTCCTCCTTTGACCATCGTCTTTCTTGTGCCTGTAAATACTTCCATTGTAATGTGACTGCTTACTGATTCCTTACTAAAGGTCAAGAACAATGCAGAAATATTTTTTATAGACATAAAATCTGGTAATAACCCTACTGTTTACCCCCAGATTATAGGTGGTGAAACTGAGAATCTCAGACACGCTGTCACTTGCTCACAGTCTGGTGGTTAGAAAGTTAAGACTGAAGTTTGAACCTGGGTATGTCAATCTCCAATATTTATGTGGTTTTACTAATGCCAAACTGTTCAGTTTCTTTTTCATATTTCATACTGTAAGAAATCTGAGACCCAAAATGTCATCTATACAGCCCTATCATTCCAGCAAATAATGGGAGCCCACAAATTATTATTTGAATGAATGAATGTTTAGAGCACTATGACTGTGCCAGGGAGGCTCTACAGTAGCTAGACTTCCATGTAACTGCAATGGGGCAACATAGTGTCAAATCAGTTTTTTAAAGAATACACTGAAGCTTAATATCTTCCAAATCCATCCATGTTGTTGCAACTGGTAGGATATTTTTAAGGATGAATAATATTCCATTGTATATATGTATCACATTTTCTTTATCCATTTATCTGTCAATGGACATTAGAGTTGTTTCCATATCTTGGCTATTGTGAATAATGCCCCAGTGGACACGAAAGTGCAAATATCTCTTTAAGATCCTGATTTCAGTCGTTTTGGATATATGCCCAGAAATGAGATTGCTAGATCAATATGGTAGTTCTATTTTTAACTTTTTGGGGACACTCCATACTGTTTTCCATAGTAGTTACACTATATTACATTTCTACCACAGTATTCTAATTTAGCATTATGCTAAGTGAAATAAGTCAGTCACAGAGAGATAAAAAAATGTGTGTTTCCAATATATGAAGTATTTAAAACAGTCAAACTTACAGAAGCAAAAAATAGAATGGTGGTTCCCAGGAGATGGGGAGGTAGAAATGGGAGGCTATTATTCAATGGGTATAAAATTACAGTTACGCAAGAAAAATAAGTTCTAGAAATGCTGTTCAAAATAGTGCCTATCGTCAATAAAACAATACTGTGCACTTAAAAATTTGTTCAGAGTAACGTCATCTTCATTCAGATCTCATGTGGAGTGTTCTTCTCACCCAAAGATAAAATAAAGCAAAATGACAACAAAAAAAAGGGACACAAGGAAACTTTGGAAGTGATGGATATTTTTATTACCTTGATTGTGGTGACGATACCATGGGTGCATGCTTATGTCTAAACTTACCAAATTGTATACATTAAATATGTGCAGTATTTTTGTATATTTTTGTATACCTCAACAAAGTTGTAAAAAAATACACTGAAGCAAACATGACAAATTCTGATTTAGCTATAGAATTTCATGAAAGCAAAAAACAGTATAATCGTATACGATGGAGAGGATGTTTTTTAAGGCCAGGGCCATCTGAAAAATAAGTTTACAACAAGTAGTTTTAAGAGCCTGAAAATATTGGATAAAGTCACTAAGCAAAAACAATTGTGGTAACAGTGTAGTAAAAGTGCATTATGCTAAAAAATGTTGAGTAACTTGTATCTTTATGTAAATTATTATATAAATACTGCTATTCAAATATTAATTTATAGCAACATTTAAGTGCCTACTACATGACAGTTGCAACTATGAGTGAGTCTTCTACATGACAGTTTATTATATGACAAATGAAATTGTGATTCTGCTTACTAAATGACAGTGCCTACTATATAAACAATTACATATCTGATTGTGCCTCGTATATAAGAATTATATATATGACCACTACAAAGATGAATGTGATAGATTTCTTGCCATTAAAGAAATTAGTGCTTCGTAAAAGGTATCAATCTTGTAGGGTAATAGGGGAACTAAGTTTGGGTAGAGTTGTGTCATATATCATCCTAAAGAATAGAAGAATGAGCTTATCCTGCTTTAAGCCAATTGTTTGTGGTGAGATTAATGCTAGGCTCTCCAATCACAGTATCTCTAGAGGAGAGAGTCACAGAAAGATTCAGAGAGGAAGCACCATTTGACCTGAAGAGATTGAGGGAAGCAGAGCTCATTCAGATAATGGGAGTATCTGAACAAAGTTGCAGAAATATAAAAACCCTTGATATGTTCAGGGAAGAGAAGGTCGTTTAATATGATTATAGACTAAAGAATAGGATATGGTATGTCAGGAAGGACTAGAAAGAGATAGGCAGGGATTCAATCATAGAGAACAATAGATGACATACTAATGAATTTGAACTTTATCTTGTTAGGTGTCACTCAAGAATTTTGTGGTGGTGGATATGCGTTAGTTTTGCCTTATAGAAAATTTGTCTGTGACATGGAGGTTTGATGATAGAGTAGGTGAGAGAAAGAGGAAAACTTTAATTTGGGAGAAAGGTAAGGAATTTATTTAAGACAGTAGGAGTAGAAATGGAAATGGTCAAGTACTGTGAATGTTAAAGAGGTGACTCTACTGATCTTACAGACCAAGTATAAATGGACTCTGAGGAAGAGAAAGAAGTCTCAAATGGCTTCTGGATTTCTGACCTGGTAGAGTAGGTTGCTATTCACTTACGTGTAAAATACAAGAAAAGAAGCAGGTCATGGGTGGAGGTGAGAGAACAAATATTGATATAATTCTGGATAGAGTGAAAAGTGTAAGCTTTTTAGTTATATAGATCTGAGCCCTCTTCTAGGTTATTGTTGGCTATATGACCTTGGGCAACTCGAAGACATCAAGTCAAATTGAGAGATGTCAATTGAGTTTTATTAGGAATGGATACAGTAATCAAGTTACCTAATGAAACATTGAATAATTAGGGAAGAATTGTGGTTAATAAGATTTTTTTATTGAGCCTTTAACACTAGTTAGTATATGACCACAATCTAATTTCACAAGCTATCTCTGTAGACTAATATTTAGAGAACTCCAATTCCAAAGTTCCATCTTAGGAAACTTTAATTAATTGGCTATTTGGCACATTATAAAATCACTAAGGTTTGTATTAATATTATTAAATTGGTGTAATATAAACATGTCTGAATAAATCTATATAATCTCCAGAGGAGTAGTAAACAAATGAATTATGGTTTGAAAAGATATTTTAGTTGTAGTGCAACATAAAACTGTAAATATGATCCTTGTCCTCAAGTAAAGACAAGGCAGATGAAGAAAAACATATACCTGCAGAGAATAATAAAAGGAAACTAGAAAATTACATTCTTAAAATAATTTCTCTTCTTTCTAGTAAAATATAGAACAAGTAAAAAGAAATAAGGCTATCATTTAAAATATTTATTCAAAAAGTCATTACAAAGTCAACATTTAAAATAGCAAAAGTGTAGGAATTTGTCCTGAAAGCCTATTTGATCAGGCGAGAGCAGGTAGTGGAGTTCTCATTAAATACGTGGTAGCTGGATAAAGAGAGCTTTACAGGAGAGTAGATTTCATTTTAATTGGAACAGGCCTCTGTGGAAAAAGAAGCACGTCACTGAAGTTGTTCTCTAGATTATCTGTGACTTTGAGGCTACACTATTCAGTGAAGCAATCATTTTCTTATTTCATTAATTTGTCTTAAAAATAAACGTACTCTGTATTCTCTGGAAACAAAAAACTAAAAATTGTGTTTTCAAGGGGAAGAGAATGTGTATGCTATGAATTCATTAGTCTGGAAGTCTGGAAAATGTTACTGAATGTGGTGAACATTTATCGATTTCAACAACCACCACCAAAAAGAACATAAGATCAGTAGTGAATTAAACAAAATCTTTTAGGAAGAGATTAGATTTTGGCACCTATTTATGACCGTGAACTTGCTGCAAACAGAACAATAAGCTTAGCACACAGTAGGTCTTCACATATTCATTGAACGAATGGAATATTTTGGAAAATAAGTAAAGTGCATCACTAATTAAGCCAAATATGTGGCATTTAGCTATTATTTATTCTCAGACATCTGTTCTTTGGCCATCATCCCATTTATTCAGTCATGATTTTTATCCAGCCATTAGTCATTGGTTGATCTCATGTTTCAGAACTTACAGCATTAGAAAGATACCTTGCTGTTATAATCTTGGATTTATCTCAGAAATCTATAATTAGCTTATCAAATACCAAAGATGACTTGTCATTTTCCTTTTGTTTTAATGACTTGTCATTTCCCTTTGTTTTAAAGGCTTTTTCCTTGCTTCATATGGTAAAGGCTATAAATTTGGTATGGCGTGTGTATAGCTATAGATACAAATGTGAATATAGATGTGGATATAGATATAGATAGATGAGTGGAGTGTGTGTGTGTATGTGTATGTGTGTGTTTTCTATATTGAATAAGTTCACGTAACTCTATGTTTAGAGATTTCTTTGGGCTCTTAAAGGAGGTACGTTCTAAGCAATCATTTTCTAGGAGGCAAATGAGGTTTATCTGTCCTATACATAGTTGATAAATTATGTTTTCTCAAGTAGTTATTTTTTAACCACACTGATTTTACTTATGGAGTTAAGGCATTTAAATTGAGAACACTGAATGTTCTCAATATTAAAAATGAAATTCAATAAGATAATGTGTAAACTTCTAGTTTGTAAACTGTATAGCAGTCATTCTCATTGTTTCTGATAGAACTGTCTCATTCCCTATGAATGATACATTCCCACTTCATGCATTCATTCGCGTTTATATTCCTTTTAGGCTACATTATTCTTTCCTGTCAAAAAAATCTAGGCAAAATGAAAGCAAACAATGACTAATTTCATTCTAGCATGACTCTTAAACCTTATTTGACAGTTGTTTGATGAAATCAGAAAGCGAATTTTAAAGTGCATGGGGCTGTGAAATCAATAGTCATATATTTTTGTTCCTGGCATCTCAAAATCTTATTTCTCACAACCAGGAATTGAAGATAAACTTATCAAAGCAAGTCGTTCTTTCTCTCTTGCCTATTGATCTGATTAAAAAATGTGGGTAGAACTTAAATTGCAGAGAGTGATCCAAGTATTTGTGCTCTGTAACCAGTAAGATGCTTTTCAATCCTGAAATTCCAGTGGAATTCCTTGAAATTAATCTGAGAAAGGAACTGTCTTTATGCCTTGTATATGATGTATCAAGTTAATGGTAAGTACTTGTTTGACAAGGGGGCATGTTTGACCACGATTAAGTATAGAGAACTACCTTTGAACAAACAAGGTTATGTTGGGATATCCAATATATAGATACATATATTTGCAATGATTATAGATTTAGACCATAGGTTCTCTTCCTAAAGTACAACCTGGGAAGGAAAAATAACTTAGCTGAACAGAACAGCTTGGGAAATTATTTGTGGTTGTTGGCACAGAGGAGTGAAAGAGGCAAAATGGAAAATAAATCTTGCCCTAACCCCCACCCACTTGTGATATTGCAATATAATAAGAAATACATGTTTGGTCTTCTTCCTTGGTTCCTGGTACAGAGCTCTTAAAACTCTTGGAACTTCTCGAGTGATAGGGGTGAGAGGAGCATCTTCGCTATTTATAACAAAGCCCTTGCAACCATACCTGAATTTATGCTAGTGAGATGACCCTTGGTGGACCACTAGACAACTTCGGGATGGTGGAGGGACTGGTTGCCGGAGAAACCAACTATGAAAAACCAACTTTCAGCCTCTCCCCACCGCCCCTCACTACCTTCGGGAAGGGAGAAGGGCTAGAGATCGAGTTAATCACCAAGGAATGGCTAATGATTTGATCAAGCATGGTTATTTAATGGCACCTCTGCAGAAAACCTAAACAACAAGGTTCAAAGAGCTTCTGGTTTGCTGAACACTTCGTGTACTGGGAGGGTAGAATGTTTAGAGGGCCTGGAAGTTCTGTGTCCTTCCTCCATGCCTTGCCTGTGCATCAATTCCATCTGACTGTTCCTGAGTTGTATCCTTTATAATTAACTGGTCATAGTAAGTAAACTGTTTTTCTGAGTTCTGTGATCTGTTCTAGCAAATTATCAAATGTGGGGAGTTGGTCGTGAGAATCCCTAATTTATATTTGGTCAGTCAGAAGTATGAAGAGCCTGAACTTGTGACCGCTGTCTGAAGTAAGGGGCAGTCTTATGGGACTGAGCCCTTAACCTGTGGGGTCTGCACTAACTCCAGGTTATTAGTGCTAGAATTAAATCATAGGTCACCCAGCTGGTGTTGAGAGTTGGAGAATTGGTTAGTATGGGGAAAAAAACCCCACATGTGGTGTCAGAAGTGTTGTGAGCAGTACTCCCTGCCACACACATTGCACATACCCACATAATAAACAAGTCCTGATAATATGTCCTAAACATTTCATAAATACGGCTTTTTAAAAAATTTGCTATCCCTATAATCACTTCCCTGGTTTCAGTAGTCCCTTATCACCTCTCTGTCGGGCTCTGCACAGTCAATATAAATTCTCACTTCTCATAAATTGTCTCCTCTAGGAAGAATATTTCCTGCCTCCAAATTAACCTTATTCCATGTCTGATTAATACCTTTGATTCCGTAAACCTCTATTCAGGAGATTCCTCAGAGACTTAGTGTCAGCTCTTTTGGAAAAACTGCCTATGTCTCTGGGAAGGTCAGGGTCCCCTCTTCTGTTCTCAGTATCATGAGCAAGGCACTCTCCCTGCACCCACTGCATTGCTTTCTACCCTTCTTGAGAAGCGGGAGCCTATCTGTGTTGTCTCTACATTCTCTGAACATAACAGAGTACCTGCTGTATAATGGTTGCTCAATAAAATATTTCTTGAAGGCCTGGAGCTTGCTCTGAATTTCCACTCTATAGCAGCAGGTGAGTCAGCTGTGTTCCTACGCATACTTCTTACCTTTGCCTAAGATATGAACTGCTCAAGGAAATGTCTTTCATTCAGGTTCTGTTATCCTTCATCTCTACACATCTTTCTAAAGCATATACCTTATTGTTTCATTTCTCTACCTTATAATTTTCAAGGAAAGTTCAGGATGAAGTTAAAATTCTGGTTTACCCCTTAATATCGTAGAATTGGGGCTTTGCCTACTTTGTTCACCATCTTTCACTTCTCCATGTACACCTTTGGCATAGGTTTGTAGAAGTATGTCATAATCAACATGTTTCTCAAACTTTTATGTCTGCACAAACACTTTCTCTTTTGCCTTAAACACCTTTTTCCCAGGGCCTCCTTTCTTTATCTAAGTCCTGCTCCTCTCTTAAAGCATCAATTCCCTTGAGAAAGACTTCCCTGAGCCACCTTTACCCATATCACCTCCCTATATCTGAGTCATTGTTCTCATTGCACCCCATGCTTGTTTCATAATGTACCTATTACAATTCTCTATCATTGTCAATTTGTGTTTTTATTTCCTCCATGTAAGTATAAACTCCTTAAGGGAAGGACTTGTGTCTTCTAGGACTGGCATTTTCAGCATTAAGTACAATATTTGACATATGTTATGAGGTCAATTGCAAAGGAAAGAGAGGGAAGGGGAAATAATAAAGAAAAGAAGAGAGAGAAGAAAGGGAAGCAGTCATATACTAATTTCCAGAAATTAAAATAATTCCAAATGGTAACTTCTTTATACACAAGGGTCTCATTAGCTGGCCAATTGCTGTCCTTTATGTTTCTACGATAATCAACAAAACAAAACTACTTTTACAATTATAATTCATTTGATACTCACAAATGAATAGGTTTTTCCATTTTTAAAAGCTATAGAGAAACTCAAGAAGTTCATGAAGGTAAGAAGTAAGAAAAACAGGATGTGAATTAGTCTGATCAACATAAATCCTGATTTTCTGATTCCATTCCTGGGACTGGTTACATAAATTGTGGAGCCCAATGCAAAATGAAAACCTGGAACACTTTGTTAAAGATTATTAAGTATTTCAAGATAGTGACAGCAGAGCATTAAACCAAGCTCAGGGACCTTCTGAGTGTGGAGCTCTGTGCAATAGCATGGGTATTATGCCCGTGAAGCCAGCCCTCACTATGCTTTCACATAATTTTAAGATGCTCTCTTTTTGAGCTAAGGATAGGGTTGGCAGCACATTGATCAAAAGTAAACTCTGTCTTGTTGGACTAAGGAGAGAAATAATTAATGTTGAGTACTAAGCCCTGGAGATAAGTGTTTCGAATATCTCATTAATCTTTATAATAACACTATACATGTACCATTTCTTCTGTCTAAGATGCTTTTCTTCCAACATCTTCACCCATTTGAGCCCTATTCCTTTCTTAAAGCATCAACTCCTTTAGGAAAGACTTTTTAAAGCTCATTCCTCTACTTGGCCTGAATTACTGCCCTCCTATATGTCCTCCACTGTTTCTAGTATTTCATCATGTTGATTTTGCTTTCTTATATAAGAATAAATCGAGACTAGCAGAGTCATAAAGCTAGGAAATAAATGTTGTTGCTGGGATAATTCAGATTTCCAGCTTCTTTCGATGCCAATCCAGCATTCTTTTATGCTACTCTAACCCATTTGAGGTCACTTGACCATTTAAGGTGTTCAGCTTTGGCCACCCTTGCCATCCCATTTTCCTTTAATCCCAAAGAAACAGCACACCGAGAGTTGAGGAGTGATATCTGGTTCTCTAGGTAGAAGGTAACACGCTGGCACACATCTGGGTCTTGCCTGGGCTTTGTGATCTAGTGAAGGTATGACCCAGTGTAGGCGAGGGTAAGAATGCATCTTTATCACTCTAGAACTGGATTAAAAAAAATGAGCTAAGAAGAATCATTTGTCTAAGAATGATGTTTACCAAGCTATCACTTAATCTGAAAAGAGAGGCTAAAGCCCTGTGGTTTCCAAGAAGCTCGAAGATAATATTGGCATTCTTTACAAGATTTGGTTTGCTAAAATGCTAATTGCTCTCAGTGTCATATTGGAACTGCTCCATTGCAAAATAAACATTTTGCTGTGACGTAATATAAAATATTTTTAAAGCTTAATTCAAAATTTAAATTTAAAAATACATTTTAATATGTAATGTATATTCCCCTTACCTTTAAATACGAAGATTAATACACAGAACAGCAAGGTAGAGATGAACGTTCTGCATATCACAAAAGACACATGAAAGCCCCAAATCAGCTTCTTGTTCAAGTGTGTGAACTGCTGAGATATGATCAAGAGGAACATTTTTCATGGTTTAATTGGTTTAATTAATTGAAAATTAGGTAATTGATTTTTAGAAGATGTTTAAAAAGTGTGGTTAGGGATTGAAATTTTCTAAATTGAATTCATAAATCTTTGATAATCCTCAAACAGAATAAGGAAGTATTGATATAAACGGGTCTCCTATCAGTTAAATAAAGCCATGTGAGGTTAAATCAATGAGGCTGCTGCTTGCAACCAGATGTGAATTCTCCATAAATAGTAGCAAAGCTCATAGTAATGCAGAACATAATGTAGAATTAATTTTAAAAATTGAAAAGAGTCATTTATTTTTAGATACTCTTCCAATATATTGAGAAGAAACCATAAGGAGTTGAAGGAGATCCTCCATGGGCACATACCAGGGAGTCTCACCAATTGTTAAGTAGCCTCTCTTTATAGATTTTTCAGCACTTCCCTCCATTGTGGCTAGAGGAAGAGTCGATACATCAAACTATAAAGCAAAGTGTGGACCGACAGAGCTAATAAAGAACTGATTCACGTGTCTGCCAAGGTCAGCTTCGCAAGGGCTTTAGATCCAGATAGTACCGTTTCCTAACCATTGTTCGACCAGCTAGAAGAGCATAGCAATATTACCTCCTGTCTTTCCAACTCAGTTATTCAGCTTTTCTTTCTTTACTGTTGTGATGGAGGTAATACTTTGAAAAATTTAAATATGAATTCTTTTTTAGCTTTCCAAGTGTATGACATTTATTCAAGTTGGCCCAAGAATTCATCAGAGCTGGAGAAGATTAAGACAGTATTGGAAGTAGGATGATGTGATAGCTTCTGACAAGGAAAATAAGATTTTTCAAATTCCTTAAGTTTCCTTTCAGTGTATCAAGAACACTGGTGGATGAAGAGTAGGAAGAAGGTAGCAAGTGAGCCAGAAATGTGTGTTCTTATTTTTACCCCTTGGGCTGCTACTCAAAGACATAAAAGAGATAAATAATTGAGACTAGAATTGGATTTTTGTGCCCATTTCTCATTTGAAACTCTGAGCCTTGCAAGCTATACCTTGCATGACCTTATGAAGGAAATACTGTATTATTATATATTTTTTTAGGTGAGGCAACCCTTGAATGACTTCACAGATTGCAAGGACCTTGTCAGTTAAAATCCCTTATTTTT
>NW_006436288.1:5982971-5986094 GCF_000325575.1 Pteropus alecto
CTTTGATTTTCCATGTTCCCTTCATTCAGAAGAAACATATTAAAGGCCAGAATCAGGCTACTCTTTTTTTATTATTATTATTTTTTAATGTTTTAGGCAAGGCAACCCTTGTTTAACCTCATAGGTTGCAAGGACCTTGTCAGCTTACAATCCCTTATTTTTTAATTTAATTTAATTTTTTACTCCTACAGCACTTGGTCTTCCTAGGTGGTCTTCCATCCAAGTACTAACCAGGCCTGGCCCTGCTTAGCTTCTGAGATCAGACAGGATTGGGCTTGTTCAGGGTAGCATGGCCATAGACTCATTTTAAATATTGAAGCAAGTGGAGATGAACAATTTGCTCAAAATCATACAGAAGGCACAGAACCTCGATTTGAACCCAGGACAGTCTGACTAGCCACTATTAGTTGCAATACCATCCTGCCTCTCTGTACTGCCTTATGCACATAGCAGTGCTAAATTAAAAAGAAAAAGTTAATTGTAATGATGAAAAATTGAAATAAAGAATACAATTTTAATATTTTGCATTGATAGAAAAATGAGTTTCTGATCATATTATTACTTGATGTTATATTAGGGTATTATACCTGCTCTGCTGCTGTAGCAGTCTATTAGATTTTAAAATTTTGAGCAGAAATACAGATTTAATATGTAACTTGAACTTCTATATTGTTTTGCTAAAAAAAAGGTTTGAACTATATTTTTGCTCAGTTGCATCAAAACTAAAAGCATATTTTTCTATGCGAATCTCTTGAAAAGTTTTTTTATTGATAATCATAAATGGTTATATAATTTCTGATCTTAATTTATCATGTACCATAATCTTCTACAATAGATTTGTAATGTCTTTGGAGTTTCAGAAAGTAAGTTAATTGCAACAATAGAAATGCTTTTTGAAGCTCTTTCAAATAGGGTATTTTGTTTATATTCCAGCCATTCCCTTGGAGATGGTATAAATATTTCGTAATTGTTTTGGGAACCGAACTTTTTACATATATAAGTATATTTCAAGCCTTAGTGTTATTTAATTTCACCGTCCAACAGAATATAAACTGTCTCTCTCATCTAGATGTCATTTTCAATTTTAGGAGCTTGGCTCTTTATTTACATGTTTTAAAGGATTATTTTGTAGTAGTTTATTTAAACTAAATGAGACATTTCTGACATCAACGTTTTAAACTTCATGGTTTTCTTTATTTTTGTAGACTTGATGTATCTATGCAAGGCCTGCTTTTCCTTGTAAATCTATAGTGTTACCACTTAAATGATGTAGCAGTCCAAGTAAGGTTAACCACCCAGAATTAAAATGCTCTCAGGAAATTAAGCAGCAGTAGTAAATCATTGGAATTTGGAAAAATAATCAGTGTTATATGATATTTGTATGACACATGGTGGATCTGATTTTTAATGTATGAGATCTTGGTTAGAAAATGAAGGTGAGCCCTCTATATAATTTCATGCATAAGATAGCATCATGCAAAAGGAAAAAATAAGAAGGAAAAAAAAAGACTAGAGAATATGTGAATTCTGATTCCCTAGAAAAGTGAGGGGAGGCAAAATTTACTCTAAGAAAAACGATAAATGGAAATAATTACATCAATTTAATTACATAAATTGTGAAACACAAGTCATACTTTTCTTTTTACAGTGTTTTTATGAAGTGAACATTTTTTTCAACATCCTATTTGATAAAAACAAGTAAAGGTTATGGGCAAATTAATGTGAGTCAACTAATCAAACACCGTAGCCATGCCTCTTCTCTGCCTGATTGGCATTGGCTTCCTGCACCAAAATATTTGTTATCTCACCTTTGTAGTTTTGCCTTTCTTTGTATAGATATTTTATTATCACATGTCATTTGCTATTTTGGCTATCATTGAGTTGGTTCCTTTCTAGGTATCTGCAATTGTGTGTAAGTAATTTCACAACAAATGTTTGTGTTATCATTTTTCAGAAAAAGAGTTGGATTGGTGAATCATGCTGTTGCCAATAATACTCATGTAACATAGCTGAAATTTTCATCATCTTCAAGAAATAACCAGAACTGTAAGAATTACACAGGATCTAGCACAGATCGTTAAATTTATGAAAATACATTATAGACTATGTGTCAGTTAGGATTACGTTTGTGTGTAACTAACAAAAATCTCCAGATACAATACCTTAAAGAAAACAGAAGTTTTCTCTTTCAGGCAAACAGAATCTGAATATTACCTGTTCAGGGTTGACATGATGGCTTCATAAGCATCAAGGATCCAAATGCTTTCTGTCTTGTGGCTGGGCCATAGTCACTATGTGGCTTCAAGCCTATGATTCAATATGGCTGATTAAACGTGTGTCTTATCTACATTCTAGCCAGTGAAAAAGAAGAACCCAAAAAGGGGGGAAATGTATATTGGAGGACAATTTGTAATCTCTGCACCCAAAATATCAACTTAGATTATCTTAAAGTACCAAACTGAAAGATACAGTACTATATTTTAAAAAATATTAACATTTATGTTTTCAATGATAAAACTATAGCATATTCTGCTATTTCTGTCCATTGTTTTACCAAATAATTTAGGTAAAATAAGAGACATTTATAACACAAGGTGTTTCTCATTAGAAAGAAAGCCCTGGAAAAACTTAGAATACAAGAAAGTTGTAACAAATACTTTAAATTACTGTGATTTTAAAGTATATTTTGTGGGCAAACTCTGATCGTAGAAGAATTGAAACTTTTCTCAGAAAAGTTTGAAGAAAAGAGTGTAACTAAATTTTATAGTTAAAATATTGTATTTTTTAAAAAACTTTAATATTAAAAGGGCATGATAGCTCTATGAGGGCAGGGATTTTTGTTTATTTTGTTCACTGTTACATTCTTAGCACCTAGAATAGTGGCTAAGCAGAATAGGGGCTAAGTAAATGTTTGTTGAATTATTGACTGGTTGAATGGTTGAGTAAATTAGAATGAAAGACAAAGAAGGAATATTTCAACTTAAGAATTACAAATAGGTTTCTTACAAAAAGAATACATTCAATGCTAAATGAAAAAAATAACAAGAATATCATCAAACATAGTAAATGAGGTCAGTTTTTCCTCAGCCTAGTCAATGATACTTTATGAGAAAATGGTGTAGG
>NW_006436288.1:5986993-6007670 GCF_000325575.1 Pteropus alecto
GGAAAGAACATTAAGTGTGTATGGAACCCACTGAAAATGGAAAACTATATCCTGATTTAAGGGAAGCTTCTAAATTTCATCAAAGTAGAAAAAATAACTGGGAAATACATAAGGCTATAGAAACTTTTCTGAAGCAAGTTACAACAAAATATAAGTCCTGGCCTGCAACAAAGTCTTGACATTGTGGGAATTTTAATGAAATACCCGTGGAATTCAAAGAAAAGCACAGTTTAGGCACTTATTATTATGCATGTTGTTTGAATTTATAAGGGACAATATTTTGTGAATAAGTAAAAAAGTTTTGAAAAGCTCTCCATTATGTGATGTCTTTATATGAGATCACTCATAAATATGCAAAAAGACGAACAATTCTTCAAAATATGTAAGCGGAACAAAGGCATTAGAAGCGAGCTATGAAAGTTGCAAAACATGAGTCGACGTGTACTCCATTGTTCATTATTGGTCTAATTGAGACACATCTGGAGATTATTGAATCTTCAAATATGCAAGGTGACTGATGAATCAAGAGTTTGGCTGACAGATTTCAAATTTGAAATTATAATTTATTTAAAATGCTTTTTAAAAAACATTCTGTGCTGTTATTAGAATTCTTCTTGTGAGCAATAAAGTAAATTATATTACAGATGCTTTTTATTGCCTTCAAAAGAGAAGCATTATTTCATTTTTTTGTCAGAGAGAGATGATAACATTTTAAATGTATTTGGGAAGAAGAAAAAAAGGTATATCAAAACTCTTCTCTAAAGCTTTCAAAGTATACATGCCTTCTCTTCAAAAGAGGCAAAATGTCATACATAATAAAATTTTCTGATTTCATGGAATGAACTCATATAAATCGACACTAGGATATTCATTAAGAGCAAGATTTTCTGTTTTGTTCACTCTAGTCCCTGTATCTGGAACAGGACCTGGCACATAATAGATGCCTCGTAAATATTTCATATATGACTGACCAAATAAATAATTGACTGAACAGATAATTATATGTATATGTAATTCTAGAACTCTAATTTTACTGAAAGTCTGCAAATTCTGCAAATCCTGCTCTCTGACCTGAGTGAATCAACATAATCGGTTTGGGCATTTGATATATTTAATGTGCTATTCATAATAATGCTCAGAGCTAGTACTTAATGTTTTATGTTGGCTACTCATTACAGCAAGAGAAAATGACTTCTTTTATTCCACTTTTCCTTAAGATTAGTACTTTAAAAATACCATAGAGAAAAATAATATTAGTGTCAGGCATTGAAGGGTATCAGGAAAAAATTGGTAACCAAATTGATAGAATCAGAAGGGCACTGTGTCACTGGGAAGAGATTTGCTCCATCAGCAGAGAGAAGGTGATGCTTCACTAATCACACCCCTAAGAATTTATTGCTGCAATTTATATATTCTCATTATTCACATTTTGGATTTTAGCCTACGACTCTTAACGCACTCTTCTTTGGTTATAATTAGATATGGTGTCAGCACCGTTGCTGGGAATAGCATTGGGGAAATTAACATCATTTTATTAAAAGCTTCCAGTATTATTAAAATTAATGGTCCACTTGAAAGATTACTCTGAAGTTTTCTATAAAGCTTTTGTTTTGTTTTATTTAAAGTCATGTGGAGTAATCATCACTACCAGTTCCAAAGAATCATAACTCTTTCATAGACAAACCTGAATTCTAAGCATTAGCATTCAGCTCATTAAGCATCTTGGGAATGGAAATATAATCTTTGTTTTTAGTCAGTTGGGGACTTAGAGTTACACAATAGGACTGAATGGACTATTTTTAAAAAGCAGCTTACCAATTGATTTTAAAGGAAACCCAATAGAATTGTGGTACATCTCTGATTAAATTATTCTGAGGTTACCAATGGATGCCTTGCCAATTTTCCTCAGTTCTAATGGTTTATAACACCTCTGTCAATCCTAAAGTATTGCACTTTCACTCTTCTCAGAAGTTTTATATTCTTCCTTTGTGCCCTTTATTCTGGCTGCTTCTACTTTTATCCTTCACTTTTGGATCTTCTGTGTTTTAAGTAGTCAGTATTTGTTGGTATTTGGTTTCTGGCTCTCTGTGCATCATTTTGAGATTGGGGTGCTCATTTCTTTACTTGACTTTATCTCTCACCTGTGCATATGACTCTACTATCTATGGTTCATGAGCCCCTTCTGATCCTAGCGTGGTGTGGGTCACATCCTAGAAAGGAGAGGATAACATGTTATGCCCCATCCTGTCACATGTCTAAAATGCACATCTTCTCATGTCACACCCTTACTTATAACCCTTTAATACCTCCTCAGGATAGTGTTGAAATTCCTTAACATTTCCTACAGGAGTTCCATGATAGAGTCCAAGTTCACTTCTCCAAGACCACAGTTCATCATCTGTCTTTAGCAATAGTAAAATAGTTTCAGCTCTCTAAACCTATTCTGTTCTCTCTCCTTTCACATGCTTCTTCTTGTGCTGACGGCATTCTCCTCCCTGATGGATAACGCCATTTACCCTCAGGACTTAATTTATGTATCCTGTCCTTCCAGAGACCTTCACTGTCACCTTATGGCTGGTAGGTGGTCCAGTTACCTGCTCCTTGGTCTCTTGTGCTTACTACTATCAGAGAACAACTTATCCCTTATATTTAATTATCTATTTACTTTATTCCCTACTGTAAATTTGTTGAGGACAAAACCTGTGATTTTCTCACTATTTTATGTATAGAAAAATACTAAGCAAAAATTAAGTAGGAAATAGTTTTTCATAAATAAAAAGGTAAGTATTTTTTTTTTATTCAGCATTGTATTCTAGGGACTCATATTTATTAGTATTTTCTTTCTGATTCCTGTAGATTTCTGTGAATTGTGTCCAGATATTTGAAGTTAAGTTTATGCAATAAAAGATAAGTAATTCATTTTAAGCTATCATAATATTGGTTTAAAAATATAAAGTTACCTTTGAGCATTGCCTTGACGATCTCCTATAAATTTTGGATATAGGTCACTCATCGCCATTAGTTCTTAAATATTTATAATTATAGATAAATATTAGTTCTTAAATATTTATAATTATATTTCTGGTCCAATATTTAAGAGACTGTTTTTGAATTGTTAAATGATTGGGATCTTTCTTTAATATTTCTTCTGTAAATATCTAGTTTTACTCTTTTACAGAGAGAATGTAGGTAGCATATATTTGACACTTTAGAATTTATCTAGGTTTTTTGGCTATATACATAAATATTTTTTAAGAGTCATATCCATTAGTTAACTTTCTGTTCAGAAGCTTACAAAATTTGATATATATTAAATTCTGAATTTGTCATTCTAATTTCTTACATTTTTATATATATTTTATATAATTTGTTAAGGGATGAGAAATGCGTATGAAATTGTGCCTATGTCAAATTATCACTAAATACCAAGAATTTTTCTTTATGTATTTTGATACATTTTATGAGTTTTATCTTTTATTATTTTAATGATTCTCCTTCACCTATGTTAAAAATACTACTATGTTAAAAATACTACAAATATTCTACTTTGTTCAAATTAATACGGCTATTAACCTTATTTTTCTTCCTGCTACCTAATGCACTGTTACCCTTTGTTTTACCTTTCCATGGTAGTGTGTTTTAGTTATATCTCTTTAATCAGAGATGATTTTACTTGGAGAACTGTGAAATGTCCCTTCCACCTCCCCTCAAGCCGAATGAGGGAATTTAAGGGAGCCCCTTAAAGAGATTGCCTTGTGTGCTGGGTGTGGGGTACAGAGATTGCTGCTAAAAAAGCCAAAGGCTGAGTCTGAAGCCACTTTGCAAAAATGATAGGCTCTTGAGAGAGTGGATTGGGCCTCAGAAAATCAGGATGAAGTCATGAATGTCCAGGCAGAGAAGATCTCACTTGTGTTATAAGAGAAACTGCAAGTGACAGAATTTCATACCTAGTACAGACACACTCCTAAGAAAGAATCAGCCTTAAATCCCTGCCAAATTCTCAGGAAACCAGTGCTAGATTTTATTGGTACCTGTGAGAATATTCTTGGATTCTGTCTAATATACCTTCCAGAACATGGCATAGGGAATGCAGTTAGCATTAATATGATGGCTAGGTGGAGGGCCAAGGGAGGGAGGAAGCAATTTGGGAGTTCGTTTTATGAACTATATAGATGTCTAACTAATGTCCTGTATACTTGAAACTAATAAAATAAATAAATTAAAAAAAATAAATTCCTCCCTGAAATCTTGAAGATCTAGAGCCAGCCTGCTGACTAAGAGTGGAGCAGTGAAATAAAGAAGGTAACTGGATCTCTCTACACACCACAGGCTTCCAACCTATTCCTTAGCCTGAGCCAGGAGGAAAGAGTTTCAGATGAAGTTTGGAGTCTTGAGTACTGCTTGAGAATGATCATTTAAATACCAGATTAAACATTTTGTTACTAACAGTGACCAAAGAACATTATTTTCTGAGTGATCAGAAAAGTCATGGGATCTGCTTAGTTTTCATTGAAAGGGCACAGAGAAAGTTTCAGAGAAAAGCTTTAAATGGCAATGAGAGAAAAGAAAAACTTTTCTGTTATATTCTCAGGGGAATCCTCAGCCCTCAGTGACATTATAATTTTCCCTCTAGATCACTGGTTCTCAAACGTTAGTGCTTCTCCGAACACCTGGGGAACTTGGGAGAGCAGGCTCACTGAAGAGGATAGGCCTGAACCTCTGGCTTTATACCAAATTCCAAGCTGATTCTATACCAATCAGTATTTGAGAACCACTGTCTTGAATATATTATAGAAGAAAAGTGGCTGAGGCCATGTCATAAGCTGCTTGCTAAACATAAATTAAATCAGAATCCCCTCTGAAAACTAACTGTAACACTAATCATTCCTGTTTCTCAAGTTGCTGATTCTTTCTATCTGTTTCAACAACCTTATTTCCGTTTCTCACTCTTTTACACTCTGAAGAACTAATGTCTTTCTCACCATTCCATAATAATTTCACTTATTTTATATCTAAGTATCATAATTAGGGTGCTTCACATTCTATTACAATCTTGTGCATCATCAGGCCGTATAATGAAGGACCCAGGAAACACTGGCTTGATACAGTGATGTCTTTATTAGAGAAGATTTCTCCCCATTTCTTTAGACTTAACATTTTTATTTTTGCCTAACATTCTTTCATATAATTTATTTTGCAAAATCTATATATAGGACAATTAGGCTTTTTACTTGAACTTTTTATTTCAGCTAATCCTTGTTTTAGAATGTATATTTGCTGTATTTATAGATGTATCAATAAATTGTGCATTAGTTTCCTGTGGTTATTGTAACAAATTATCACAAACTTGGTGGCTCAAAACAACAGAAATTTATTCTCTCACAGTTCTGGGGGCCAGAAGTCCGAAATCGGTTTCACTGGGTAAAAAAGGTGTTGGCAGGGCTGCCTCCCTCTAGAAGCTCTTGGGGAAAAATTTGTTCCTTTCTTCTTTCAGCTTCTGTGGCTGCCATCATTCCTTTATTCATGGCCGCATTCCGAGCATCTTCAAATCTCAGTCTCTCTTCGTATCTTCACATTTTCTCTCCTGTGTGTCTGTCTCAGAATTCCCTTTGCCTTGCTCTTGTGAGGGTACCTGTGATTCCATTTAGGGCCCACCAGATAAATAAGGATAAGCTTTTCCACTCTAGAGCCTTAACTTAATTACATCTTTTGATACGTAAGGTAACATTCACAGATTCTGGGAATTAGGAAGTAACTATATTGTCAGAGGCCATTTTCTCACCTACAACAATTGTATTGCTGTGATATTATAATGACTTCTATGTAATATTTCGCTGTGTAAATACACCAGTTTATTCATGTTGACAAGTATTGGGTTGTTTCCAGCTTTCTGCTATTGCAAGTAGTGGTATTTTAAGATTCTTGTTCATGTTGCCGTTGTAGTACACATGCATAAGTTTTTCTAGCATATGTGCATAGGAATAAAACTGCCAGTCATAGTCACATGAATGTTCAAATCTTGGAGGCAAGGTCGAACTATTTTGCAGACTGGTTTCACTAATATACCTTTACCACAGCAATATATAAGAGATCTTGGGAATCTGCACCCTTCCTAATACTTAAAAATATTGCCAAATTTTTAAAGTTTTGCAAATTTAATGGCTGTAAAATGGCATCTTGGTACAGCCACTATGGAAACAGTTTGGAGGTCCCTCAGAAAACTAACGATTGATCTACCATATGATCCAGCAATCCCTCTACTGGGTATTTACCCTAAATACTTGAAAACTCATATCCAAAAAGATATTTGCACACCAACTGATGTTCATAGCAGCATTATTCACAGTGGCCAGGACATGGAAGCAACCGAAGTGTCCTACGATAGATGATTGGCTAAAGAAGCTGTGGTACATACATGCAATGGAATATTACTCAGCCATAAGAAGAGATGAAATACTGCCATTTCTGACAACATGGATGGACCTCGAGATAATCATACCAAGCGAAATAAACCAGACATAAAAAGTTGAAAATCACATAATATCACTTATATGTGTGATATAAACCTAAAAGCAACAAATGAATAGTACTAACGAACAGAGACTCATGGACATGAACAATAGACTAGTGGTTACCAGAGCGGAGGGGAGAGAAGGGAGGTAGATGAGGTAAAGGGGGTCAGGTATGTGGTGACAGAAAGAAACCTAACTATGGGAGGTGAACCACAATGTAAATATATATATATGCCTTACTGTTAAAGTGTGCAGCTGAAACTTATTGGATTTTGTTAACGAATGTCACCATAAAATAAATAAATAAATAAAATTTAAAAAATGGCACCATTATGGTCTTGCTTTGCCTTTCACTGATCACAAATAGTATTAACTATTATACATTTATTATCCATATGAATTTTATCTTCAGTTAAATGTCTATATCTTCTATACATTTTTTTCTATATGGTTTCTGCTCTTCTTAGTAATATTTTAGGAGTTTTTAAAGATATATTCTTTATTGGAATTTTTTGTTATTGCAAATATGCAAATGTCCTCTTGATTATAGCTCTCCCCACTCCCCCGCTCTCCACTTTCCTTAAAGTGTTTTGGATGAACAAAATTTCTTAATTTTGATACGTTAAAATTTACTTTTCTTTGTATTTGTTTTTTGCAAATTAACTAGTCTTTTCCTAATGCAGAATCTTAAATATTCATCTATATCTTCTCCTAGGAGTGTTATATTTTTGGTTTTGTATTTTCATTCCATTTAGAATTTTTAAAATTATTATGGCATGTAATAGGGATCAAATTAAATCTTTTTCCCCAGGCGATAACTTTTTTTCAGCTTCTTTTATTCAACGGTTTCTTTTTTCTCACCTCTGCATATGCCAAATTTCCAAACTGGTGTAGTTCTATTTCTGGGTTTCTGTATTCTGTCTGTTGGTCAATTTTTCTGTAACTATTCCTACCACTGTCTTAATTATCATAGTTTTATTATAAGCCCTGATTATTAAAATTTTGTCTAAAATTGTTAAAATTTCTTTGAATTATTTTTTTAGGTTAAAAAATTCTTCGTAATATGATCTGTGAATGAAGTATATTTTGCACATGACTTTATTTTAAATACTTTTTAAATGTACATATATATATTTTTAAAAGGAGTGAAAATAATTCGGAAACCGGACGTTTATTAAATATTCTAATGTGGAAGAAATAAAGGTGTCTTTTTAGTATTGGCACCTTTGAGGTTTTATTTCTAGAATCAGCATATTTTAAATTAAAGAGGCATAAGTTTCAGATTCTAGGTTAGCATTCATTTAGGATACTGGTCACTGCATTTATTTACTATTTGCATATGCTCGAGATTTTATTCTAGACAATTAAGCTTCAGCACATTAGAAACATTTACTTTTCCTTAGGAGTACATTAGAAGTACTTTTTGATAAGTTGGTTTGTTCTGAAAAGATTTTCATAGTGAGAGGAAAATTACTATAGCTTGATGACTGCACTTTTATAGATCCAGTGTTGCTTAAGAGGGGGCTAACTAGTTTGAGAATGGACAATAGTCCTCTTAGTGTAATAGTCGTCTAGCCTTCCCTGAATACTAGGGCAGCTTTATACAGAGTTTTTTTGGGACTTAATTGGCACTGGCTCTGAGATAAAACCTAGTTTTTGAAGTTTCAGGTGCTAAATGGAATTCTGATATGAACTATCATACCCTGACTTCATCCTTTGAATTTTCTCTGTTTCTCAGCATAAAGTTGAGACAGATATCATTAATAACCAGCTGAATCCCCACATCAGCATCTCAACTAACACATTAAGGACCATTTAGTAGGACAGAAAATTGGAAATTTCTGGAGCTTCCATCCCCACCAAAATAGTAGGACAATTGCAGTTCCCATTGACAAAGTGAATTTTACTCTCTGTCAGTTTCACTCAATCCAAGTTCAAAGTTTCAGATGGAAGCATCTATCTGGAGAAGCCTAGGTTCTCTGGGAGTGGGAGGCAGGTAGAGGAGTGGGTTTTTGGTCTTTCCAGGTTCTATAATGGGAGATAGTTAAACAAAATGCATATAATGGGGGAATTGTCTAGATATACAAAAGTAGTTCAGATTCTAGGCAGCCAAAGAAATACAAGTATAATTTCCCCAAGATCACTGAGCTAAGCGAAAGAGCTGAATTCACTAACTTTCAATTTTTAATTCTTCAACACTGCCACCCTTATTAACTAAAACACCAATAGTAGATATTGTGTATGGTTAGGTAAATAATGATAATATTTTAGATTTATATTCTTTCTCAACAAACACTGAACTACTTTAAGACTTGTTTGTACTTCAAACCTTAGTAGTTTGAATAATTTTATTACCTCATTTAACAGATGACTAACCTGAGATAAGAGAAATTAAATGATTTCCCATGTCAGTCAGTAGATTTACCTTTATTTGTTTTTCCTAATTCTGTTCCAACCCACTAGTGCCCATTACCCGCCCTCTGCAAAAAAATAAATAAATAAAAAATAAAAATAAAAAAATAAAAAAGGATATGGCTAACAAACTAAACACATCGAATGTGAATGATATGTTTTCCTCTCTGAAACTTTCTGCATGATGCAGGGGTTAGTAACAGGAAAACTGAAATTTAAGCGATATAGAAAATAATGGGCTTGGTCAGACTGGACTGGGAGAGGATTACAGCTGAGTTAAATTATCATACTTTTAAATAATGCAAAGTCCAGCTTAAACGGAAAGGTACTCTAAAAACTTCTTGGCATATTTCCACTTTAATAATCCAACACCATCTGTGAAAATAAGTGAAAATTATAGGCCTCTACTAAATGGGTTATATGTTTCTTAGCAGACACCTGTTCAGAGCACTTAGGTATTAAGTCACTCAAGGATCTAAAGTACATCCATATCTATTGATTGAGCCTAGATATTGTATTTAAATGTCACAAAATACAGTGGCAGTTTAATTTAAGCTATTCGAATTTGAGATGATCAAAGGCAAAGTCTTAATTCATTTGTACAGAACATCCAACTTATAAAACGCTGTCACAATACAGCTGTACTGTGAAGCCCTGACTGCTACGAGAAAAGTGCAATTGTGTGATTATATATTATGGGCTAATAAGTCATGAAGTCAGGGAGGGCACGTCCATGCACTAGATTGACAAGTCAGGCCTCTTTACAAGGTTGGGTATTCTTGGCAGCCTTGCATAATGTGGTGGCCCTAGATTCATCACTAGAACTTAGAGGCTATGATGCTTAATCCAGAGTTTTCTATCTTTTATTATATGCTTTTCAGGGCATAGAAAAGGATCCAGAATAAAGGTAAATATAAACTTGAATTTTATTATAATTTAATTTGTATTATAAAAATACACTGAGCTTTGAAAAACACATTTAGTGGTTCTAGGAGAAACAGCAAAAATTAAATAGAAGGAGACACTGATTGTAAGCAAAGACAGCCAAATTCTAGTGATACTTTCGAATTTAAAGAAAGCACCAGGAGAATGAATATTTTCCAAACTTGGGTTTTTGTGCATGTATGTCCTGGCACACTTACTAGGTGGTCAAGAACCTAGGAACAACTCAGCATTTCTTAAAAAGGCCATATGTTTTGTAATAAAATTCAGTCTAAAATAAGAAATAATGTAACTCATTATGTTTCTTGAGTGTTCAGGGGGCTGGCTATGCCATTTATGTTTCAGAGGATATGGCTGTGGAGAAATGTGTGAAGAGAAATAGATGTAGACATGGGCAGATGTAGCTGTTCTTCTCTTCAGTACAAGAGGAAAGGAAAGAGGTAAGTTGAGAAGCCCAGAAGAAACAAAAAAGTAGATGAAAGTTTGCTCTAGAAGTTCCCTTTTCACCTACCATACTGAGAGAAATGACTTTAAGCAAACCTGATAATGCTAGATATGTAAACCTATCTTCCTTTTAGGTACTATATTTATAACTGGAGGCAATGATGCTGGACATATTTTGGAGTAGGCATGTCAGCACACCTAAGCTTAATTAAAAAAAAAAAAAGAGAGAAAATAGAAATGGCCCTTGGTCCTGGAAGATAATTGTCCTTCTCATTAATCAAATCTCATTCATGGTTTAGCAAAGAGAAGAGACAATAGAGGTAAATCTTTTAAAGCCGATAAATATTTGGAAATGGCTATTTTAAGATGTTTTATTCCAGTACAGTGTATCTCAAACTTTAATGTTTATAAGAATTGCCAGAAGTAGTGTAAAAAACATATAGATCCTTATGTTCCATGAGCAGAAATTCTTATTGAGTGGGTCTAGGGGAGCCCAGATATTTTAATTCTTAACAAACTTCCAAGGGATTCTGAAGCAGATGGTCTTGAGTATGTGTGATGATCCCAGATCCACAAAGCGCAGTATTTCTGTTTTATTCAGTAGGAGCTAGGCTCTTAAGCATGTATGACACAGCTCTAGAGTCTAAAATTTAAGAATGAGGTGGAGAACTGGAAAAGAACAGCAAGGAGCTGAATAAAAATGTCTATTGGTATTGTGAAAGCTAATAGGAGGAGCATTTTTCTTTGAAAGGAAAGAAATGAATTACAAGAAACTAAAGCTCATGTTCTTTTGTCCTGGTGGATTGTGTTTCATATATTGTTTATCTTTTGAAATATCCCTTGATTATATCATTAGCACTAGTGGTTGGTAGCTGGAGATTTTAGCGAATTGCTTGATCAGTTACAGAAACATAAAATTTTAGCTAATGTAAATGTTCATCCAAAGATAGTATTTGAATGTGTCATGTCAATAGAATATATAAAGATGAGAGATATTTCTGTATTTCACCTTATAAGGCATATCTATTTCTGCTATAAAGTTTTTGAGGAAAATCTTTCTTATTTTTAAAACTATTTGCTTCTAGTTCATAAAACAAAAGAACTGCTTCTCAGAGAGTTGAAAACAGTAACTAAATATAAAGTTACTTCATATTTTTCTGAACATTAGCCATCAAAGAAGAGTTCTCAAGCTGGTGAGGCTGTAGACTTAAATTAATTGACTTAATCAGAACATTACTAAATAGGAAAAAAATTAACCAAATTAAAAAATACATAGAAAACTCTGTTATAATGTGACATTTTAATGGAAAAGAAAACAGGAAAAATTTTAAAGACTATTGTTACATATACCATTAAAATTGCTTCCAAAGGAGATTTCAAGGGATAGAATGTTATGATAGTGAAATAAATTTTAAAAAATCAAGTAGAACAAGGTCTAGTGTAATATGCTACAGGAGAAAGTGGAATGTATGTTAAAAGAAATCAAAATAAATATAAGAAGTTAGGCCACTAAAAGACAAAATGGATTATTGAGAATGACCTTCTAAGTACCTATAGATAGGTTAAGAATGGTCTCTGAAGATGGGAACCCATGAGGCAAATGGACCAAGCTGATTCTAAGAAGAGGCTTGGAAGAAGAGAAACATTGGTTATGGAATTATAGAGCTTGGAGGGATTTGAAAGATTAGTCAGATTCAGCCTGACACCTCTGCTTTAAGCTGACATGATTCTGCCACAGGCATCACATAGAAGGGCCTCTCTGGTTCTGATTCACAGAATACATTTTTAATTATCTCCCTTGACCCATTTTTCTATAACTAGTACCTTATTCTACACTATGTCCTGGTATTAAACTTCATTTTTTACTACTTTATTTTCACCTCTGCCTCATATTCTGGACCTGACAGTTACATTAAAGCTTTGGCTATGACCACGCTCTGCTCTCCAGTCCTCCTTGGTATCCGCATATCCTCACATCCTCAGCTCTTCACACCTCCCCTACTCCCATGGGCTTTTGTACTATAACCAAGTCTTATATGAGTTCAACCTATTAATTTGGAAGCTAAATAAATGAAGCCTTGCAGAAGTTATGTGGCTTACCAAAGTCATTCAGCTAGTCAGTAGACATTATCTTAGCCTGTTTACATTCATGCCAGTTTTATTTCCACCTATGGTTCTCTTGTTAGTTCTAGTATTTGGCAGATACATAAGTTTAAACTTCTAACAATTCTTTTTCTTCAGCTCACCCAGCAGCTATTTCTAGTGGTCGAGAAGGAGGCCAAGTAAGTCCCTGTGCTACACTCATCATGATTACAATGTGATCCCTTAAAAACCCAGTCTACCTTATTGTGACCCTCAAGGTAGTTTACGACATTGCTATTCAAAATATGGTCCATAGACCGCAGCATCATCATTACCTGGAGAAATGCAGAATCCCAGGCCTGCCCCATTCACTTTCATGAAAATCCATGTGTTCTTTATATTGATGAGAGGAAGGGATGACTGAAGACACAGGAGCACAGCTGATCACATTGAATTTTGTTAGGAATTATGTTAGAGCACTCATTTCCCCCCTACTCTTTTTTTTTCTTTTTAAAAAAATCACTTTATTATTACTTTTAACGACTTTATTTTTATAGCAGTTTTAGATTCACATCAAAATTGAAAGGAAGGTACAGAAAGTTAACATATTACCCCCTTCTCTCATGCATGCATAGCCTCCCCTACTATCAACATCCCCCATCAGAATGGTACATTTGTTATAATTGGTGAACACATCATTATTACCCAAAGTCCCTAGTTTACATTAGGGTTCATTCTTGATGTTATACATTCTGTGGGTTTGGACAAGTATATAATGACATGTATCTATTATTATAGGATCATATGGAATACTTTCACTACTCTAAAAATTCTCTGTGCTCTGCCTATTCATCTTTCCTGTTTCTCCACCCCTGACAACCACTGATCTTTTCACTCTCTCCATAGTTTTGCTTTTTCCCGAATAATATATACAGCCTACCCTTGAGCAACATGGGTTTGAACTGCATGGGTTCACTTATATGAAGATATTTTTCAATAAATAGTTAGCCCTTTGTGTCTGAGGGTTTTGCATCCATGGTTTCAACCAGCTGAGGATCAAAAACAGTATTTTTGCATTCCCAACCATAGATTCTCAACTGTGAACCAAAAACACTGTTTTCAATTAGTGGTTGGTTGGATCTGAGGATGCAAAGGGTCGACTGTAGAGTCAAAAGTTATACACAGGTTTTTGACTACAGGGGTCAGGGACCATAACATCTGCATTTTTAGGGGTCAACTGTAATTGGATTCGTACAGTGTGTAACCTTTTCCGACTGACTTCTTTCACTTAGTGATATGCATTTAAGTTTCCTCCATGTCTTTTTATAGCTTGATAACTTATTTTTAGTGCCGAATAATATTCTATCATCTGAATTTATTATAGTTTGTTTATCCATTTACCTACTAAAGGACATCTTGGTTGCTTCCAAATTTTGGTAATCACGAACAAAGCTGCAATAAACATCTATGCGCAGGTTTTTGTGCAAACATGTTTTCGGTTCTTTTGAATAAAAACCAAGCAGCATAATGGCTGGATTTAAGAGTAAGTTTAATTTTAATAAACTGTCAAATTGTCTTCTAAAGTGGCTGTACTATTTTGCATTTTCACCAGCAATGAATGAGAGTTCCTGTTGCTTCACTTTCTCACCAGCATTTGGTGTTGTCAGTGTTCTGAATTTTGGCCATTCTAATAGAGTGTAATGATATCGCATTATTGTTTTAATTTGTATTTCCCTGATGATGTAGGACATGGAATATCTTTTCATATGCTTATCTACCATCCATTTATTTTCTTTGGCGAGAAGTCCCGTTAAAGTTTTTGGCCCATTCTTAAATTGGATTGTTTGCTTTTTTATTGTTGAGTGTTGAGTTCTTTGTATATTTTGGGTAACAGTGCTTTATTAGATATGTCTTTTACAAATGTTTTCTCCCAGTCTGTGGATTGTCTTCTCATCCTCTCAACATTGTTTTTCACAGATGTTTTTAATTTTAATGAAGCCCAATTTATCAATTATTTTTTCACAGATTGTGTCTTCGGTGTTGTATCAAAAAGTTACTGTCATACTTAAGGTCATCTAGTTTTTCTCCTATATTCTAACAGTTTTATTTTACATTTTACATTTTACATTTACCAGCAAAATTTTAAAAAATAATTTATTTTGTCATTTACAATACCCAAATACTTGTTGGCCTTTCTTGCATATGATTGATACAAAAGCTGCTGGAGTGAAATTTACACTCATTCTTCCTCTTTCTTTAGGTACTTCTTTCTGTGATTCATGCCATTGGATGATTTAAAGGCATCCTAACTCATTAAAGAGAACAGGTTTAAAACATGTTGAATATGTTACATATTTTAAAAGCCAGTGTCATGCTGGAGTGCATAAACAGACAGTATAAACAATCCACAAAGCACAGCATTCCTGTTTTGTTCAGCAGTAGCTAGACTCTTGGTAGTATGCGCTCCATAGCTCTGGAGTCTAAAATTTAAGAAGGACGTGAGAACGTGAAGGGATAGCAAGCAACTGCATAAAAATGGCTCCCCATATTGTGAGGGCTGACAGAAATCGCTCATTTCAGTTTTCTTCTACACCATATCCCATGTTTCACAAGGACAATTTAGATTCATAATTGGCTGTTGTCTTATAAAGCAGAATTGTCTTCTAAAATGGCTCTGTTTGTTTGGCATTTGAGAAAGCACACATTGCTGAGAAAGTATGAAGATTGCTAATTCAAGTCTGGCCATGCTAACTTGATATGTCTTTCTAGTTGCAGAGTAGAAATTATGGCATTCGGTCTCTGTTTAAGATTGAGGGAAATTGGGTGTCTGCAGTAATAAAGGCAAAGGGGAAGACATGTACAGAACACCTTTGATATATACAGCCAAGATTTTGAAATTCTGGGCAGACTATAAAACATGTAACTCTATATGTAATCCCAAAGATTGCATAAACAGAATATTTCTTTTTTATTACCATTTTCACATATTTTCCTCAAACTATAAATACTGAGAACATTTTCCTGGCTTCAAAGTTTATAAAATTAAATGTTCTGGATGCTTCAAGTATAAATTATCCTCTAATAGAATCCTAGAAGCCCAATTTAAATGCTCAGAATTCTATTCTGGGTTCTAGTAATAAAAAATATAAAGTTTCCAATGAACTTCAAAGATTGATAGTTTGTGTACTGGAGGTATAAGAGTCATTGCCTTTTATGCACAGGTTTAGCTTTCATTGGGTTTAGCTCATCTCTACAGTTTTGGAAAGAATGACTGGTTTCAGAGAAATGCTACTTGACTTATTAGGTTTCCCCAATTGAGGAAAAAAAACCATAGGTAGGATGAAATGGTGGAAGGATCGCCTGGAAACCAGAGGAATGAGAGTAGCTAGAGGAGAAACTTTTCTGTATGCGTTGGTAACTACTGATCCAATTGTTCCACTTTTGCAGTTTATAGCTATAGAGACTTCACAAGGGTATATTTGAGAAAACGTCATAGTGACAACTTAAGCCACATGTGCCTAAGTCTTCAGCAAGACCGTGCACTCAAAATCAAGCTTTGAGTGTACAAATTAACCAAAAATTTAAAATGAACTTTTGTTCTTAAAAAGTGCTCGGCCGGCTACAGATGACTTGGACCCAAGGCACGGCATGAGGGATGACTACAGAACATGTTTTGTTGTCAAGCTGGTGATTGTCTGATTCAGGTAGAAATGGACAAGCATTTCTAAGCCTCCAACTTGCTTTTCCACTGTACATTTTCTGAATCAGATTACTTTATGATGCTAAATTCCAATCCTGAAAATAATAAATTACACTGGCTGCCCTGGAGGTAGACTTTAGGATATATATCACTCCAGTCAACGCCCCTACATTTCCTTTTTATTTTCTGTGCCTCACTATCTTTAACACTGGACCATTGATAGTATCCGAATTGAGGTCTCAGTCATGAAGCTGGAAGAGTTAGTAATAGGAACCAGAAGAAAGATCTAGAGGAGGACTAAGGATCAGCAGAATGACAAGATTTTAAGGAGCGCAGACAATAGTGAACTGTCAGCATTTGGAAGATATTTCCATGTTCATATGTGATAGGGTGATACAGAGTCCAGAGAGGGATGAACAGACATCAAGAAATCAACAGGTATGATGATGATAATACCATAGAACATTTACTTCTTTATGCTGTTAAATTCACAAATACTACCAGACTTCATTCATCTTGGCCACTCAGTAACATTTCATAACAATTCACGGAACTTTATCAAAGTTCTGGATGATACTTTGTATATCTTATTTTATTTACTATTTCCAAGAAGATTATGTCAGCCCCTGTTTTTATCTCCACTTTCCATATTGGAGAGACTGTGTCTCAGAGAAGTAAAGCAACTCTTCCTACATTACACTGCCAGGCCTGTCTGACTCTAGAATCCTAGATTTTAACCAGTGCACTTTGCTGTCCCTTTAAACTGGGTTGAAAATGAAGAGATGGCAGAGGACCTATATAAGGATGAGACTAGATGTCTCCATGAAATCTGAGAGTAAGTTCAAAGGAGTAGTTGAGCAAGCAATCTATAAGCACAGAAGGTTGAGGTCAGATGCGAAGTGTTGATGATGACAAAAGAAAAGAGAAGGTTACTGAGATGAGAGGAGAGCATGGAGGAAGTGAAAGAGCATGTTACCGGATGCTTCTTTCAGGAGAATGGTGATTTCTCCTAGAATGGTGTTCTCAAAATGGGTTTACGGGAAAGATGAGCCATTGAAGTATGAAGCAAATGTTAGAATGTTAATCTAATACTAGGTATATAATATTTGTTATAAAATATTATTTTAGTAATGTTAAATATATGAATTGATTCTGGTTTCTTTACTTGGTTATACATGAGACAATCATATATAATGTACATTTCCCAATATATTCTGAAAGATGTAGAAATTTTACACATAGAGGGAGTTGACAGTTACCACAGTTTACCTGGGCCTGATGAAGTGGATTTATGGATTATGGTACCTGATCTTAACTGCACTAACCTCCTTCCAATTGGCAAGTGGTTTTAAAAGATACCCACAAAGGGACAATAGATTAAAAAATTAATAACGCAAGAACAAGCAAAGAAGATAATGGCAGAGCTGCTGTTGTTTCCACTCCTAGCAGTAGAAGTGCTCGGTCAGCCACATTATAAAGTAAAATAAGGATCATTAATCATACCAACATATTCATACCACATTGCTCTCACTGAGAACACTAAAGTATTTGTACATTAAATGTGAAATGATATTAATTTATGTCATTTTATTTTCTCTTTAGGTTTAGAATTAAGCCGTGGCCTCTGAGGGAGGCCTGACAGATGTGGGATGGGATGGAACATCTCCCTTTGGAATGGGCAGTGACAGCCTTGGAGGCAGCTTTTAGGAATCAGAATCCTTGGTCCAGCCAGTGGAGCAGGTGGTGGAAGTGGCCGGTGAGGAGCAAGCAGGCAGGATACGTAGCATTTCTCATATGAGAGGCTGAGGTTGTAGGCAGTGGTCTTTAAGCAGAATGGATGCTGTGGGTCTGTGCTTCACAGAAGGTCAGCAGCACATCGTATGTGGAGAATTGGAATTCTCCTTGTTGGGTGGGGCAAATTCTTTGTTTTCCCCTCTCATAGTCTTTAGTAAGTGGAAGGAATGTGTACTGGGTTGAATCATGTCCCCCTTTTCACCTGAAGATATGTTCAAATCCTGACCCCCAGTACCTGCGAATGTTACTTTATTTGAAAATAGGGTCTTTGCAGAGGTAATCAAGTTAAGATGAGTTAATGCATACTGAATTAGGGTGGACTTTAATCAAATGACTGGTATTCTTATAAGGAAAGGAAAATTTGAGGGTTTTTTTTTTCAGCTTTATTGAGATATAATTGACATATAACATTGTGTAAGTTTGAGGTATACAAAGTGTTGATTTGATATACTGACATATTTCAGAATGATTTCCACCACAGCCATTAGCTAACACCTCAATTATGTCACATAATTTGTGTGTATGTGTGTGTGTGTGTGTGTGCGCGCGCGCGCTGAAAACATTTAAGATCTATTCTCTCGGCAACTTTCAAGTATATAATAAGGTATTAACTATAACTACCATGCTGTATATTATATCCACAGAACTTATTCATCTTATAGCTAGACCCTATGACCAACATCTACCCATTTCCTACAGCCATCAGCCCCTGGTAACCACCACTCTATTCACTGTTTCTATGAGTTAGGCTTTTCTTTTCTTTTCTTTTTAGATTCCACATATTAGTCATATTTGTCTTTCTATGACTGATTTCACTTAGCATAATGCCCTCAACTTCCATCCTTGTTGTCTCAAGTGGCAGGATTTCAATAAGGGGAAAATTGGGACACAGACATAGGCATGTGAGGGAGAATACCACAGAACACAGAGGCACAGATTAGAGTGATACATCTATGAGCCAAGGAACATCAAGGGTTGACAGTCGCCAGAAGCCAGGAGAGAAGTGTGGAACAAATTCTCTCTCAGAATCTCCAGAATTAACCAACCTGCTGATACACCTAGATTTTGGATTCTGGCCTTTACAACTATGAGAGAATAAATTTCTGTTGTTTAAAGCCACCTACTTTGTGGTAATTTCTTATGGCAGCCCTAGGAAATTAATATAGAACAGTAGAGATTAGCTCTCTATTTTAGGAGGAAGTTAATTGATTTGTCCAATTCACACCATTATTAAAAGACCAAATGGGGGCTGGCTATCTGAACGTGGGTATGTTAATTGGCTTCAATTTTATCTAGAAAAGTAATGGATTAGAACCTAGAAGCAATTTAAAGTTTTCTTAAACTTCTTTAAAAAGTATTGCTTAAATGTGCTTTTCTTCCCCTTTTCTTTTCTCCTTAATAAAACAAGTAGTTATTGTGTACTACTCTGTTTTGGGCAGGAGTTAAATTAACATAATTAGATCAGTATATTCTAGAGCAGCAGTCCCCAACCTTTTTGGCACCAGGGGACTGGTGCTCCTATGACTGTCTGTCTAATGCCAGATGTTTTGAGGTGGAGCTTAGGTGGTGATGCTAATGCTGGGGAGTGGCTGCAAATAGATGATGCTTTGCTCACTAGCCCACCATTCACCTCCTGCTGTGCGGACCAGTTCCTAACAGGGCACGACCCATACTGATCTCCAGCCCAGGGTTTGAGGACCCCTGTTCTAGAGCAGTGGTTCTCAAACCTTTGTGCACATCAGAATCACCTGGAGAGCTTGATAAGCACAGTGCTCGGTCCCACCCTCTAGAGTTTTTAATTCAATAGGTGTAGGAATTTGCATTTGTAACAAGTTGCCCCAGGTGATGCTGATGCTGCTGATCTCCATACCACACTAGGAGAAGCACTGCTCTACTACATGTTTTCTAAGCATCTTTCTGATTGTGATTTTGACCTGGGGCACTGTGATGTTCTTCTGTGATAGTGCAGTTGTTATAGGTAACCAGAAAAGCTTTATACAATTGCAGCTGCAGAGATGTTGGCAAATTGGGTGGGAGATGATGAGGGCATTATCTTCCGATTGCTTCTAGGGAGTCATCAGCTGAAAGTGAAGAGGGCAGGGAGGAGTTGGACCTTTGAAAATAGAGCAATAGATGCGAAACTGTCCCCTGGAGAAGGAGAGAAATCAACTGATGAGAAAATGTGGGAAGTTTTCTGTTTCTGGGCAGTTGCGAAGGCTCATGGTTAGTAGTTTAAATTGAGACGGATTAGCAGTGCAGCTGGTTTTTAGTCAACCATATTAATCACTCATGTACAATCATGAAGCATGCAGAAATTTAACCTAACTAGAGTTGGGGTTTTGTCAGGTAAATGTGATGGTGGATGGATGTTAAAGAGTTGAGATTACACACAAGGAAATGACAATAGTGATGGGCCATGGGAAGTGAGGCCTGAGTAGGTAGTGAAAGGTGACCAAGATAATGGATTGCATTCAAAGTCGGGGTGAACAGTTGTTGGGATATTGGAAATACAGGAGGTGGTAGTTAGATGCTTAGACTGAGATTTTTGTAGGTGATAGAATCGTTTCAATAAATAAATCATTTAGTTGCATATGATGGCAAACCTAAGACTGGCTATATGGGTAAGTGTTAAATTTAATTTTTTCACTTATCAAGAAGTCCTCAAGTAAATAATGCAAAGCTCATGTTACTCACTCTTGCTATCCAGGACTAAGTTTATGTTTCTCTCCTCTCTTTGTCCTCTCTCTTTCTCTCTTCCTCATACCCCCGCCCCCCCACATCTCAATCTCTT
>NW_006436288.1:6007696-6019892 GCF_000325575.1 Pteropus alecto
CCCTTTCTCTCTCATACTGTGACTGATGCAGTTTGTATTTTGTTTACACATTTATTTTATCAAGTTTAGGATTTGAAGGTCTGTGTTTGTGAGAGTGATTGAGCTACATTTTCCTCCTTTCTTGTAATATCTTTGTAACGTTTTGATTTAGCAATATTTAATAATATACTGACCTCATAAAAGAAGTTGAGAAATGTTTTTAATCCTGTTCTCTAGAAGGATTTGCGTAAGATCGGTATAATTCATTTTCTAAGTGCCTGGAAGAATTCTCTGGTGAAGCCATTTGGGTCTGGAGTTTTCTTTGTGTAAAGTTTTAAAATTAAGGATTCAAATTTTAAATAGATAAAACCATTCAGATTTTGTATTTGTTCTTGCGCTAATTTGAGTAAATTGTGTTTTTTCTAAAAATGTATTTATCAAATTTATTGTTCTGAAGTTATTTGTAGTATTTTAGTATAAGTTATGGTTCCTAGACCAGGAGCATCAGTATCACCTGGAAAATTGTAAGAAATGTAAATTCTCACCTTATTCCAGACTTCCTGAATCAGAAATTCTAGAGCAGAGGCTCACTAACCCGTTTTTTTTAAAAGCACTCCAGGTGATTCAGATGTATGCTAATGTTTGAGAGCCACTACTCCAAGTTAAGCTTTTGTGGCATCCCGTGTATCTTTGGAATGTAGTCTTTCCAGTATCAGTTTATTCTAATTTTATTCTTTTCATTTTAATCTTTCACTATGATTTTTTCTTTGACATAAGAATTATTGCGGTGAGTTTTGCTTAACTTTTGAATATTTGTTTTATCTTTTTGTTTTGGTTTCTAACTTAATTTCACTATGGTTAGAAAATGTATTTTGTATGATGTTAGCCTTTTGAAATCTGTCTTAACTATGACTCATTATACATTCATTTTCGATAAACATTTCACGTAAACTAGAAAAGAATGTATACTCTGCAGTTGTGTATAATGTTTACATGTGTTAATTGGGTTGAGTTTGTTAAGCATGTTCAAATCTTATATATGCTTACTGTTTGTTTTATCTCTTTTGAGATAGTTATGTTAAAATCTCCAATTAGGACAGTAGATTTGTTTTTCTGATTTTAAGCTTGTTAACTTATACTTATCTTGAGGCTATGTTATTCAATGCATAAAAATTTAGAGTTGTTTTATCTAGTTCATCAACAATTTTTCCATAGAAGTGGCCTTCTTTGCTTTTAATAATTCATTTGACTAGCTCTACTTCACCTGATGTTAATGTAGCCATGCCTGTTTTTTTTTTTTAATTTGGTGTTTGCATAGCTTATTTTTTTCAAAATTTTTTTCTTTTAAAGTTAAAGTGTCATTACAATTAGAGTGTGTCTCGTGAAAACAGGTTCAGGCTTTTGTCAGGTTTGACAATTTTGTCTTTTAATTGAAGCATTTATTTTCATGTTCATAAATCTGCTGTTTAATGTTTTCAATTAATTTCACCTGCTCTACTTTTCTTTCTTTCCTGCTTCTTATCTATTTTGGATTACCTTTTCCTAATTTGATTTCTTTTTTTTCTATTAGCTTATTTTTTTCTATTAGCTTATCGCATTTTTAAAAACTTTGTTTTTAGTGGTTAATTTATTACATCATGAATTCTTAATAGAAACATTCTCATATTGATACTTAAGCAACTTCAGAAAATGCAAATATTTTTACTATTATTCTTTATTTAATTCTACATTTTTAATTACACAAGGCAATATTATTGTTTTATACAGTATTTATTTAGACATACTGTATATTAACCCTTTCTATTACTATTTATTTACTTATATCTCTGCCTTCCAGACTTTCTTTAGTATTTTTTTTTCCTTAGAGCAAGTTTGCTGTGGACATAGTCTCCCAGTTTTTTTTTTTTTTTTTTTATGTGAACATTTTAAAGATGTAAAAGATCAGTTTTTAAGGAATTTTGCTGGGTATAGATTTTTGAGGTTGGCAATTATCTTTCAATACTTTGAAACACATTGGCTTGAATTGTTTCTTTAGAGACATTAGCTATCATTCTTATTGTTGCTTTTTTGAAGGTAGCATGTCTGGTTTCTCTAACTGACTTTAAGATTTTTCTCTTTGCACTTGATTTTAAGTAAGTTTACTATAATGTGACTCATTGTATTTTCTTGGTATTTATCACACTTGAGATTGATGCTTTCTTCAGTTGGGGGCTTCTATTTTTCCAGGGGCCTTGACATTTCAAATCTTTTCTTCCATGCTTTCTTTCCCCATCTTATCCTGCTTTTCTAGTTGTTCTTAGTTGATGATTGGACTGATAAAAGCTAAACCATAGTTACAAGCGGAAGGCCTAGGCATTTTCTGTTTTGCTCGATCACTCTCAGTATTTCAGCTTTGAACCTTACAGCCTTACACTTTTCACTCATGGCTTCCAGTTTGCTGCTGTATCTCCAGGTCTCATGTCTGTGTTCCAGGTAAGAGGGAGCAAGTGAAAGAGGCAGTACCTGTGGACTTTCATTTATATTTCATGTGGTCACTGTGAACCTGGGGAAAAGTTTTTTTTTACTTTTGCACTCAACTGTAGATAGGTATGTACTGCAGGCTAGAGGGAGTTGGAAATAATTTTGGTTAACCAACCTTCAGTACTATCTGCCATAGCAATTATCAGCAATGACAATATTCAGGTTTTAGCAATGAAAGTGATGACAAAGGTGGGATAGCAGATGAAATTGCTGAAAGCAAGAAAGTCAAGAAACTGAAAAGCCAGGGTCTAAAATGGACATTCTAAATGGATATTGAAATTGGCAAGAATTAGATATAGTAGAGAAAAGAAAACAGTGATTTAGTACTAATACCTTCAATACTTATACTGGTAGCTTACTTGAAAGAGGAATAAGGAACGGTATTATCTGATAAATGTATTTACAAGCAGCTGTGTATGTGAGATCGAAGGAGAGGGGAGAAGAAAGAAGGGAGAAGGAGAGAATATGAATGTAGTCCAGGGCAAGGAAGATACCTACCTACCAGATCATTTTACTAGAGGGAACTCCTTCTCTTGCAGCTCTCTGATATAGAGTCCTCCTCAAACCATACCAATGACATTGAAATTAAATAGATTCACTTTGTTTTTTATTGCGTGTGAGAGATCGAAGGAGAGGGGAGAAGAAAGAAGGGAGAAGGAGAGAATATGAATGTAGTCCAGGGCAAGGAAGATACCTACCTACCAGATCATTTTACTAGAGGGAACTCCTTCTCTTGCAGCTCTCTGATATAGAGTCCTCCTCAAACCATACCAATGACATTGAAATTAAATAGATTCACTTTGTTTTTTATTGCTACTTTTCTTGTGTCTTCCTTTTACCCTAAAATTCACTAACTTTAAATCTATCAAACTAAACATTCTATCTCACCTCTTGGAGACAATTGCAGAACTCCTGAGTCATTCTTCTTCATTTCCTGAAGGTGTAAATTGTGGCCTCGAGGGCACTGTCTCCAACACTGCTCCTTTCATCCTTTGGAGTGATTTCAATATCTACATAGATAACCCTTCAGATATGCTGGCCTCTCAATTCCTAAATCTCCCTTTCCCTAGTGACCTCCTTCTACATTCTACCTTAGTCATCTACTATACTCTTTCTTGATCATCAGTGAAATCTTGTCATCATCAATAACCCAAAACCTCTTCATAATCTCAATTTTAGGCATCTTTCTGGTTTACTTCTATGATTATTCCAATTCTAAAAATTACTCCAGCTGTATATACTACCTTTTTACTATCTCTAATTCCCCTCAGTTCTCATTTTTCTCTTTATCCATCATAAATTCAACTGTCATTCATTATAATAAAAAATGCCCTTATTTTTCTGTCCTTTTATTGTGCCTACCAGGCACAATTCTCTGCTTAGTCAGCACATGTCCAGGTGAACGTGGCTGGAAAAATACAAAACCATGCTGACTGCTCTCACTTTAAATTCATGACCACAGAACCTCATGTATATTCTTAGAGCTGCCCACAATCTTAAAACATTTCTCTAGACCATTAATTTCCTACTACGCTAGATTTTTATTTCATATTTGTCTCTGCTCAGATCTCTAGCACTTCTCCCAACTCACTCTTAGCTGATGACCTTGCTTCCTATTTTACTGAGAAAATAAAAGCCATTAGAAGAGAGCCCTGTACATTCCTAGAACCACATTTACTGATCCACCTGTATGTGTGCTCATTTTTCCTGTTACAGTATAAGGATTGTCCATGCACCTGTCGAAGGCCAACACTTCTACTTGTGCACTACACTTTGTCCTCCTTGTTCAAGGGTTTCCCTATAGTAAGTTTTCCCTCTTTATTTATAAGCATTACTGTCAGCATAAAATATGGCAAACTCTTTCATTAAAAAAAAAGTTCTTGACCCCACATTCCTCATATCAGTTAACTTTCACTGAATAACAAATTATCCCCAAAATATCGGAGCTTAAAAAAACAATTATTCTCTCTTGAACCTACTCTACTCAGGACTTTGCTGACCACTCCATAGATGCATCTCTTGCCAAAGTCACCAATGACCTTCATGGGAGTAAATTTTATCTGTTTTCAGTTCTTTTCTCATTTAATCTTTCATAGTTGATTACACTTTCCTTTTGAACGCTTTCTTCGTTTAACTGCCAGGATATAACATTCTATAGATTTTCCTCTTATCTCTGGACGCTCCTAAATTTTCTTTTGCTGGTTACTCCTTCTCAGTGTCTAAGTATGGAAGTGATGCAGGATTCAGCCCTTGGACATTTTTCCTACATATGCTAACTCTCCTGGTGATGTTTAGTTTCACTGTAATCTGTTTTCTATTGGCTCCCACATTTGTATTTCCAGCCTGGACTTCTCACCTAATTTCTAGAAACTTATTTCAGATGGTTTATTTTTATTTGTCTGATAGGCACTACAAATGTAACATAATAAAACAGAACCTGACTTTTTTTCATACTTGCCCCTCTAGAGTACTCACATTCTGTTAGCAAATCCTGTTGGACCTCCCTTTAAAAATACTCAGAATTCAATCTTTTATTAACAACTAAATTTATGCTGCCATTGTCTCTCGCCTAGATTATCACCATACTTTCTCAATGGTTTTCCCTCCTTCTTTGGCTTACCTTCTCTTTAGTCTATTCTTAACAAATAAGAGTAATTCTTTAAAAAACTAACTTGTATCTCGTTAACAATCTGATCAAAACCTCTAAAATATTTGTTGAGTGAATGAATGAATACTAGGAAGGTAGAGTGGATTTTCAAATTTATTGGACATGGGGCATAAAATAGGGTATGGTATAAAGATGGCCAATTGTGCCACCATAATTTATTATATCATTTATTTTTCACACTTAATTTTTCATATATTATTTCTGATTATATTAGCTTTATTTTGTTAACTGGAATGGCAAGTTTCTCCTCAAGAGTCTTAGAATGGTTTTCTTTGCTACTTTAAAATTTTTTATTCATATAAATCTTAAGATAATTTATTTGACTCTTTTCCCACTCCCCCAAAATAAGTCACCTGGGATTCAGATTGGACCGACATTACATTTTTATATTAATTTGTGGTCAATTGATATTTTCCATTTAAGAACATATTTTCTTTTGTTAAGGTCATATTTCATGTCCTTCAATAAGACTTCATATTTTTGTTTTGTCATTATATTAGAATATTTTTACTATTTATATATTTTTAGATATTTATTGCTAATATGGAAAAACTATTTTATATATTTACCTGTATCCAGACACCTTACCAAATTCTTTTATTTAATATATATTTAAATATGTAATTATATAATCACCAAAACAGACCATTGCATATCATTTTTCAGAATTTGTATTAATTACTAAATTTTCCTTGGTTATTGCAGCAAAAAGTTTAAATAATGATGATAATAGCAAACATGTCTGTTTTTTTCCTGCATCTAATGAAAATGATCTTAGTATTTCTTCACTTAGATTGATTGTTGCCTTTTTTTAGCTAGTCTTTCTCCTATTTAATTTAATCCTTCTATTTATATTTAGTTTATGATAGTTCAGTAAAAATGGCTGCTTATCTTAACAATTAAGTTTTAGCACAGCATGATTATATTATTTTTCTACTCTCATTTTTGATGTGATTATATTGATAGCCTTTTGATATTGAACTATTCTTGAATTCTCAAAATAAACTTTTATCATAGAATATTATTTTTTGGCTGCAATGCAGACTTCTATAATCTAATATTTTGCTTAGAATTTCTGCTTCTATATTTATCAGTGAGATTTATTTGTAGTGTTCTTTCTTTTCTCTATCTTTTACTGTGTTCCCTTTCTTTTACTATCTTCCTTTCTTCCTTCATGTCCTTCCCTTTTCCTTTTTTCTTTTCATACTATACTTATCAGGGTTATGATAAAGAGAATTGATAATTTTTACATCTTTTCCTATGGTCCGAATATTTTGTTATAGTTTATGCTTAAGTAATTTTTACGTCTGCTTCCTTAAAGTATGTCAGTTTATCAGGTGGTTTAGTTCTTCACTGGTGGATATCCTATTGTTTAATCAACATCTCCAGAAGGGTACCAGGGGAAATCACTCAAAAACACAGCCTCAGACTCTCAGGTTTCTGTCACTTCTTTCAAACCAACGTGAACAGATTACAACATTCTTGGTCTGATTCTTAAAAATAAGTCGTATCCCTTGGCCTTGCTGTGAATTGCCCATTTACTGTGTTTATACAGAAACACTCAAACTTAACAAAGTTTGCAATATTGCTTAATTTTCCCCTTTTCGGAATAACTTAATGTTAAACAGTGTTCAGGCAGTTAATTTCTCTTTCAATGTTAACTTTAAAAGATACTATTAATCATATATAGTTATATAAGAGAGATTTTTAAGGAATAACATCCTTACTTTTCACTGAAACTGTATTCAGAATTTTCATCACAAACTTTCTGGTAACTAATGCAAAAGGACATCCTATCTGACTTTGGATCTCATCACTCTTAGACATGTGAACAACTCTTTCCTCTGAAATGCTTTCTTCCTTATCGTCTGAGTTTCCTTGTCCATCTTATTTCTATTTACTGTGCAGTGTTGGATATTCAGCCTTTCTTTGACATTTAACTGCTGGTGTTCTTTACTTTTACTCTAAGCAATCTCCTCTTCATATTTTCTTTGTTTATTCACACCCATGTCTCCATTTACTACTTTTATGCTGCCCCGAAGTCTCAGATGGGTATGTCTGGCTCAGAGCAACAGACCCATAAGTTCACCTGTGTATTGGACATTTAGATTTGGTTTACAGAAACCTCAAATTCAATATGGACAAAGCAGACTTCATCATATTCTTCATCTAGTTCAATGAATCACACAACCATCTAGCTGGTTGTTGAAGCCAGAAGCCTAAATATCAACCCTGATATTACTTTTTCTCTCAACTACCCACTTAGGAGTTTGTGTCCCTGTTACCACTGCAGTTACCTTATTTCACACTACCATCATCTTTCACCCGATAAAAGGCAATGCACTCCTACCTATTCTCCATGCCTCCAATCAATTTTCCACCTTCTGGACAGTGACTCTTCTCAAATTCAAAACTGGTCATGCAACTTCCTTGCTAAAGATTTCCCACCAGCCTTTGGGGAAAAAAGAAATCAAATTCTTTGATTTCAAATGTAAGTTGTTAATGTGACTTAATTTTCCTGACTACTTCTTGTTTATCTTGTTTAACTTGTAGTCCTGTGTCTCATTATTCCTCTCGACTTCATCAGACCCAACATGTTTTCTTTGCTCAACTTACCTTTTTACTTTGTCTCAACTGTGCTTTTTTTTTTTTTTTGTGCCTTTAAATCTCCTCTGGCTGTCAATTCCTGTCCCCGAGTCCCCCAGTCCTCTTAACTTCTCTACTCCCAAACTCGGTTCTAGCTCATGTTACATATTCCAAACCAGTTGGTGCTCAGATTAACAAAATGGCAGTTGATGAGAAAGGCTTTTCTTAGTGATCATAACCCTATTGGAAAGCAGGTGCGCTTTAGCATTTTTTTTTTTTGGTTAACTTAATTAAATCATCTAGCACAGTGCCTCATACATGGTAGTTAAACAATAAATAGTCATTTCTCCCTTACCTTTCTTTTTTTCAGGAAAACCAACTCTGGTTTCTCCTATCATTCCTTCTACAGCATGACCTCAAGCTCCTATATTGTGCCTTTACTTTTTTCTGCATTTGCTCCAATTCTTACTCTCTCTCTTAAAACATCACTCTAGAACTAAAGCCAGAACTCCAGATGGGGTGTGACCAGTTACTGTTACCTTCATGTATCTGAATACTAAAAAAAAGCTATTTATACAGCCTAAGATTATTTCATTTTATGTGTTTAGCAATCATATTCTACTGTTGCCATGTATTAATTAGTTTGCTCAGTTCTTTGCGGTGACTTTCCTCTATAGTGGTTAAGCATACTGCCTCTAGAATCAGTTTTTGTGAGTTTAAATCCAGGCTTTTCCCATTCCAAGATGTTTGACTTTAATAGTCATAGTTTCACAATTTGAAAAACGGGAATATTCTCAGTATCAGCAGTTTAGAAACATGAATAGTACTTTTATAGATATAGTCATATGTAGATACATATCTAGATATATGACAATATATATAAAATTCTTAGCACAGTTTCTAGAACATAGTAAGCTCTAAATAAATAGCAGTAACAGCATCATTGGCATTATTATCATTGTCATTATGTTTTCAATTCACCACTTATGCAATTGTTTTTTTTCCTAAAATCAGAATCTTGCATGTATACTTTTGAATTTCATTGTCTTCCTTCTAGTATCTCTCAAGTCATTTTTAAAATTTTGGTCAATCTTTTGCTTAAAGTCATTTCTAAAGTACTATTATCAACAGGTTTTCAGAGTGAGAGATAATCCTGCTTATCTCTTTTAGTTATTTTATTAGATGAAATGCTTCAGATCTTTCTAAAATATTGGTATAACTAAGATAACTGGAATTGAGCTTATAATCAAAGTTGACAATAATTCCTGTGCTCATATTTTATCGAGCATTTGAAATTAAAGTATGCCATCTATTTATTTTTGGTGGTAGTTATGCTAACTATTAGCAAGATGATTTGCTGTGTTAAAGCAAATATCTATCCTTACACGTGGAATGTAAGATCTCCTTTTTGTTACTAGTTTAAAACTGTAAGTTGTTAAAGCAATTAGATTTTTTAAATGATAGCATCAGCCTATTCTCTTCCCCTATGTTTCATTTAACTTACAGTCTATACGACAAAGGAGTCACTTCAAGTGAAAAAGAAAATAATATAAATTTTGGATTTTACGTTTTTATTTTTAATATATTTGAGTCCCAAACAAAGGAGGAAAAGTGAAGCAAGAGGACTCTACTTGATGATTTGTTTAAAAACAGAGAGAAAGAGGTGCCCAGGATGAGACTAGCATGTCAAACAATTTCTGGAAGCAGTGCCTCTGTGACTGTGTATGTGGATAAGGATGTATTTTTAAACGTGTACTCTGAACAATAACATCCCACAAAGCAATATTTCAGGCTCATTCCCAATATAATTTTTCTGCTTTTGCTAATATACTATTTGCTTTAAATTACCCCTCCTCTCTTCTAGCTACAATCTACTTCCAAGCTTCTCCTTGATTTCTTCAATGGCTTAGGAAAGAATTAACTTTACTTAAGTCATTGTTCTTCATGACTGTAATTATAAAACTAGTTTATTACCTCTTTCTTGTAGATAAAATCATATACTTGGTTGATATTTTGGCTTATTCTTATAAACTCCGTCATCTGTTGAGTAGGAACCCTTCTGACACATTATCTCTTTGGAAACAGAAGTATATTTTATTGAGTCAATTATCTTGATAAAACACATTATATTTGAGTTGTGCAGTTTTTATGGGTAAACATTTTTACTCGAGATCATTTTGTTGCTCATAGTGGTAACACTCATGATTCCAGTAAGAGCTGATCTTGTCATTAGCACCGTACATAGAGAAGAACACAGGAATTTGAAAATGATTTTCAACACAGCTTCTTTGACAACAGTATTTAATATCCTATATACATTTCAGAATAAGATACCAGATGAAAATTGTTTGGAAAGATTTGAAGTAAAAGCACAGAAACTGAGAGATTCCATGTAAGAAATATTAAAGAAGCTAAAGGCTAGAGATGACCTTTATGACCCAACTACTTTTTAAGCTTACTAGGAACATCTTCTGTTATTAAGAATTACTTATTTAACAAAAGGATAAGAAATCTCTAAGTGTGGACTCAGATGCCAAAAGATTTAAGAGATATGAACTGATAAAACAATAGTATTGACAAAGAAAGAAGGGAAATGCAATGTAAAATAGACCAATACAAAGTTAGCTTGTTAATAGAGATGATAGGGTGATGATCAGTTTGTTTTATTACTGTTTCATTTTTGTTGCTGTTTTTAGAAGTCATGATTATGGTATGTACCTTAATATCTACCTCTAGTACAATTACATATCTGTATCAAAAGAGGCACAAACTTCTTTTGGTTTAAGGGGATGAGTTCTAAAAGGGAGACAACCATTTCACAGGATCAAATAATTTATCAGAAAATACTGAGAGTGGGTCCCATGATTTATTTTTTCCTTTAACTTTGGAATTCAACCCACATTTTGTCTGGAGGATTAGGCAATGTCTGTATTTTTCAATTTTGTCAGTTATTCAGAGCCTATTACAGACCACACAACTCTGACCTTAGAAAGCGACTTGAAAGAGAATATAATTTAACTCTAATAGCTGAGGAGAAAGGACTAGAGAGATTAATAACTTACCCATGATCACACAAGCAGTTACTTGCAGTAGGTTTTTAACTCAGGTTTCCGAATATCCAGCCAATACTTTCAGTGCATTTCCCCGGTATATCTCACACATTATTAGGTTTTGTATTGTATTATCTAGTTTGTATTCTGCATAATTCTGGAACTTAGCTTATTGGATATATAAGTAAAAAATAGCCCTGAGGTAGCATAAGTTAATATTCCATTTTGTTGTCATAGTTTTCATCAGACAAATCCAGTGACTATTCCTGGAATCTATTGCATACCGCAAATCAATGTGTATAGCAAATAGATTTTTCTTTTACCTCTCTGAGCCAAATTGATATTGAACTTCCTGTGCTTGTTCAACAATTCTGGTGCAGGGTTTAAAAGAATTGTGAGTTATATTCTGGGGTTACAAGCTTCAGCCCAGGCCTGAGAAAGGAAATAATAGTAATCTGTAAAGTTCAAGGATGTGTAATTCTGGGAGCTCAGATATAAATCATAGCTCCAGTTCTCAGGAGCTCTGCAAACAAAGATGCTGAAGACATGTCAGATTACTTCTGAATCCAGGGAGGAACAAGCAACAATGCTCTGTCGATTGCTTATTTAAGAAATTATTTCCTTCCTGATATGTTTGAAGACGAAATCAGCTGCATTATCTACACATGAGATTGAATTGAGTGTGGGATGTTAGGTCACAGTGGAGCAAAGGTTTAAAAAAAACAGAATGAAAGCAATATCTAGGAAAGCTGTTGGTCCTATGAAAGAATTTGAGTTCTGAAATTAGAAGGCCTAAACATGGCCTTTTTGGATAATTCGCCCTGCTGAGATTCATAGGCTCCTGTGTAACCTGAAGTGAAGATACCTGCCCAAGAGGGTTATTGTAAGGAGCAAACAGGATATTGGGGAGGCACCAGCCTGTATAAGCATTCCACGTGTCTGTGCTGTTTGTGTCAGAAATATTTTTTTATGTTTTAGTTGTACACATGCATATGCCTTACTACACTGAACAGTTTGACACTAAATTTCTGACAAATGGCATTCTAGAGGTACTGCAAAAAGACTAAGGAAGTTTAACCTTTTAGATATTAAAGCTTTTATTTATAGTGGTTTTACTTACCTTCAGTGGGAATTATTGAAGAAAAAATCAGGGAATTACAAATAATTAAACTACTTGAAAATGATGAAGTGAAGAAAGTAGTTTGAAAAAAGTCATGCCCAGAGGCAGGTCATCACTTGAAGAGAAAGAAAAATCACAGTTTCCATGTACCACACTGAACGGGTAGTCAAGTGTATCTAAAGTGGTTCAAGACACTAAACATCCAACAGTCATTTCTCTCCTCCCTCCTCCCTCTCTTGTCTCCTCCTCACCCCCTCTTTCTTCCTCATCTCT
>NW_006436288.1:6019903-6040364 GCF_000325575.1 Pteropus alecto
CTCCCCTCTCTGTCTCTCTTTTACCCTTTCTTTCTCCTCTCTATCTCTTCTCTTTCTCACTCACTAACTCATTTACAGAGTTGATAAAGTTTCTGACTGATTTTACAAAGGGTATAGTTAGTTATTCAGCTAAAATCAGCAGCCTCCAAGAGCAGGAACAAAGTTAGCATGCCTTGATGGAGCTTCCTGAGACTGGCTAGAGGCTCTGATGCGACAATGCGCTGGCCAGGAAGATTCCATGGTCAAGGCACAGTCTCACTAGATCTGAAAAGTTCATTTATGGTTTGCCACAGTTCTTTTTCACTTTTAGCTCACAATGTGCTTTGAGATAGTATGTAGACTTAGTATTTCTATTAAAGAAGATGTTCCCTGGCAGTGGGAGCCTCCTCCTTCTCAAATTAACCCCAGCATCAGGACCATGTTCTTGTCCTGTAAAGAATGAGGTGGTGTTCAGGCACCCCTGATTGCTTGCTCTCCTTATATCCAGACACAACCTGCATAGTTCATTCCCCACAGTGAGAGTATGATTCTGATATTTTGGAGTATCTTTTTTATGGAATGGATGAGTTTGATAATGAATTAAGTCTCAGGACAAGACTCTTAAATCCATTCCTGACTCTTACAGTCAACAACCTTATACATATGTGATTTTAAAAGGTTTACTTGTCTACAAAGAGAGTCACCCTTGTGCTTATCACTAGGTGGAAAAACAAAACTGAATATACAACTAACATAATTTATATTGCTCAACATACACTGTATTAAAAAAATATATTATTATTTTAGCAAACTTTGTACTGTACTCTCCTTTTAAATATCAGCTTGTTTCCTTTTATAATGCCCAAATAATTACTGATTGGATTCTAGCAGTCATCTCTTTATGCTGATTTCTTTTTTTGGGGGGAGAGGGTGTTCTCTTATTTTTTTTTTTTACAAGTCTCCTAAACCTTCTTCCTACCTTACTTTCTTCCTACCCTTCGTCCTTCCTTCTCTTTCTTCATTTCATGATATTCAACTATCAAAAATATAAAACGTTATTCAGTGAAAAGTTATCTTCCCAGCTCTTTGACCGGTTAGTATCTTGCCTCCCCCATGCCCCTGGTAATCACTATCATTTGTTTCCTATTTATTCTTACAAAGAATTTTTATGTAAATGCAAGCCAATAACATTATAGATTTTGTCTCTTATTTTAAAAATACAAGCATATCATACACATATTTTTCATTTAACAAGATTGTTTTCAATCTTTTGCTATTAAAAAAAGTTGCAATGAATAACCACAGAGATGTATCATTTTTCATACATGTAATTATATTTTAGGATAAATTCCTAGAAGTAATTTTGATATTACCAAAATGTTCTCCAGAGGTCTTACCAGTTTATACTCTTATTAGTAATTAATGAAAATCTAATCGAATGTCATGAACTTTTGAATTTTTGCTAACCTGAAAGGGGAATGGGATGCAATATTTTTCCAGTGTTGTTTAAGTTTGTATTTCTTTATTATAAATAAAGTTGAATATCTTTTAAAATATTTAAGAACCATTTGTACATATTTGCTTTCTTGCAAACTTATTCTTAGCCTATTTTTTTCTATTGGGTTACTGATGATTTCCTTACAAATTGGTAGTTCTTTATATGCCAAGGAGATTAACTCTTTGTGCCATAAATTGAGAATATAAACTTTTTATTTTGCTGTTTGATTTTTGACTATGATATGATATTGGTTTTATTTTTTTTTTTTGCCATGCAAAAGATTTAATTTTTATATAATCAGATATATCTATTTTCTCTTAACAGTTTCTCAATTTATTATAATTAGAAGGATTTTTCCCCCAGTCTGAGCTTATAAAATTATTTTTCCATGTTTTCTTCTATAGTTTCACATTTCACATTCAAATATTTAATCAATTAGAATATTATTTCTGGTGTATAGTATACATTATGAGATATCATCCAACTTTATTTCCCATTTGGCTACTCAGGTATACTAATTCCTTTGAATTATTTTAAAAGTCCATCTTTTAGAGACTTCCACTCCTGGGATGGTGGAATAGATATACTTTTCTCTAGTTCTTCCCCTAAGGACAGCTGAAAACCCTGGGCATGATATGTAAAACAAACATGAAGAGACACTGAAGAATGCAGAGAAGATCGCTGGGGACCTTGGACCCCCAAACAACAACTCTTGGTGAGTTCCTTGGGTTTTGTTTTTAGCCCATATAACCTAGACTTGGAGCTGAAAAAGCAGGAAACTCAGAAAAGCCAATAGGCACAGACAAAAAAAGCTCCAACAAGAGCCCACTCTCTTTACCTGAATGACCAGGAAAGAAGCAATCTAGCAAGACAGAAAATGTTTGGACAATAACCCCTCTACTCTGGCCAAATAACACAGAGAAAAACTGTAGTCCTACCTCCACCTATACCTGCAAATGCTATTATGTTATGAGACTCTAGATCTCATGAAACCTTCTGTCCAGGTTTCAATAGAAAATCACTTGTCATACCAAGAACCAGGAAAATCTCAACTCAAATGAAAAAGGCAATCAGTAGATGCCAACACTGAGATGATGGAGGTGTTAGAATTATCTGACAATTATGTATAGAATTATATGATGGATGTTTAAAGCAGCCATCATAAAAACTCTTCACCAAGTAATTATGAACATGCTTTAAACAAATTAAAAAATAGGAAGTCTCAGCAAAGAAATAGAACATATCGGCAGTGAAATAGAAGATATAAAGAGCCAAATGGAAATTTTTGAACTGAGAAATATAATAACTGAAATGAAAAACTCAGTGGATGAACTCAGTAGCAGAAAGCAGAGTCTAGGAAAGAATATATAAAGTTCAATATTGAACAATAGAAATTACGCAACAGAGAAAATAGACTGAAAAAAAATTAACGGGATCTCAGGGACTTGTGAGACTACAGTGAAAGATCTAACATTAATGTCATTGGAGTCCTGGAGTGAGAAGAGAAAGAAGGCAAAGCTGAAAAATAACTGTAAGAAATAACAGCTGAGATCTTCCCAAATATGGTAAAAGACATAAACCTACAGAATCAGGAAGCTGTATGAAATCCAAATAGGATAAGTGCAAAGAAGTCCACACCAAGACGCTTGTGATAATAAAACTTGTGAAAAGTAAAGACAAAGAAAATAGCAAAATAAAACTTTACCTATAGGGGAAAAATAATTTCAATGAGGGTGAGTTTCTTATCAGAAACTGTGAAAGCCTGAGGAAGTGGCACAATGCTTTCCCCAGAATTCTATATCTGGCAAATATATATATAAATAAGATTTTAGATATATTTAATAAACATTTTATCACATAAGTGTTAGTACACTTAATCTTGCATTTTAAAAGATTATTTTGAAGATAGAGATTATTTGTCAAATTATGTAAAAGAAGAATTTTAATTGTCAAACTATGTATATGCTTTGTTTAATGTTGCAATTCTCAACATTTTTTTTTTGTTTCAGGACTTGCTTACAGTCTTAAAAATTATTGAGAACCCCAATAGGATTTCATGTTTAAGTGAGCCATATCTACCAATATTTCCTGTGTTAGAAATTAGAAATGAGATATTTTTAAAATATTTATTTTATTTAAAATAGTAATAATAAACTGATTGCATGTTAACATAAATGTCATGTACTTATAAATATATATTTTCAAAACAAAAATTACTCTTGAGGAGATAGGCATTGTTATACATTTTGCAAATCATTTCAATTTCTGGCTTAATAGAACACAGCTGGAGCTTTATATATGCTTCTGCATTCAATCTGTTATGGTGTGTTGTTTTGATTGAAGTGTATGTAGAAAGTCTGGTTTCACCCAGATATGTGGTTGGAAAGTACTGAGAATTTTAATAGATTTTTCAGAAAATTGTCAATATCCTTTTTGACACTTCACTAAAACTCAACACGTAGTAGTTTTTTAAAATATTAGCCTCAGTGTGGAATCTTAAAACATATCAATGGAGTTTTACTATTCTGTTGTACTAAAATCTACTTTGCACTTCAAAGCAGTCTTTTGCCAAAGCATGTTTTTCGAAAATCAAGCACTGGTCATTTGGAAAATATTGGTTCACTGACTTATATAGATCCCAAATATTGACACATTCAATCAAATAATATAAAAAAATACACGTATTAGCCTCAACACTGTTCTCATTAGAAAAATCTTTAAGTATTAGAAAGCTGTCAATCTCAAAGTAGCAAATACAATTTTCCCAAGATTTTAATTTTTGCTTTTCAGCATTTGTTCTTCAACCGATAAGCTTAGGTTGTTCTTTTTTGAAAACATATCCACTAAGTTCTAAAATCAGATTAACCATAGGTTGTCAATTACTTTTTTCTCGTAAAAGTGGTATTTCTTGAAAAAAGCATCTGATTCTACTTACAGCTGAAACAATCCCACAAGTGCTTTTCCTTGAGACAGTCATTACTCTGGTATGCTGCAGAACTTTTCTGTGTACATGCCATTTTGAATATTATGAAAATGTTTTTGATCTCATGAACTTCCTCAAAGTGTCCACAGACAACACTCTGAGAACCACTGGTCTAAGGTTTCTTTAGCCAGTTTCTATTAGTCCTCTATTATAAGCAATGATAAAATCAAGATATCTCTCTTTCTCTCTCTCTCCCCTCCGTCCTTCCGCCCCTCCCTTCATCTCTCTCTCCTCTCTCTCTCTCTCAATCTCTCTCTCTCTTCTACCCCCTATTTCTCCCAAATGACTTTAGTCAACAGTGCTATCTGTCTTTGTATTTACTTTTGTACTGTTAAATATGCTTAAACATATATTAATTGATCTGCCAGTATTAAATGATATCCTTTGACTCCAGAGATTACAGATGAGGTAATGAGCAAACCTACTTTGCCTACATCCTTCCCCTTCTTTCCTGACATATTTTCAATTGCCATCATTTCTGCATTTTCACAGTACAAAGAATTACATTTTGCTCTGTCACTCCAGTCCCTACATTTGTTTTAGCCTTAGTGTTCATTGACAGTTTCTTTGCCATGGTTTCCTGATTTGTTTCTCGACTGGCTGAAGTACTTCTCAAGAAAACTTCCTCATGGAAACAGTATTTCCTGAGTTTTCATATGCATTTCTGGGAAGATAATTTGGCTACATATTAAAACCTTTGTATAAACTCTCTTTTCTGGAGTATCTTGTATTCAAGATACTTGTTATTCTATAGCCTCCTGCTGTTAAATATTGTGGCGGAGACACATAGGCTAGCCTGATTTCCCCTTTACAAGTGAATTGGTATTTTTGTCTGGCTTTCTTAAGGATTCTTTCTTCATTTTTGAAGTCTGGTGTCTTTGAGAAGATATCTTAGGTTGATTTTTGCCTGGTACTCAGGGTATTCTTTCAGTACATAAATTCACATCGTTGTTTATTAATGAAATTTTCTTGATTATAACTTTAAAATTTTCTGGTCCATTACTTTGTATGTCTCTTTGGATCTCAGTAAAATTTACGATATACCAAATGATTATTCTGCTTTGGGGTTGTATACACTTTTTTTCCCATCATGAGCTTTACCTCCAGCCCTTAGCATACTAATTTGTCTCTGTAATCCCAATCTGTAGTATACCCCCCACTCCCAACTACCTGTTGTCCCACAGCCTTATTGCAATTAGCAAAATAATTCCTTCTCTGGTTAACCATCTTTTTGAGTGCTTTTGAAAAACTCCATTTTGCTGGTGATCAATTTTCTCTTTCTTCTCAGCCTTTTTTTCTTTTTTAAATATACTTCCACCTTTTTCATTACACTGGTAATCAGACTTTACCTGATTATGCCACCTTTTGATCGCAGCTTGCTACTCTCCATGACCATTCGCTAATCTATAAAATCCATAACATTTAACAACGATTGCCATTTATCATCCTCATTTTAATCACAGCGATTCATGTACTGCCTCCTTTCTAATTTCTCAGGGACTTTAACAGCTAAATCACTGTAATCCTCTATACTCCATGATTCTGGGTAGCTTTCAGCGTGTCTGAAAATGATCCATTCAAGGGCAAAGCCTCGCATTCCTGTGACCTCCTGTCTTTGAGTGGTCATTGATGCCTTTTCATATTAGCAACCCACATATTTGGCTATATCTTAAACTCATTATTATCCAGAAGTAATTTGAAACAAGTTTTAACATCTGAAATTCTGGCCTCTTATGTTTCTGCCTTTGCCATACTCCACTTCCACTGAGGCTTTTATCCTCTCCTGTCAACCTCTAGGGCCTTGACTTCTCATTCATTTCCAAGTATATCAGTCCCAATTATATTCACTTTTTTCCTCACCCTACTTGGGCTCCTTGAATTTCCATTTCAACTTTTCTCATTTGCACCTTGGCTATTTTGATCACATCTCTTGTCCTTTGAATCATCAGCATAAGAAAAACCAAATCACCTCTTTTCTCCTCCCAAGATGTTGATGTTTGGTGGCAAACATCACCCAAGCAGCACACTTAGTTCCATCTCAAATCCCCATGACAGCTCAACAATCCTTTTTCTCTTTTCCAGTCCAGTTTCTTCTTGCCATCCCTGTCCCCTTTTCCATGCACATATTGCACATTCTAATCTTTCTGCTTTATTCAAGTCCTTAAAGATAAAGACTTTATTTACCTCTGATATCTTCCTAATTCCCGAGAGGTAACTACTACGATGCCTTATATGACTCTTGTGTTTACATCTTTGCCTTTTACCTTTTTCCAAAATGAATTATTTCTACTTGCTCTGATTTCCATCCCTTCAAGTAATTTTAATTCATAATTATAATTATTATTGTTAACTATTAATGATCTAATCTCACCTTTTTTCTCTTGATTCTTCTCCTCAACCTATAAACATATGAAATATCATTTTGTTTGAAAAGAATACTTCTTTCTATAATCTTTCTTTCCTCTCATAATACTGTCTCTTTTCTCTTCTTGAAAGTGTGATCTACATTTCCCGCTGCCACTGAGAGAGTGAGAATTTTGATAACAATGAGCAGATTGGATGAATCGTTAACAGTAGTTGCTTTGGTTTTCTGTCATGCATTTATTAAGTTTCCATAAATCTTGCTTTCATTCTTATGTTATTGCAACTGGACTCTTGATAGTTTTCATTAATCTCCTGATTTTCAAACATGATGATAAGATAATTCTGTTTTGCTATTGTATGCTTGTTTTTCCTATCCTTACAAGTTCACAGTCTATCTGGACAAAGAGCATAATCACACATAGATAGAAAAAGACTGTGTGCCTAATCAAATAGAGATTAAATTGCTGCACTTGACTTTTCTGTGATAGTCAGTTTAATGTACCTGCTTTCTTGAAACAGCAGAGGATAGGCCTCAGTGTAGGTATTAGCCAGGGTTCTCCAGAGAAACAGAACCAATATGAAATTATAATATGCATATATATATATTATTTGACATCAGCAAATTTATTTTACTATATATACATACACATTTACATGTATATGTACATGTACCTATACATATACATATACATATATACATATATACATATGTATATGTATACATGTACATATATACGTACAGATTTATATATGTATATGTATATATGTATACATATATACATATGTATTTATGTGTGTATATGTATATATGTACATGTATACATATACATATGTATATATGTATATATGTATATGTATATGTATATATACATATATATATTTATATGTATATTATACATTCATATGCATACATATATGACTTATTATGAGGAACTGGCTTACACGATAATGGAGGCTGGAAAGTTCCACAATCTGCCTTCTGTAAACTGGAGACTCAAGAGAGTTAATGATGTAAATTGAGTTCAAGTGCAAAAGACCCATATTCCAGCTAAAAAACAGCTAGTCAGAGTGAACAAATTCTTTACTCTCCTGCCTTTTGTTCCATTCAGGCCTCAAACAGATTGGATGAAGTCCACTCACGTTGGGGAGGACAATATGATTTACTCAGTCTACCAAATAAAATGTTAATCTCATCCAGAAACACCCACACAGACACACCCAGAATAATGTTTAACCAAATTATCTCACCATTCCATTCCCTAGTCAAGTTGACACTTAAAATTATCTATCAAAGGGTAAAACAGACCTGGGCTCAAGTCCCCAGCTCTGTCACTCACTACTTTTGACTCAGCAAGCTACATTAAGCTTCAGTTTTCTCATCTGCAAAACGTTCACAACATCCTTTTCCAGAGTGGCTGTGGATATGAAATTAGTGTGTAAAAATGCCTTGTTCACAGAGTGGAGACTGAGCAGAAGTTGTTTCCTTTTTTATTCTATGTTCTTACCTCTCCTTTTTGAAGAAGACTTTGCTTCCCATGATATGTCTTATCGTATTTTGTCCACTCTACTTTTTAAGTAAATAATGAGTGGCCAGTGAAGGGGATTCTACCATTTCCCTGGAGGTAATGTCTCACAGATTAAAATATTTCATTTCCATGGAATATTTCCTGATCTTTAAAAAGTAAATAGCCTTACCAGTACCATATATAGAAAATTATGATGAACCAGCGTTTGTGACTTGATGGTTCTCCATCAGCCTTGGAAAAATAAGTTAGGTTTCATTTTAAATTACTGTCTTGAATCATAATTTTTTAAAGTATTTTGTTTTCTTTATTCCCATCATGAGAATTAGCTTGTATTTCCTAAGGTGAATTTTTAAAAATTATATTCTGAGTATTGTCTTAAAATGTCTCTTTGTCCTAATCATTGCAGCACCTTCTAGAGAGTAATCTCATATATTATTAATCCCTGGATCAGGATCTTCAGTAAAGCTCAACATTATTCTGATCAAGGACTAACAGAAGCCATTTCATTATATTATGGTATAAGGTTAGTATGTTACATTTTGACTGTCATTTCTTGGTCAATATTCACTATTTATCCTCATTAATCTAAGTAACACTTTAAGCAATTCTAACTTTATGGAGGTGTTCTTTCATCTTTAATAAGAGATCCTTAATGGACAGCTTTCTGCTCCATCGGTTTTTATGTAGTTTCACCATATTTCCCTTTCTTTATGTCCTAAGATAAAATCTGTCATGAACTTGTGAGTAATCAGGCAAAGTGAAATGAGGTAATTATTTTGTGACTTTGATCAATAGAAATAAATACCCTGGATAATTCAAGCCCCATTTCCCACTTTTTCTTTAATAACATTTACTGAAAAGTCACAGTGGATTTTTAGGTAATTGTCTCAGTCTTCCTCCATGTGCCTGAATAAACATAGCTAATGGGTCTGTTTTACATAATGAAATGTTGTGGAAAATTCAAAACATAAGCCTGGCAGGGACTTTCAAAGGTCATCTGGAGCATCTCACTTCTAGGCAGGCTTCTTGTAAAACTTTCTTTAAAAGAGAATGTCTGGGTTAAGGTTTGCAAATGACACAAAGCTGAGTGATCTAGTAAATATGATTATGATTTAAAACAATATCCAAGAAATGGGAATGCTTTATCTGAATTACAAATATGAAATGAATAAGAATAAATAAATTTTGTATTTTACCTCAACAATCATTCACACATGTAGAAGCTGTGGAACTGGGGTGGAGAGAAATAACAAAGTATAGTGAAGAAAGATGGTGGCTGGATCAAATCTTGTACTGTGGCCACGTTCACGGTATTAATGGACGTGCTGGGTCTTTCTCAAGCTAAGGCAGCTGCTGGTGCTCCTAGTCTAGCAGGGAAATAAATCAATGCTGGGAGTAGGATCTGGCTTCCCAGAGTAGCCAGGTAAACAAGTGGGGAATGCGCATGAGTTAATGCTCCATGGAATGAATTGAACATGCACCAACATGGAGCAGGAAACTTGAAAGAATTATACTGAAACTTTCTACTTTGTTCAAATCTGCGACCTTCTTTCCACACCCATCATGCTCAGCCTATGATTTTTACCTCCTACTACATAGAAAAAAATATTGCTAGTTTATTTTTAAATTTTCAGATATCTGAGTACTCACTACTGGGACTTACTTTTTCGTGTCAATAAATAGGAGGTATATCATAAGGGAACTCCCTCCTATTACAAACTCTACAAATCTGGTTATATCTGCTCCCATTCTGCCTCATTTCCTTTATATGTTATTGACCATAACTGAGACCCATGGCCACCTTGGCTGTAAGACAGGCTGGAAAATTGGGCACTTGGAAAGGCAAATGGGATTGTCATGGTTGGCTTTAACCAACCAGTATTCATTGTCTGGGACTTAGTATATTGCCTCTCTGTAGAAAATTGGAGATTTGTTATCAAGAAAACTTGTATAGCTGTCCTGATAGGTAATAACCAAGAGAGCATCTGTGGCTAAGGACTTGCATCCCTGTTCTATTTTAGCAGCATGTTCTAATCATGGCCCAGTCATTGTTCTACCAACCCTGGTACAGTAAGTTCCATATTTTGCCCTAGTGTTAGACAGTATTTTGAATGTTCCAAAACTTCAATCATTGAAAATCCTAGAGTAGAATTCAGAACTTTAGTAGATTTTTATTCTCTATTGAGAAAGTAAATGTTTCAGCAAATCTACCATCAGCTCCTCTCCTTCTAGAATAAAAATTTTCAGGAATTTGGGAGGCAATTGCAGTTAGATTGTAAAGCAATTTCTAGATGATGATGTAATGAGGAAATTTTTAATACTTCCTTAATTTAGTAAATCCTTATAATGCTATATGTCTAGTTTTCCCTCTATAACAACCTGTTCAGAGCTAAGCATTGTGAAATTGTAACTCAGATTGTGGCAAGACCTCCACAGTGATTTTCTGTGTATTCTAGGAACCATTATAGCTTGCATCTCTTTGAACAGTTATTTATACTATTTTTGAATAGTTATTTATACTATTTGAATAGTTATTTATACTATTTTCCTTCAGCTTGATAATCATGGTGGAAATTTACTCCTGAATCCAACCTAGCTTGAATATTTTAATCTAAGATATAGCTAATTACTTAACTGCCAATCTGAAATCTTGGATGATAATTCTTCAGGGGTAACCTAAATAAAATTAGGCACTCTCACTGTCCAGTCTTCAAATAGAGTCACATTAAAAGAAAGATCTAGTTAATTTCAGAATCCTTGAAGATTAATGTCAGTCTTCAAGGTAGGTCTTTTAAGGGAGCAGATAATATACTACACAAAGTGACTCTCTTTAGATACCACCCAGTGCCCTGTCTCTAATTTTACACTCAAATGAACCATTAAAAAAAAATCCCGTCTTTTTTCTCTAGCCAATGGAAAGATTCTACATTCATTTCTGCATTTTCCACAAGCATAGACATAGTATCACACTCAAGCATGCACTGTTCTGAAGTCTCACGGTCCTCCCAACAGTACTTCCTGACCTTGCAACAAGTACTTTTTCTCTCATTTTGAGTACAATTATGTTAACAGCTATAATTCTTCTGAATTTTGACCAGTAAAATTCTCTGCCTTGTTGCAGAAGCCACCAAGACACTAATACGTGGTGCACAGGTACAGTTGCACTCAGAACAGAGAGCCTCCACATGAATGTCTTAAGGTGGCACTGGTGGTGTTCTAGCTTAGGAGATGAACCAGACATTGAGAGAGGGTTTGGAGTATAAGATTGTATTAGGGATTAATACCTATGAAGGGAAAAGAGAGAGGAAGTAGGATTGGGCAGAGAAGTTCAACTCTGATGCAGGGCTAACAAAACCTCTGCCAACCTAGTGAGGAAATTTGGAACAAACATTGCCCATTGGAGCATGCCCTTAAATGGCCGGGTGTCACTCAACCTCAGTCACCAAAGGTGGAAAATCCTGTTAAGGATGTGACCCAGGCAAGGTAGTCCTTCAGCCAATGCCAAATCTAAAGCTGGTGAAGCTGAAGACTGCTGCCTACACTCTCTTCAGCAGAGCAATTTAAGAACTTCATTGAAAGGGAATCTGAGCAGCACATCTGGTCTACCACAGTCCACTCTTTGTGTCATTTAAATCTACTCCATGTAAGTTCAGAGAGTAGCTCCTTCAGAATTCCAGTGGATAATCTTCTAAGAGGGAAAATAGATGAGAGAGGTTAGTGGGGTAAACTACAGTCTCTGCTGCTGCATTCGATCTCAGGTCTGTGATTAATACTTATCATCACACTCCTCTATTACTCATTCTACATTTTTCTCACCCTCAACTTGTCTTTGCTGGCTTACCTGGTGCCATGACCCAGCCCCTTCTAATTTCAGGGGCCTGAACCTCTTGTCACTATGCCTTTTTTTTAGATCAAATTCATTGTATTTGTCCATTTACATTCAAAATTAGGCAAAGAAATATGAACCACATGGACTATCTAAATTTCATACATATTCCGCCCTGCCTTCACTGTACAGCAGCAGCTCTTTCTCTTCCTAGTGATCGGGATCAATTACCCCTTCCAATCAGGATACCTCTTTGCCTTGATTTTCTTGTCTTCTCCTTTCTATGTCCCTGAACAACTGACCAGGACATTTATCATAGTCCCAGAGCATCTTTATAGATTCTAATCAGATATTCTGCCCCCTACTGGTACCCTTCCAATTCACCACCAGTGACAGTTCTAATGATTGGATGGCCACCTTGTGCCAGGGGATATGTTCCTTCTGCTTTCCGGGCTCCTCAATGTCAGCCAAGTGATGAATGATCAGCTCCCAAATCTCATCTTATTGCTTGCTTGTTGGACCACTACTAATACCAGTGATCACAGGTTGGGGTTTCTGGAAGCAGACACCAGAGTTCAAAAAGTAAGGCATTTGTTGGGAATCAGCACTTGTGAAGAAAAGAGGAAAGACACCAAATCTGGCAGAGGAAGAAGTTAAATTGCAAGGTAGGCATTGTCTGTTTCCACAGTCTCTAAGCCATATGACCTCATTGAGTTTAGATGGAGCCTTAAAGGGAGATGTCGTAGTTTTTTTGTGGAATTGCATCTTTATTTCCTCCTGATGAGAAAAAGTAAATGGTAGCAATGGGCAGCTGTGAATGAGCCAATGATCCTCGGTCCTACGTGATATTTTAAACTCAGGGCTGGGTGCTGTTTCTGTGTCCATGTTTTAATCCTCTCAGCTGACTTAGAAAGACTTAAGTCTGAGACTTAACAGGGCCTGTCAGAGCTGATGGGATAATGTAGAAAAGGTTTGCCATTCTCACATACAAGATATGCCAGTTCTTTAGAGACTTAATTTTAACATGGGGCTTAACATTTCTTACTTGGGACAGCAACTAATTCATCCGAACTAAGAAGAATGAACAAATGCACTTTTCTCTTTAGTAAAAAAAGTTAATAATAAAACTGTTAGCATAAACTGTAAGTAGAAATGAGACCACTTGAATATTTGCCACAGGGCTGATAGCCTGAAAAAAAGTTTCCTTGCTTTTTTCAATTCTTAGGATATCAAATACTGTAGATACATATGTATATGCTTCTAAAAGAAAAAGACTATACTATTCTATACCATTTTCAGTTAATGATATATAATTTATGTCTTCCTGTGTCAATAAATATATGTCTAAATTATCACTTAATGACTACTTATATTCCACTAATTGTTTTTGTTATAATTCACTTAACAAAATCTCTGCTTTTGGGCACTTATTATATATTTTGATTCTGTATTTTTTTTTTTTTTTAAGTTTTTGGTATATCTCCTAGTCTCACTATGCCTATGGTCCTGGACAATTATTTCTTTCTGTTAAATTCCCAGAAGTTGAGTAGCTGAGTCAAAAAATCTAAATATATTTTAAGTTTTGTTACCAAATTGCTCTCCAGAAAAACAATGTGAACTTACATGTAAGACAAGGATATGTAAGAATATTTATGTCCTCACAATTATTATATTTACTCACTTATTCATCTCTGTCAATCTCACAGTTGAAAATTAAATCCACTTTTAAAGTGTTTTCTTTTATTAATGAAATTGACTATTTTGCCATGAGTTTAATGGAGATTTCTTTTTTTTGGTGAAGTTGCCTCCTCATGTTCTTAGCCCTTTTCTCTTTTTTTTTTTTTTTTTATAACCACATGCTTACATTTCACATGGCTATTTCCATGGTTTTTATGGAGATTTTTTTTTTTTGGTGAAGTTTCCCCCTCATGTTCTTAGCCCTTTTCTTTTTTTTTTTTTTTTTTTTTTTGTGTATGAAGGACATTTACTCTTTGTGTTAGTTTATGTATATATTACCTTTTATCACCATTTTTCATGAAAAAGTTTGTATTTTAAGTCAACTTTTTAAAATATGAATTTTTAAAATTCAAACCAAAATTTCTTTCATTTCTACTTGTGTACTCATGCTTAAAAAGACTATCCACATTCTAATGTAAGTCTTCAGCTATATTTCCTTCTAGTACTTTTATATTCATTTTCATAGTTAAAAATTTTAATACATCTGAAAGTTATTTTAGTGCCAGATGTCAAGAAGATGTCTGAACATACCTGTTTTTTAATTAAAAAGGCACTTGACCAGTAGCAGTTTTTTTGAAGAATTTATCCTTTCTTTTTGATATATACTTGATATGATTCTGATCTTTAAATTTTCTTATATTAATCTGTCTCTATATTCCACCCTTAGAATCATACTGCTTTAATTATTATAGCTATATGATAATTCAGTACCTTAGAGAAAGAATGATTGTTACTGTGTCTTTTCTTTCATATTAAGTTTCTCATTAATTTTATAAAAGTTTTGTGATTTTTAAAAATTATAACTTGAATTAGCTTGTGCTGAAAACTTAAGTTCTTGGAATCCAAGAAAGTTTTGGAAACTGCTTTGAGAAAAACATCTAAGCGGGTAGGCCTTAATAACAAGGGAAACTGGAGAGAGATGCTGATAAGGCTTTCCCTCCAGCTTATGGCTCTGCCACCCTTGACACAACTGCCTTATTCTATCAGCATTCTCATTCTCAAGTTGGGAAACATGGCTGTTAGCAGCTCAAACCTTTTCATGCTTCTCCTTTTTTATCTCTGGGTTATTGGACTTTTCTGACAAGGTTCACATTATCTCAGCTTAGGTTGGGCATCCACCATTTTACATGGTACATATAGGAAAACACCTGTGAATACTGTAAAACTCTTGGCAGGAAATGTGATGATTGCTGGAATGCATTAGTAGGTTTCCAAATTATAAATAAATTGTTTTGAAATTATGGTTAAATTGTGTTTGGTGAAATATTTTAATAAAGAATATGCAAAATGATAATGGTTTAGTTTTCTCTTGTATTACTGGTGTAATGTACATCAGTATTGTGTTTGCTGTTTGAAAAGTGGATCTGCATGAATGGTTTAAATGTCTGAAATACATATTTGGTATTCATTGTAAAAGAATGTTTTGAACTGTGCGGATTTACTTTGAAATCCAGCAGCTTTTTATAACAATGGGTAGCCATGATCTGGTCATATCAATTAGGCATCCACATTCTACTTGTAGTGGAGAAAACACTCCCTGCATATAACAATGGAAGTTAGAAGGAGGAAACAGAGAGGTGGTCTTTTTAATATATTATTATTATTATTTAACATAAGAAGCAAGAAAATTTAATTTTAAGTTAACGCAAAGAGTGAGCTTTAATCGTGACTTCCATTTTTACTCTCTAATCTATGATCCCTTTATCTTCAGCAAATCCTTTTATGTAGCTGTCATAGCATTTATTCACAGTCTAGTTTATTTATTTTTTTCTTTTTTTAAAATTGTTGTTCTAACTTCCTAACCTGTCAATTTCTTTATAGCATGGACTTTCTTATTTATCTTTAAGTACTTAGAAGCAAAACGTTGTGTTTAAATATATGTTGGTACTCCATAAATGTTTTTTGTAAATAACTTAAAAAATAAAGATAGCATACAAATACAAGAATTTAGAGTGGGATAAGAAGTAGTTTACTCATTTTTATATGCTCAAATACTTTACATAATTATATTTTACATTAATTTTTCTTAGAACTTTTTTTTTTTTTTTTACCTTAGTTCTACCAATTACTCAAATGCTAGCCACCTTGTAGGTGGTATAACTGGTATCATCATTTTTTATTGAACTGAATCATATTTTTTCTCCCTGAGGTAGTTTTATTGAATTAGACATAGACAGTTTTATTGAAATATTGCATATTAATGAATAGATGTTATATACAGGATTTTATTTCATAGTGGAAGAAGAGTTCACTAAGACATAATATGTAATATTGCCAACTGGACCAAAAGTCAGATGAGTAAACAAGTTTAGGCATCTAAAAGCTTTTGGAGGTCTTATACACTCTGTGAAAACAAATACTCTCTAGACAGTCTATGAATTTGGAATTTAGATCCAGCTCCTAAAGTAAAAATAGATAATAAAAAATATGCTATTATTAATTCATTTTAAAGTTTTATTGAAGTATAATAGATATACAATAAGCTGTTTATAGGTAAATTTTGGTGAGTTTTGACATGTGTATACACTTGTGAAACCATCTGTTTCCCAAAGATTCCCCTTATCCCTTTGTAATCACTCCCTCTGTCCTTCTCTCTCCCTCTCCTCTGGCAACCACTTATTTACTTTCTGTAACTGTTAATTAGTCTTCATTTTCTATCATTTTATATAAATAGAATCTTGCAGGATGTATTCTTTTTTTTTTGCTGCCTTCTTTTACTCAGAATGATTGTTTTGAGATCCATACGTGTTTTTTTGTGTATCTTTCATTCATTTCTTCTTATTGCTGAGCTTTATTTCACTGTATGGATATACCACCATTTGTTTAGCCATTCACCTCTCTGGACATTTGGACCATTTCTAGTTTTTGGTGATTACAAATAAAGTTGCTATGAACATTCACATACAAGCCTTTGTATAGAAATTTACTTTTTTTCTCTTAAGTAGACTTGCCAATCACCTAGTATTAGAATGACTTAATCATATGGGGTATGTTTATGAACTTTTTAAGAAACTGCCAAACTGTTTTCCAAGTGATTATACCATATTTCATTCTCACTATCAATGTGTGAATTCTAGTTCCTTCACATTCTCATCAAAACTTGGTTATTAATTATTTTCCTCATTAATGATGATGTTGAGCATTTTTCATGTACTTTTGCACAATCTGTATTAGTTTTCTATGACTACTATAATAAATTATCACAGATTTGGTGGCTTGAAACAGTAGAAAGTTATTCTCTCACAGTTCTGGAGGCCAGATGTTTGAAATCAGTTTTACTTAGCCAAAATCAAGGGATTAGCAGAAACTGTAGGAGAGAATCTCATTCTTTGCCCTTTCTAGCATCTAGAGCTGCATTCCTTAAATTCCTTAGCTGATGGCTCTTCACTCCATCTTTGAAGCCAGTGGCATAATGTCTTCTTTCTCTAACTGTTTCAGTCACATGGCCTTCTCTTGTAGGTCAAAGCTTTATCTGCCTTTCTCTTATAAAGAACATGTGATTGCATTTAAGGTTCACCCAGATAACTTAGGATAAACTCCCCATTCCCAAATCCTTAATTTATTAACATCTACATGGTCTTTACTTATTGCCAAATAATGTAAAACAGGTTCCAGAGATTAAGATATGGATGAATTTTGCAGAGCCATTATTCAAGCTCACCTCATTCATTATTTTTTCTTTGGTGAAATGTATGTTCAAATCTTTGGTCTGTTTTTTTTTTTTTTTTAATTGGGTTGTTCTTTTTTAATTCAGTTTTGATAGTACTTTATGTAAGTCCTTCATGAGATATATGCTTTGTAAATATTTTATCTCTGTGTGGTTTGTCCTTCTATTATCCTAAAAATGTCTTTTGAGAAAGAAGTTTCTAATTTTAAGTTCAATTTATCAATTTTTCTTATATGGATTAGGCTTTTGGTGTCCTAAGAAATATTTGACAACCTAAGATAACAGAGACTTTTCTCCTATGTGTTCTAGAAATTTTATATTTTTAGGTTTTACATTTAAGTCTGTGATCCATTTTGAGTTAATTTTTATATGATACTAGATATGGATCTGCTAGGTAGCAAGTCAGACATGAGCTACAGGGGAACAAAGGAATAAAGGCCCAGCCTAGAGACTGCCCAAAGAACACCATATTGATGGTTAGAGAATCCCTCCTGCATCCCCAGATCCCCAGAGACAAAGGACAGGAGGGTTATAATTTATAGCTGGTTTAATTCGGCCACAGGCACCTAAGCAGAAGGTACTACCCTAATCTGCCCATAATCTAAGGCTCATTATACTGTCATTATAATACTGTGTTTATGCTTGGAAGTTCATGATCTAATTATAACAAACTGAATTCTAGGTATGCACATGTGCACTAGGCAAAGAGTTATATAGCAGCGAAATGTCAATCAAAATGACCTCACTTGCTAATAATCTAAGAATGCCTTCCTAAACACTCAGCATTACCCAAATATAATGCAGACCTCATTTCCACAGGGTCAGCTAGCTTTAGGCTTGATCTGTCTTCTATCTCAAAACATGCCTTTAATAAATGAATATTTCTCATAATTCACTGAGTTGAAATTCATTTCTTCATCAGTGATAAGGACCAAGAAGTGTGTGTTACCGGACCTCTGATTGCCTCAATGGTAACAGATACAAATTTGTTTTCTTGCATTTGGATTTCCAAATGTTTGATGATTTGTTGAAAAATCTATCCTTTCTGCATTGAATTGCCTTTGCATCATTGTCAAAAACCATTTGTTCATATAAGTGTGGATCTATTTTTGGACAGTCTTTTCTGCTCCATTGATATATTTGTCTGTCTTGGTGTCAATGTCACACTTGGATTACTGCAGTTTAGATTACCATAGCTTTATTTTATAATAAGTTTTGAAATTAAGTAATATGAACCTTCCAATTTTGTTCTTTTTCAAGTTGTTTTGGCTATTTTATGTTCTTTATATTCCTATATCTTTGTCAAATCTCAGCAGAAAATATAACAAAAATAAAAGGAAAATTTTGTGGAGATTTTATATGTTTGTGAATTATAGGTCAGTTTGAGGCTAACTGACATCTTATGCCAAGCCTTCTGACCCATAAACTAGGTATCTCTCTAATCATTTAGGGCTTCTTTACTTTTACTCAGCAATGTATTTTTAGTTTTCAGAGTCTGTATGTTTATTTCCATGTATTCTTTATCTGTAACAAATACCATTAAAGAAAAAACAGTCATGACAGCAATATCAAAACCTTAAACCTTCTTCCATATTTCTCTGAAATTATATTCTAATGGTTGAAATGCATACTTTTTGGAGGTATTTCTATTGTTTTAAAATTATTTCTGTCAATATGTCCTTCTCCAAATAGTGTAACCATTTTCTTATCTTTCATTTCTACAGCATTTCACGCAGTCCATTTCTTATGAGAATCTCAACACACTAAACATATATTTCTAGTTTATTTTTACATAAAACATCTTATGAAGTAAAATTAAAGAATCTGGTAGTTAAAAGTTTAAGAACTTTTCCAGCTTCATGGTTAGTCATCAACAAAGACAAGTGTAGAAGTGTGATACCTGTTTCTTTGAATTATAGAAACGCCTGATTATATTCCAGTAAATTAGCTTTCAATTTTTTCTGTTTTAAGGACTGTGAATAAGAATTTAAACAATTTTCTATATCTATATATCATCAGTATTTTAGAAAACATAACAAGATTTCTAAATATTATAGCAATACTTAGAATATAATTGCCAAGAGGCACAGGAACATAACATCAGTGTCTTCGTAACCTAAATCCTGTAGCATTTTAGATTCTTGTGGTCTATTTGCATTCCATCCCTGAAATAAATGAAGCACATTTCTCTTTCTGTTTGCAGTTCAAGCATTATAATGTAAAAAAAAATTTCTCACTGATCTTCAGAGGTTATCACACAAAAAGCCTGTAATAATTACCATGTTATTTATCAAAGGGCAAAGCCCAGGATTATGACACTGTGGACTAGTAGATGGTTTTGAAGGGATTGATGTAAATTGTATAATTACCTCTCTAGTTTTATTACAATGTTGTTTTTATTTTCCTAAAGAAATTAGATAAATAGAAATGGATACAAACTGGTAGCTGATTAGTTTAAACTAGGTAAATAGCATAAATTTCAGCTGATTCCAACAAATATTTGTAACGTTCAGCTTCTTCAGAAGTACAGTTTTAGCAATCAAAGAGTTGAAAATTTTACATATGCTCAAAGTTTTAAATATTATACCAATATACATTTGAAAAGGATTAAATTCTTCTCACCAGAAATGCTTTCTGTTGTATAAATTTTAAGGTAAATTTAAGTTGCAGCATCTTCTGATGATTTTCAAGTTAATATTGATTTCATTTTTAAGGTAGAAAATGACTGTTACTATGAGTTGACTAAGCTTTTTGTTTTCAAAGGTTATTACTATTTTTATGCCATTCTGGTATGCCAGTAAATGTTTCTTACTTCATTATCAAGCGCAGGCCTTTATAATATCTTAATACAGGATGAAAATATTTGTCCACTTTTGGTTTG
>NW_006436288.1:6040409-6094396 GCF_000325575.1 Pteropus alecto
TGATTGTGGGGAATCAAATGCAGTTGTTAAAAAAAGGTTTTCACTGATGAATAACAAAATCCCTCAGAGCTATGGGTACATGTACTTTTAATAGGTGCATTTATTTGATTAGCATCCATCAGCCATTTGTAGCATGTTCCAGTTGTTCCCCATTAACTGACTTAAAAAAATAGTTATTAAGCCAAGACTTCTCAGACTTTCTGAGCAAGACTGACTTCTATTGAAATTTAAATTCAAATTTATAAAGTATTTTAAAAATGCAAAATTATGTTTTCAGCATTCAGCTTGTTTTGGAGTTAAGGACTGACTAACATGGATGATTTGTTGTATTTTTACTAAGTTAGAAATGTGTTTTAAACATATGGCAGAAAACCTACCTCTAAAGGACCTAAATGACCGATTATTTAAAAAACTTATTTGTAATAATTAGACATTGCATTTATTTACATGTATGCTTCAGAGTCCCTCTGAAAAACTAAATTCTCACATTTTTACTTTCCTTAAAACAGTGATAGACTTGTTCTAACCAGCTTTACTTTAGTTTCTTTCTAAGATGCTTTGAGGGCAAATGACTTGAATCGCTGTGTTGTTCAGGTTGATAGTATATGATGATTTAACCCTCAGAACTCCAGTGCTGTGTACTTTGGCTTCACTCCAAGTCACCATGAGATACACATAGGGCATACTTTGTCTTTGCTGAAATCATGAAAACACTGCAATTTCAGATTATGTGCTACCTGCTCCAAATTAATAAACTGCCCTATCTATTGCCTTTGCTCATGAGCCTATAAAGTGTTCCCCATGGTTCTTTAAAACTAAATTAGGAATGTGTCCTGTCAGTGAATATTCATATTAATGTGTGGATTCATGTGCTGTTGTTACATTCATTTTAGAAGTGAATTTTCACAGGAAACTAGCAATGTTTCAATGTGAAATTTAGTTCTGATTTCAAGTTGATAATTCTTCCTGCCTCTACTTTTGCTTAGAGCGTGTAAAATTGAACACACAATTGCTTATTTGTTTTCAAAGTTAAGAAGCAGAGTTTCAAACCAAGAGCTTCCAGTGTAAAGCAGTCTCTTTTGTTTGCATTGTGAACTATGTTTGGAAGCACTTAAAAAAAAAATCTTACAGGTACATTTACAACTATCAGGTTTAAACCAAAGGATTTGCTTTGCTGGAGGAGAGCTGAGAGATAAGAACACAAAGACTCACTGGTATAACATAAATAAGTTTTCAAAAGTTTAAACTCAGTTTAACTGACTTTTTTAGTCTACAGAATACCAAGTAGTTTGACAAATTATTTCCTAATATTTCTCTAATGTTTCAGTAGTGAGTAAGCCAGGGAATGAAATATATTACTTTTGGAATTTAGAAAATTGAACTGAGTATATAATAACAATTTGAACAAAAGAGTTTTTTTTTTTTTTTTTAATTTTAAGAGTTTGTTTGAGCAAAAATCAATTTGAATTGGGAAGTGCCGAAATGGAAGTGATTAGAAGCACTCCTGAGATAACTATCTCTGATTTTCTACTTTGAATCATTTATGTCAACAACATTTTTATAGCTATAATACTTTATACATTTTGGAAGATATATTTTAAAACTATACTAAGATCATTGCCATAAATAAATATTTGTGTGTGTATGTGCGTGTACATGTACATATAGTATATAATATAGATTTCACATATCTTTTGATTGATCATTTAAAAATTAACTCACAAAACTTAGTTTTTAAATATGTGTTTTGATGACTACTATGGGTCCATAAATAATGTATGCATTTACATGTTTATATAATGTAATATATATGCTTTGTTTCAGAGGGTTTTCTTTTAAAAATATATAGAAATATATAAAACTGACTTAATTTTGCTTCTAAGGATTATCATATTTTAAAGAATAATATAAACTGTCACTCTATTGACTGCATATTAAGTTCACTTTTCCAATGAGATATAGTGAGTTTATATGGTCTCCTCTTGATCTCTCATCCAAAAACAAAACAAAACAAAACAAAAAACTGTTTAAGGGAGAATAGAGCAGAATAAAAGAGATAATAAAGGTTTTGTTCAATAATGTGATTCTTGGTCCCCAAATATCTGGCTGACCTTTTGATGCTCTAGGGTTCAGTATCTAAATAGGGGTTTCTACTTCCTTGTGAAACCATGCAAAGGAATTGACCTAATTCTTCATCTCTCTGGTGCCTGGGACTCTAAGCTTAGCATCAATAATCAAATTAAATTCTTCAGGCCTGGAAGAATAGAGTCGGTCCTTACAGGCATCCCCCAACTAACAATCTTGGGAGGTCTTTTATCAACCTGGAAAGTAGCATCACAGATGCTAAAAGAGAAAAGATTTTCTTAAAAAAAAAAAAGAATTCAATAGTGTAAATACGATAGAGATTTTTAAAAAAGAAGAAAAAAGCCACACAAATTATTGACTTGAGGATTATTAGCAAATATTTTGTAAATTTTCCACAATAATGATTTTTAAAGGTTTTTGATTCATTTGCTGGTGTAGTTTTAGTAGAAGAGTAACAAATTTTATACTGATAGCAAGGCATTTAAAGATACTTGGCTGGCAGAAACTGGAAGTATTTGTTAAACTACTTATTTAAGAATCTTTGAAGAAAAAAATGAAAAAGAGAAGAAAACCTAAGGAAGACAGGAGGTTCATTTAATGAGCACCTATTTGATGCAGAAACAAAATATAAATTAAAGAAATAATAACTAATAATTTGTATCCACTTTAAGGCATAAAATATTTTTAATATGTTTGTACTTGTTTTCAAGAGCCAAGTCAACTGTTAAGGGAGGAAATATATATTAACAAAAATAATTCATTTATTCAAATTTATTTTCTGTTAGCACATAGAATAACAACTTAAACTTTTTAGATTTTATTCCCCAGCAATTGTCAATGGTTTTTAAAGCCAGCTAAAGGAAAGGCTATTCCTGGGAGAATTAAAATCTTGTGAGATAAAATTCATGATTAAATAATCCATACATAAATATACTTCGACATATTGCAACAAATATTGTTGTTAGCAAAAGCAATTTTGATATAGACAAGAGTCTTCTCTCCTTTTTTTTTTTTTCAGAGATTTTTCTAGGGATTTGCATCTCAGAAGCATGAAACAAAAGTGAAAGTAGATTTAATTTTTTCTGTGTTTTTGTCTTTTCTTTTTCCCTTCTTTTTAGCTGAACCACCAAATATTTATGTTCTGAGCACTGAGCTAAGTGCCAGGAAATAGGAGATGAGTAAGACACTCCCTGTTATCAAGGGGTTTACCATCTGCATATTAAGGCAGATATATCTTTAGGCAGTGCTTTCTCTCTCTCTCTCTTGCTCTCTCTATCTCTCCTCTCTCTCTTAAGTTTTCTTGTTGCTGTTTTTATCTAACAAAGTTTGTTCTGGAAAAGAGAGTTTGGGCCAATTTGGGAAAATGGAATTCATTCCTTTGTATGTAAATTTATTCGTTCCACAAACATTTATATAGTTGGCAAGATAAAATAAATACAAGAGTTTTATTAAAATGTTGTAGACCTTTTAATAAAAATATATACCTCTAGGGAAAAGGAAAGAAGCAGTTAGTTATATGTAAGGGGAATCTGACAATTCTTCACAGATAAATGATGTTCGTGATGGTTATGAGCTTGTACTTACTAAGTAGACAAGGTGAGAGAGTGTTCCAGATAAGGGGCAGCAGCACAAGAGAAGTGAAGAGACTAGAAATGATAGGTATATGCAGGATGGTTTAAATAATTTTGGTATTGTTAGAGTAGAAGATGTGAAAGTGGGAATCATAAAGAGAAAAGCACCAAAGAGGTAGATGAAGGCAGTTTTGAATAGCATTACCATTTTATAAGTCTAGAGTTTGTATTAAAGAGTATGGAAACCTATAGAATTTCTTGTTTATTTTAGTGATATTCTTGCAGCCACATGGAAGATGGTTTTCAGAGAGGTCCATGTAGAAGAAAGGGAAGGAGAGAGACTCAATAATCCAGAGACTAGGTAAGATCTAGACGAAAACATAGCTATAGCAGTATAGAGGAATGAGCACAACATGAAGATATTTAAGGAAGTTATATCAACATCAACTGGGTGGAAGGAAAGGGCCTGTCAAATGTTGCTTTTCCTATGTCCACAAGACTAGAAGGCAAGTAGCCAAAATTCTCTACTTCTTTATAGTAATCGGTTGTGGATCAATGATCATTTATTTATATAAAAGATAAGAAAAGATTTTCTCTGTAGTTCTGTATGGCAAGATATCTTTAGGCAGTGCTTTCTCTCTCTCTTTCTCTATCTCTCCTCTCTCTCTTAAATTTTCTTGTTGCTGTTTTTATCTAACAAAGTTTGTGCTGGAAAAGAGAGTTTGGGCCAATTTGGGAAAATGGAATTCATTTCATTTATGTAATTTTATTCATTCCACAGACATTTATATAGCACTTACACTGTGTCACCAGGGATATGAAAAAGAAAATGATCTGATCTGTGGCCTTGACTTGAAAATTTCATGGCATAATGGGAGAACATATAGGAACTACTACAATATAATAAAATAATTTTCATAATAGGAGTATGCATGAACTGCAGAGGAATGCAGAAGAAAGTAAGTGCTTGAGGTCAGACTTGAAAAATGAATAACTTGCCATGGGGAGAGGAAGCCAGAAAGAAATAAATACATTTTATATTCAAAATTTCAGACAAATAATAGAACTTATTATGTTAAAAGAACAAATAGTTTAGAATGACCTGGGGGAAAATGATAAGACATGAAACCATTTAAAGTAGGCAGGGGCCAGATTATAGAGGGCCCTTCAAGGTAAAATATTCAAAAGATATGACATGATCAGAATTGCATGTGCAGAGGAAAGCAAAGGAACTAATATTAGTTAAGCATGTACTAGTTCTGGGCTGAGTGCTTTAGGTGTAGTATCTCAGCATGACGCAGAAGGAAGAGCACAATTTCAAAACTAAACAAACGTGAGTTCAGATCCTAGATTTTTCTTATTAATGTTTAGAGTTGGGTCACTTCCTTAAGTTCTTCAAAATCTTCATGAAGGTTAACAGATAACTTATATGGTTGTTATAAAAAAAGATGTTAGCTGTAAAATGTATGACATTGTAGATGTAGTTATATGATTACTACTTATAAATACTGTTAGAGCTGAACTTCAAAGCCACGTTCAATTCCAAAGTTAATACATGTGACACAGGCCTTAATCTATCAGAATGTGGCAGGCCCTTGGACTGCTTGGTTTAGCAGTGGATAATGTAACTCATTCTGAGTCCACCAAAGTTAACCCTGGACATTACATAGGAGATATTGTCAAACAAACTTTTCTTTTCTGGAAGATTTAGAGCAGTGAGAATGTGAGTCTAGAGATCCTTTTCACCTCTTGCCACTATAAAGGGTAAATAGGCCAAGAGGAAAAGCCAAAATAAAAGGAGGCAGACTTAGAAAAAGTGACAGCAAGTCATGGTTCAACTGTACCTGAAGTTAGTTTTACAAACTTTTTTAGACAAATGAGCTAGATATAATAATAACCACAATAATAAAATAACTTTTTTAATAACCACAATAATAAAATAACTTTTTTGTTGTTTCTTTGACCCATCTTGAATGGACTTTTCAGCCATTTGTATCCACGAGTACTGACTAATAAAATTGGAATTAGCAACATAGAAGCACAGCAATAATAGAAATAATAAAAGAAAGAACTAAATATTAGAAAGTAGAGACAGGGTAGATGGGTAGATTGCTTGTTCTAGAAGCTGAGCTATTAAAAAATTTAAAAGGAGATGGTGCTAGAGCGAAGGCAGAATTGAGAAAGTATTTGTTCCTAAAATGAGAGCGACTTGAGAATGTTTATGGGTTAAGAGAAAGATGAAAGTTGAAAGGAAAGAGTTGATACTATTAAGAAGAGGGTATAATTTATGGATGAAAGTTTGGGCAGAGGCAGGATGTGATGAATATTTCTGTTGCCATGAAATCTCTTATGAGACCTGGTGCCTGCTCATATGATAAATTTGACTTAAAGTGTTCAATTCATTTTAATTTAATTTTATTTTTTTTACTTTTTCAGCATGTCTATATATTTTAAAGTCTCCTCTAATCTCTTTTACTTTTCTAAGTCATATGAAGTCTTATAATACCCAACTCTTCCACCAAAACAAATACATAAACTGAACTAAACTAAAACTCTTTATTCAACCTAGTAAAGAATATCCCAGGATAACCAAAGGCATACAGCATTGTCGTTTTTCAGGATTTTTAAGATTTTGCTCTATTTTTTTTGCTTGCAATTTTGCACAATCTGATGCACAAAAACAATGGGGAAGAGGATTACGTCAAATGTATGAAAGAAATGGCAGGAATCCAATGGGAAAGACGTGCCCTCCACATTTGGCAGGAGAAGTGCAGGGAGGTGGTGGCTTTGTAAAGTGATGAGTCACACTTGAATGGAGACTCTAGAAGGAATTAGTTCAAGAGAAGGACGGAGAGCTCTCTGAAATGTGTGAGTGCCTCAAGCCATTAGCAATATGTGAGTGATCACAGGGAGACAAAGGAAACTCTGAGATCCTCAGCCTTTCTGAAACCAGCAGAGAAAAATCTCTGAACCTTCTGATGCCTCTGTGCTGGGTAGAAAATCGTATTCTCTTTCTGTTCTTATGAGAAAACTTTTCATGAGTACCACTTTTTAGAAAACTTTATCTTGCCCCAAAGTATATAATAAAGATTTTAAATATGGTAACTAGATAAAGAAAGCCATGACTGTGAAGGAAAGATTGATCACCACAATCAAAGGTCAGTGGGCCACAAAATCAATGAGCTTGAGAGAGACGGGGCAGAAATGAATGACAGAGCAGAAACCTGTTTGTTTAACTCTGAATCAATCAACAAACAAATAAGCATCTGACTGAAGCAGATGATTAGCATATGGACAAACCCTTAACAATAACCAGGCCAAGAACAAAACCAAATTTAAATGTAAACGTACCCATTGAACAATATTGGAAATATCAAATGCCATGTATTAGGAATCAAAAGTTGCCAATTTTTGTGATTGTAAACTGCTCAGTATTTAATGCCTTGAACCAGGAATGGACCATCTTTTTGCAATAATATTAAAAATCTATCTTATCTGTCTATCATCTATCAATCTAACAGTTTTGCTCCTGATCCTATTTGTGGTACTGTTTCATGGTAATCATGTAACTCAGAAGAGGAGCAGCAAAAATTTTAGTTTTAAAACACTGAATTCCATGTATGCTTGTGATATAGAACAATATGACTCTTTGTTATACTCTTGAATCTTCAGATAGGACCAGAAGATAAAAAGAACTTAGACCTTTGTGAGCAGAATTATCAAAATGTCAACTAAATCTCCAAAAATTGGTTTTTAAGTGAAGTGCCATAAAATCAATAAAATTCTCAAGTGGATAATGCAGCTGAGTTTGTCAATTGGTTCATAAATTATTGGTTCATAAATTGGGGCATTTTTGTTAGAGAACAGGATATTGGTTCTGGGCCTTCTAAAACATATGAAAAACCCCTAGTGTAGAGGCAGTCGTGCAATTATGTCAGAACACAGCTTTAGGGTGTGTCAAAACATCAGCTAATTTCTAGCTATTATAATCTACAGCTTACTTTTTTCATTTCACAAGATCAAAAGTACTTCAGATGAGAAGGGAGAGAGAACTCTTCTAGTTCTAGGAACTTTGAGTGAAGGCACAAAGCCCGTATAACTCAATTGTGATAAAATGACTTGAAATTTTCATTATTCTACACTGATTTGCCTAAGAGAATAACCTTGACACTAGATTAATGAATAGAATTGAAGTTTCCACAAACTGTAAACATCTCTACTGTGTGACTAGATGATTTCAGCAGAGCCAATAATCTGAAGCCAGCAGTGAAGCGTAAGGGGATATCCTCTAAGGACAGTGGAAGTGAGGGAGCTTGTTTGGCTTTGACTTTGCAAAATTGCCAGCAGAGAGTGTTCTTTGTCTCCTGCCATTTGAAAGGACCTGGAAGCTGTAGGCACGTGAGACCTGATTGTCTCCAGTCTTCCTTTGCATAAATATTCTTGGCCCTTTGCCTGGTTTACTTTATAGTTTGTATTAACTCATTATTCTTATTTTCCTCTGTATCCTGCCCTGAAGAGCTTGTTCCTGAATGTGATTTCTCTCTTTTTCTCTTCAGAGTTGACCATGCAGTAATCTAATACAGAATATCAAAACACCATCCTCAAGGATGTGATAATAGTGAATTTTGTCTGGGAATCACGATCTATTAATAATACAATACTTCTGAGGAAGCCTTTTGAAAGAGTTCAATACAATATATTTTTCCCATTCTACGGATTTGAGGTATATAAAGAATAAAAGAAAATAGCATTTCTAATGGTCAGGTACCAAATATTATAGTAAATAAAAAGAGCTGAAAGTGGCATTTACTGTATTCCCTGATACTGTGCTAGGTGCTAGGATTTTTGAATATGTCAATTCTAATTCTTACATTAACTTTATGTATTAAATGGCATTATTTCCATTTGCTTCTGAGTCCCAGGGCTAGGATTAACCCCAAGTTTGTCTCCTTTTAAAGCTTGGTCTTTGTCACATCACACAATGTCATCTCCCAATTGAGAGAATAATTTTATTACATATTTAAGTACTACATTAAGTTTTCAAAAGCATTTTCTCAACTTTTACTTTATCAGAATAATTTTTTGCATTGAATAGGGATTGTTAACTTTTTCTTACTGGTGAAGAAACTGAGGCAATAGAGATCCTCTGATCTGCTACAAAGGTTAATCACGTTATAGGAAATAGAATTCAGATCCTCTGTGTCAAAATGCTATGTCATATACATTAGACCACATAGTCTGTTTTTGAGCATTTATTTTAGGCTAACCCAAAGCAGTCAAGGTCGATAATATATGCATCTGGATTTCTACAAATAACCTCATAACTTTACATGATATTACTCAAGCTGTAGGTAAAAGGTGCTGTTATACACTGAGAAGGTGCTGTCAAAAATGAGATTTTAAGTTCCCTGAGAGCAGGAACCTTATATTCCCATTAACTAGCACAATGCCTGGCAAATACATAGCTGCTGAATAAATGAAGAATAACTTAACATTTATAGATTAAGAGAGAATTTGTTAATGAGCACAAAACATAAAAACTGAATAGACATTGATTTGTAGTTAGAATTATAAAACTGCAACTTAGCTTGTCTATGAGGCCCACTGATAAAAAAGAGAGCGCACCCCCTCTCTAATGGTTTCATTGGGAAAATATGTTCTGAAAATTATTTTTTAATTTGAATATGCACATCATACCAAATTCCACTGAAAATTCCACTAGGCTTACCAATGGTGTATCTCTCTTTGGATACATTCAAAATGACTTTATATCTCTAAGGTTTTGTTAATTATTTTGACCAATAATTAAACAAATTTTATTGAGTGCCTACAATATCTTAGTTATGGTTCTAAATACTGGAGATATAGTAGTAAACAAAATAGAGAAAAATTTTTTCCTCATATGCAGTACATTCCAGTGTAAGAAGAGAATAAACAAAAATTTAAATAGATACTACATCAAGTTGGGATAACAACAATGAATGAAGAGAAAACAGGGTATGGAGGGCTAGTGTATGTGTGTGTCTGTGCATGTTTATGAATGTGCACTTTAAAATACAGTGATGTAGTCCTCACACGTAAGGTGATATCTGACCAAAGATGTAAGGGAGGTGAGAGAGATGTGGATACTTGAGGAGTGGGGATGGGTGGGGAAAACATTTTTAAAAATGGAGTAGGGAGTACAAAGTCCCCAAGGCTGGAGTGTGCTTGTATTGTTGGAGAAGAGAAGAAGGCTGATGTCAGGACATGGAGTCTAGTACACAATAAAGTCAGAAGATGGGTATAATGTCGGGCCTTATGGATGATGTAAGGGCTCAGAATGTTCTCTGCATGGGTAACTATTAGTGGGCTTTGAGCAGAAGAATAACATGATTTAACTTATGCTTTACAAGGATTACTCTTGACTACTTACTGTATTGTAAATTAACCGGGGCAAAGGTGGAAGCTATTACAATGATCCAGGTGAGAGATGATGATATCTTGCTGACATGTTAATAGTAAAGTGGTAAGAAGTGCTATAGTTTGAATTTATATTTGAAAGCAGAATTGCTAAGATTTGTCAAGGAACTAGATATGGGGTAGGAGAAAAAGAGATTTGTCAAGGACGTGAGACTGAATGAGCTCACTTGGGGAAGTACTGTCGATAAGAGGATTCCACAGACCAAGCTCATGGTATTAGGATGAACATTAAGACTGAGTCTGCATTCCCATGTTCATTGCAGCATTATTCACAATAGCCAAGACATGGAAAGACCTAAGTGTTTGTTAACCGATGAATGGATAAAGAAGTTGTAGTGTATACATACAATGGAATATTATTTGGCCCGAGAAAAGAGGAAATGCTGCCATTTGTAACAACATAGATGAACCTTGTGGACATTATGCTAAGTAAAATAAACCAGACAGAGAAAGACAAATAATGCGTGGGATCACTTATACATGGAATCTTTTTTTTTTTTTAAATGTCAAACTTAGAGAAACAAAAAGTAGAAAAGTGGTTGCCAGAGGCTGAGGAAAATAAGGGAGGTTAAAAAACAACAGACTGAGAAAGAGCACTCACTGAAGTTGGAGAAAAAACAGGCTAATTTGATAGCTGAAAACCAAGTTATAAAAGCGTTTAAAGAGGGTTCATCAATGGTGCCAAATGTTGCTTTAAAATCATGACAGAGAACTGATCAAAAACTTTAACAATAGGAGAATATTCCTGACATCAACATGAGCTGTTTCAGATGAGGCCAAAAAGAATGATTGAATTGGGTTAAATGGAGAATAGAAGAGAAGAATTGAAGTCAAAAATAAATAAACAATTTTATATTTTGGTAAGAGCAAAAGATGGGGCGGTATCTGGAGAGAACTGAGATGACCGGAGTAAGGAAGGGTCAAGTGACATACTCTGATGTCACGAAATTCTAATCTTGGTGGGTTTAAGGAACAGAGAGGAAGAATAGACAGAAATTGTCAGTTGAAGAGCACCCACCAGCCTTTATACCTAAGGGTACAAAGACTATGAGAGAGAAACTAGCGAGCATGTTAGAGATCTGAGAGGGAATCTATGCCCTCAGGGAAGAGACATTCCACAGTTGGAGTAAAAAGGTGAAGAGAAACTTCACTGACATTTCCTCGAGTACTATCCTTTCATTCAATGTGGTTTCAGTCAGCATCGTTTCTTTACAATGTTGATGGGATGCCTTAGGAACTTAACGTGTGTATATCAATTAACCTGTGGTAATTTTAGTTTTGTTATCAACCATTTTGCATCAGTTTCAAGAACCTATTGACAACTTTAAGTGAGGATTTAGCTGAAGATATAGGGTATTTTCCTTGTGACTAACTCTTTAGTCCACAAGCCCTAGTGGAATGGCTTCAGACATTGGAGAATGATAGGAGATGAGCTTAGATTCGGAGATATACAGAGGTATATGGGTTTGGGATCCCAGAGATGGGTAATAACCTATGAGTCAAGGGCTTCTTGTGACTGATGTGAATAACAATAATAGACATATTAGAATTAAACTTGATAGTCTTAAAGCAAATTATAGGGATAAGGTTGTGAATATTGGAGATGAGGGAGGAAGAGATGGGAATATTGCATGGCATATGAAGAGCATTGGGGATTTTATTACATGATATCCATAAATACCAAATATTTCCTTCTTTTCGTAGATGGTAAAATTTTGGGTTTTCCTTGACTCTGATCTGGTACTGTGCTAGAGTAGCATTAAGTAATTACCTGTTGAAAAAAGAATAGAAGAACAATTACATTATTCCAGAAGTTTATAAAATGCAGAATGAGACTTCATCCTAAATGAGATGGACTAACTTGTGGTAGACCAGGACTCCTATCAAGAACAAGTAGGAAAGCCAGATAAAATGATGATTTGTTTGACAGTTATCAGAAGCTATTGAGGAAATTAGCACTGGCGGGACTAAATTGGGAGACAGATTTGGAATGCATCAATCACATGGCTGATTTTCTCCTCAGGACAATTGCTGGATTCTGAGGCTGCATAGGGTTGAAGACAGCAAACTAACTGGTATTCAATGTCCCGTAGTTCTTGAAATGTCTGTAGAGTCTCCCTGTTTTGAGTGTATTCACCTGAGTGGATAACCGTGGGTCCCTTTGGGAAAAGAAAATTCCGTTTTCCTTTTTCTTTTGGAAAGGTGTAAGGGAATTGCCGTGGTGTATACTTGCTGTGATGTTGGAGGGTCCTTCCTCCTAGGGATCCCTAGGACCCAGTCAGTGGGTTCCGAATCTGAAAATTGTCTCGAATCTAATAACTGAGCAAGGAATTGTGATATTTTATTTGGACAATTTTCCTCATCTTCCACACCCTCCATTCTTGCTCTTCTGTTGTTATTGATATTGAACAGAACCTTTGCTGGCTACCCTTCTTGTGTCTATAGAGACACTGTACTCTATTAATCATCTACACCGTTCCCTGTGGGTTGGGCCTTCTTGACTCCCCCTCAGCTTATCCTCTGTTCTTTCTGGTCGTTATAGTAATTGTGGCCTCCTAGCTTATTATAGTGAAACCCGGCTACTTGGTCTCTATTATTGGGATGAGGGAACCCGAACATCATCCTTAGGGATATTAATGAGCCGAGCTCTGTGACTGCCTCTCCTCCTGTCAGTCCTAGCTGATAGGAACCACCGAACTCCTTAGTGATGTTTGTGCCCCTCATACCAGTGCATGGCCGATGGCATTATTGACTGTGTGGTCCTTTGAGCCCCTTCATGGAACATAATCCTCAGATGGGTTTCCGGCCTCACATAAGCTATCCATTCTAGTATCCCCATTCCTCTCAGCCTCTTTTCTTTTTCCTACACTGTCTGCCAGGACAATTAGGCATTTCAGCTTTGCTGAGAGTTTGCCATCATGTCTTCCTGATTTTTAAGAGTTCAGCAGTGAGTTTGCCCCATCAGGAATCCTAACTTGGAAATTAAGTCTCATGTCCTAGGAAAGTTCACCTAAGTAAGAAATTCTTGCTTATCTAGTCTTATATTCTATGTCCCTTGATCAAGCACCATGAGAATCTAATCCCAGTAGTACTCAAAGGGGGCTCACTGTTACATTCTGGCTACTTCTTGCATTGTGTGTGTGTGTGTGTGTGTGTGTGTGTGTGTGTGTGTGTATAAAAAACATATGTATGTATGTGTGTGTGTGTATATATGTATTTTCTTTTGAGGCCTGGCATGTCCCCTGCTGGGATGTGCTGGAATTTAAACCTAGTTATCAACCTAGCAGCCATGAAAGGAGAGGTGAGCAAATCCTGAGGGACTCCCTTGATGCCTCATAAAGGAGAAACTTCTATAGCATCTTCTAGCAAAGCAGAAGAGCTAGCTCTTATAAGGGAAGGATGAGCTACTCATGTAAGCCCAAAGTATTCAGGGGGAGATGCAGAGTCCACATCTTCAGGGGAATCCATCCTGATATCTCTACCTCATGTTTCAGGATCTCAGGTTTTATCTAGTAGGGCCATGACTTTCACATAACAAGACATCCATGGCTGAGCTTTCAAACTTGTTTGGAATGCTACAGCTCCAACAAGTAAGTCTTTAGCCTGCTATTCAACTGTGTCTGTCCTCCCAACACAGGTGACAAGGGGATCAGTGTAAGCTACCATAGTGTGACAGAGCAGAGCAGTTCTGGCTCTCATACTTAGCTACTAACCACCTGTTAACAGTCTTCAGTCCTTATGCCGGGTGTTCCAAGTTGTAGACACCAAGGCAGGAATAAACACGCAAGGATTTTTTTCGGGGGGTGGGGGAGGGAAGCCTATGAGACAAAATGGGCAAGGGGCCTGAGGAGGCTAAGAGAGGTGTCAGACCACAATGAGAATCTGACCAAAAGGAGAGAGAGAAGGAAGGTTGGGTAGAAGCACCCAAGTATACTCCAGACTAAGGAAGGTTCAGCAAGACTGTTGGTAAGTATCTGAACCAAGGTCATTAATACCCTTTGCCCTTAGAGACCTACTTCCTTAGCTCTTAACATTCAAATCTTTAGCTTTTAACATTCAAATCCACCCATACAGAAGAAAATTAACATTTTCTTCCTAAAGAGAGAATATATTCTCTGTGATATTTTTCTCACCATTGTCTCATGTCTCTGGTTTACTGTGCTGCTTTTATCATAAAATAAGATAGACGTTGGTAGTTTTGAAATATGGTCATTCAAATTTCTGTATATGAGGCAAGGGACCATAGAAAGTTGTAATCAAATTTCCACAGGATGGAGAACCTCGAACCTTTAACTCACTTTTTTATATCCAAAGAGGGGAAAAAAATGTGACTCCTACATAGGAAAATCCAAGTTAATTATACCTTCACAAAATATTCTTCCTACTCCAACTTCTATCCTCTTTTATTTGAAATCTATCTCTAACTGAAGTGGATAGGGCAAGTTTCATGTCACACAATTAATTAAAAATTGTTACCAAGATTTAATGCATGAACATTTAGAGTATAAATGGAAAAGCGTAGTTGATTAAACAGAATAAACATATGAGAATGGTTTAAAACTCTACTTTTAAATGTCATGAAAAGCTCTTTAAAAAATGTATTTCCCTTTTAAACAAAATCTGAGTAGGAAAAATTCTTCAAAATATTTATGATAAATTCACTTTTTGGCTCCTTAGCATTACTTTTAAAACACATGCACATACACAAATTCGAGTGCTTTTCTTTTTCTTAGAAATGAGACCTTGCCAAGAGCCAATGATTTTTTCTTTTTAATTCTAAATTGCCCTCTGTAAGAGCCAGACCTATTGTTAGGACAGCCCTCCTAAACTGAGAGGGTGATTTCTGTGCATCTTGCCAGACTTTTGAATTTTAATTCTCAAAAATTGGATTTAGATGTGAAATTTAAAATTTTTGACATTTGAATTGCCTCTAAACTCCAGAATCATAAACAAGCCTGATCTTGTCTGATCTTGATCCTCTCTGATCTTGGAAGCTAAGCAGGGTCAGCCCTGGTTAGTACTTGGATGGGAGACCACCTAGGAAGACCAGGTGCTGTAGGTGTAAAAAATAAAATAAAAAAATAAGGGATTGTAAACTGACAAGATCCTTGCAATCTGTGAGGTCAACCAAGGGTTGCCTCACATAAACAAACAAACAAACAAACAAACTCCCATCCTCAGTTAAAATTATATAATGCTTTTTTTTTTTTTATTTAAGAGAATTTGCTACCATTATTGGTACCGTTTTTCAGATCACATAAACTCAAAATATAATTTTAAAGTAGTTAAAAATTCTTAAAAGCGATTAACCATAGTTATAAAGTTACAAACATAAAATTCTTCTATTTTCAGCATATGAAATTAGAGCATAATCAAATGACAGACCAACCTTTTAAATGCCAATCAAAAGTTAAAAAAAAATAAATTATTCAAAGTGATCTTTATTAATCAAACTTAAAAAAATTAACAATAGCTTAATAACAGGAATCATTATGGTCATATCTAGATCTCATATGCAATTAGTTACATAAAATAACTACTTTAGGATAACTATTTTAATTCTTTTTAGAGCACCAAAAATACAGCAATCTTTGAAAGAGCTTTGGGGGGAAATCTCATTTTTTAGTGGGCTACATAAATTAAGGGAATTACATAGGGAATCTTTGAGTCTCAACATTGCAAAATATATCAGGTTTACAGTCACATAATGTAAAACCTGGTGAATTTCCAAACTGAAATCCTACAGACAAAATGAAATAGTTTGCTTTATTTATAATTCATGACTAGATTAAAACCCAATATATCAGAATACTCCAGAAGGCAGGTTTATAGATTATTTATGTTTATTAAAGAACCTATATATAAAACACATTTTTATATAAAATATATTTTATATTGTATTCAAATTTTTAATATATAATATATAACATATGAATATATAATATGAACATATATAGATTACTAGTTTATTAAAGAACTTATGAATAAATCATGTTATATATAAAAGATATTTCAATTTAAGTATATATTTATATTCTGCATATAAATATATATAACATAAAAATGTCTACTTTTTCAAGGGTAATGAAGTCTGCTAGGAATTAAGAGGCCTATGAGGAATTAATTGATTCTGCCAACAAACATAAAACTGTGTCAGGCTAACTTGTTAGCAAGTAAGTAGAGTAACATATCATACCTCGTAGGGTAACATCACAATTCCTGAAAACTGTTCAACAACCACCAAAGCACCTTTCATACCAAGAAAGAGATACTTTTGAAGAGAGATGCTAAAACTTTGGGACTGTGAAATTTTCTATAGATAGAAATGATGCTCCTTGACAGGAGAAACTCATTTCCATTGTTATTAGCCAAGAATAATTTACAGAACTCTCAGATTTCTACTAGTTTACAAACTTTAAGAGTTTTAAAATAGCCGAATCAAGAGTAAATAGCAAAACAAAACTAGATAGACACTCCTAGATAATTAGCTAAACCTTTAATATGAAACTGATTTCATATTCAGTTCAATCCAAACCGTCCATGAAGAGGAAAAAATGCCTAAAATAAGGTAATTTTTTATGTCAAGTTCATTATCAACGTACACTTTAAGTTGAGTATTTCTGAAAGTATCATGAGATCATGTTACTATGCATCAGTAGGGCACAGCTTCTCTATGTGATACCTTAGACTCTGAAAAATTAAGTATCTCAAAAATATACAATAAAGTAGCACTGTCCTCTGTCATCTACCTCAATTCTCTACTGTACCAAAGACTTATGTCTAAATGTTACAAACGGAATTAATTTGTGGAATTGTAAGATGTTCCCTGTTTGTGATCTAAAAATTCAATATTTAAATTCACACTGAATGGTCTCCAGTTCAACAAATACCACTAGTTATAGTCATAAAAGTTTAAATATAATTTTCATTGTTAAACTCTTTTGGCCAAGATGTTCAATTTCACCAGATCAGGAGCGGAACACATTTAATTTTACTATTCAATCAATATTTTAAAATGTAAAATTTTAGAAAACATTTTTTCCTCTGAAAATTACAGAGATAAATTTTAGATTTAGACATGAATTTTTAAATATCATAGTAAAAGTTTTTCATTTTTTAGGAAAAGCAACACAAGTAAATATTTGCTCACATTCTGGGGAAAAAGGGCATCTTTCTCATCAAATGCAGAGAATACTTTTATTGTGATTACTTTTGAATTTTTGACACCATTTGATGGAATTCCTTTCAGCTGACAGGCTGTAGTTCACCCCCCACTCCCATCCCATTGGATACATGTAGTGCAGAGAGTCTCATTTTTTGCTGTGTGTAGAATCAACCTAAAGAGAGTTTTTACAAAAATACTGATCCTTGGGACACACCCCGCACAAATCAGAATCTCTGGTGGTAGGGCCCAAGTATCAGTATTTTTCAAAACTTCTCCAGCTGATTCAAATGTGTAGCTAATGTTTAAAAATACTGACATAGTGGATTTCAAATCTGTTATATCAGCTTGTCTGTTCTTGACATCTCCCCCGAAAGTGTTCAAAGACTTTAAATCTAAAAAAAGTTGTTACTATGACTTTTTTAAAAATAAGAGGCATGAAAATGTGCTCATGAAATTCTTATTTTACTATCTTCTTAAAAAATAGACATGTTCTCATAATATTTGAAAAAATAACACTAAAATATATTGCAGTAGAATGTAAGGGCATCCCCCACATGATCATAAAATATATCGCTGATCTAGGTGTACAATAAACCAGACTCTCATATTTGCTCACATCAATGGCTTTAATATATGTGTGGGTATGAGTGTGTATAGGTGGGGGTAGATACAATATTATTCAAAGTCGAAAACAATTTTTCTCATAGATGAATGATACATTCTTTTTGGGGAGGAAATTATTTTGTTGTTAATTGGCTTTTAGGTTATTCAAAGGTACAGCCAAAATTTTATTCGGGAATGGAGTGTTTAAGACAATAAATCCTATTCTTTCAAGAATAAAAATGATAAAGGGTTATTTTTACTCTGGGAAGAGTTGCCAAAAACTCCCCCTCCCCCATACCTTTTTTGGGGCATCTGAGAGTGGTCTGTATTCCCTGGTAGGAAGAAGATGTGGTGTTCCTTGCAATATGATAGTTGAATGGAAGCTAGCTCAGTTGAGAATTGTTTAAGAATATCTGTGGAGTAGGCTGGCCTAAGAACTCTGAGAGATCTTTTATGTTTAATCCAGTTTCAAGTGTGTGTTTGTTTATTTTTCTGTGTGTGTGTGTTTCACTGTATTTCTCTTTTTTTCCTACCCAAACCTTTGGTAAAATCTTGTTAAATCATGTTGGCTTGTGTGCTTTGAGGAGTTAGGGAATATTCTGAGCCCATGCTTTGAGTGAAGTACCATCAGCTGCCTCAGGAAAGAAGTTTATAGACTACAAGAGATTTAGAGTAGACAGGAGACAAAGTCTGCCACAAGAAACAAAATATTGGATAGCAGTGATAACCAGAGTAATTCTGGAACCTGTAAACATTCCTCAGTGATTCTAGAAATATCTAGGGAAGAGAGAGTGTTCTAAGACCAGACATCCAATTATTGAAGAAGGATGCTACTTGTGGTAAAGTGAGGAGTGACTCCTGAAAGCTGAAGAAGAGACAACTGACTTGTAATAGAAAAAAAAAACTTTACAAAATAACTTTATCCTATCCATCAACAAGCATTCATTAATTATATTAGTAACATATGTTTATATATATTTCATAGTCATTGATCATATATAAACAAGGACAGTTATCAAAAATTATTTTCTTTAATGAGGCATGATATTAAAAATAATAACTGTATAGAAAGGCACTTGGCCAGGCATTATAAATACATAGCTAGTATTCATTATTCACAACGGTAAGTCTTGGATGGAACAATCTTAAAAACAAAACAGATTCTCATATACAAAGTGTGCATTTTTTATGTTTCTATTGTTTTCATATATAGTATTTCAGTTCTGTTTCTGGATGCAATTACATGAAAGAGATTTGTTTAGAGATTGCTCTTTGGAGAATCCCTTTAGCAGGTTGACAGCATAATGAGAGAAGGTTAAATTGCAGAGCAGCCATGCAGCTGAGGATCATCAAAGATCAGCATAGGAAGGTTACCCAGGATCTAAAAGCCATGTGACCAGAGGGAATTTAGCAAATCCTCATGAAGAAATGTAGTTTTTGTTAACTTTATTTATAACTCAGAACAGAAATGTTTGAAACTCTTAATAAAGTGAGTGATTCAAGATTCCAGAGGAGGATCTATATCCTGCAGTGAGGTCTTCAGAGATGTTAGAATGCCCCCCTTTCTCAAATATCTCTAGCTAAATCTAAAAATGAGCTTTGGTATACTTGCACTTATATATAGTATATTCCATCTGTATACACACAATGAGTATATTTTTGTCTATGAGAACATTTAGAAGAATGAAATTCTAACCAAAGTACTTACCACACAGTTGGCATTTTTGTTGTTGATGATAACCCTATAATACTTTAGACATTCATTTGCATTGCTTTTGTTATTGATCTTTACCCTTGCTTTTCCTCCAAAGACCCTCTTTTCCTCTACTTCTTTTAGGCCGGTCCAATTTTGGAACTGACTTTATCATTAACATTTCCTGTAAAAAAGTGGATAGTTATCAAAGAAAAGATAAAATTTAAACTTTTCAAGTTATAGATTTTAGCTTAATCTTTTAATTATACCTGAAGATATAATCTAATTGGGTTTATAGTTTGATGTCCTAAGACTTCTTGGGTCCCATAAAAAATTATATTTTTTCATTCAACAAATATTCATTGAGTGCCTCTGTGTACCAGACACTGTTTTAGATTCTTGGAAGTATAGCAGTGGACAAATAAATAAATAAATAAAATTATCCCCTCATGAAGCTTCTATCTAAATTTGTGTATATCTTTACATGAAAATATTTTTGTAAAAAATTGAATCTGTTTTTAATACAACACACAAGAATGAAGATATACACGTTTTTATATGAAAGAAAACAGAGATTAGTGTTCTCTGAATTGGGAGTGAAAAAGAAGCATCAATTTTAAATTGGATGACCAGGGCATATTTCCCTGAAAAACTGACATTTGAACAAAGACCTAAAGAAGGTGCCCCATGTCACAAAATGCTATTTTATGACAGTGCCAGAAAAGATTGGAACAATAGTTAGTTTTAATAGATGTAGAAGTAGAAACCTGGAAGTGGCACATAGCTTGTCGATGTACTTAAATATAGTCCTTGAGAGAAGCGGAAACATTACCAAGAGTGGGAGGGTTAAAAATCAGGTTCTTTGATTGAAACCATCCATGCACTCGCTTTAAAGTAAATAGGTGCAATATGGTTAGTCCTTGAGCATTCTAGATAAAATAGCCAGTTTTTAACATAGATGTTACACATTTTACTTTGATTCATACTTTAATATAATCAGAAACTAATGTTAAGAAATTTTAGAAAAGAAATCAGGCTGAATCTCTCTGTGTATATTAAGGAAAGATGTAGCTATTTGGTAGCAAGAAACAATGGAAAGGAGATGGGCCAGAACATGAGGGTAGAGGTACCAGTGGAGAGATGATTTGGGAACAGGGAGATTTATTGAGCATAAAGATGAAAATGCAGGATGCAAGTCAAAGCTCTGGTTTTAATCATATGTAACATTCTGAAATAAATTGAAATAAATCAACTTGTGGAGATATGCTTTGAGGTAGATTATTTCACGAAGACAGAAGAGTTTTATTAAAATATTGCTGGTAGACAAAAAGTATTTTGGAATATGGTTCATATAACATAGCAGCAGAAAAAAATTACTAAAAATATCATGCAGAAAAGGAAATTCTCAAATTTTAGCAAGTAAAATATGGCAGTATACTATTAGCATAAAAATCTACTCCTTTTTTAGATATCGCCAATTGAGTCTTATACTGTATTAATGGAATGAGAATAATATAGTTGATTCCTCTAATACAGAACCTGAGCAAATTTATTCAAACATACACAGGCAGATATGATTTTGAATATGGTAACGTATTCACGTAGTTCAAACAGCATAAAATTATAAAAATGTACCTGGAATGAATTTTCTATCCCACTCATAGCATATACTATATATTCTTTTGAATCTTAAAGTTCTTTCTATATTAATCCATTTGTAAAGTATTACCTCATTCTTTTTTATATTTTGGTCATTTAACTGTGTGTCATTATGTGGACATACCATGATTTATGTAATCAGCCCTCTGTTAATGGAAATTTAGGTAGTTTTCTTTTTTTACTATTAGAAATAATGACCAATCATATACCTATGTAATGTCACATGTGTGATAATTTATGTCTAGGATAAAATCCTAGGAGTAGAATTATGATGCCAAAGAGTACATACATTTTAATTTTGATAAATGCTGCCAAATAGGCTCACTAGAGATTGTATCAGTTTACTCTCTCACAAAAATTTATGACAGTTATTATATTTAAAAAAAACAAAACAGTGCATTTTAGATTTTAGCCTATCAGGGAGGTACAAATTTTGTTGAATCTGTTTCTCTTAATACACACCCATTCGGGTATCTTTTTACATGTTTAAGAGATCCTTGTATGTTGTTTAAGAAGAACTCTCTTTTCATATCCTTTGCCCTTTTTTCCATAGAGCGAATAGCCTCTTGTCTGTGATATGAGTTATACTTTTTCCATATGTGTAATTTGAGTATTTTTACTTTGCTTCTTTATTTATTTTTGCCACTCGTAAGGATTTTTTTCAACTGAATTTTATGGTTTCTGAATTTATGTCATAGAGAGAAATTCCTTCCCAACTTTGAAGGGAAGCATTGTCCATGTTTTCTTTTCTCCTAGCACTTTTTTGGTTACATGTGAACACACACACACACACACACACACACACACACACGTGCAATCTGTGTCTGTCTATTTCCTGTGTTTATTGACTTGTAATTTACCTAGTAATAGATCCCATATTTATCTTAGTCCATCTGTCTCCTTAGCTGTCTAAACAGAATTCAGTGAAAAATTAATCTTTTCTCAGATAAGATGCCCCCATATTCTTATGCTAAACTTTCAAGTGTATTTGGACTGATTTCTTTGGATTCTGTGCCATTGTTGTTATCCTGATCATTTTATCACCTAATTGTCTTGTCAGATATTCTAAAGCCTCCTGCCTATAAATTGCTTTAACCATTTTGGAAACAACTTTTTAACTGTATAATAAATTAATGATGCACATACTCTATGAGCCAGCAGCACAGCTCCTAGGTTTATACCTCAGAGCTGTGGTTCTTAAACTTTACTGTATAGCAGAATCATAGGGAGGGCTTTTTAAAACAGATTGCTAAACTCCATCCCCAGAATTTCTAATTTCATTATGGTAGCACCCAAGAAGTTACATTCCCACCAAATTCTCACGTAATGCCAATGCTGCCAGTCTGGGAACAACATACTTTGTGTATCACTGCCCTAAAAAAACTCCCACATGTGCAGAGGGCAGTGTGGAAAAGAATGTTTTAGGATTGTTTCCAGTTAAGAAGTATTGGAAAGAGCTTAAAGTTCCTTCATAGAAGAATAGCTACATATGTTGTTTCATTCCTACAATAGAATTCCCTAATGAACTAGACGTACACACAGCAAATGGATAAAACTAACAAAACATAATGTTGAGGATAAAAACAATGGGGCCTGCCCTTTGGTCTCAGTGAGGTGAGTAAATGCAGAACTGGCACATATAACACAGGTAGATGAGAAAGGACACAAGAGCTCTCAGGAAAAACAATTGTCCTTAAAATGTCCAAGTCTGAAACGAGATAAAGATGAAGGAAAGTTGCATGCCCTGGACCCTTATATTTATACTGATTCTTTGTGAGTGAAACTTTGTTGCAAATTGAGAAATTATGGGACTATTTAGAAAATTATTTCTTTTCTCTGAATTTAGACTACGGATTACGGATTTATAATCCAAAGGACAAATGGTTTCAGTATGGGTTGTATACTGCACCCAGTATTATTTAAAAGATTAAGTAATGAAACCCACAAAAAATCTGGATTTTTAGTTTCTCTAAAAATATCAGAAAGTCTGGCAACACAGGCCCACCATTCTCACGTGGTAACTGTTGGAGCTGAGCACCAGCTGCTCCTTTGCAAAGCAAAATGTGTTCTCTGGTTTACCGCAGGTCTCACCTGGTCTACTTGACTCATTTAAGTTACCCATCTAACCCCTGTAAGTGTTTGAGTGTGCAGTCTCTGGTGTATGGGACATTGTGTGTGGAAAGTAAAATTTGTTTTTTGAAGTTGTACATGTGTGTGGTTATAACTCGATCATAATAATAGAGAGAAATTTTTTTTTAATTCTATGATTTGCACTGATTAGGTATACCCATAACAGAATGAGTCCCCATGACATTCAGTTGATTGTAACATGAAAAAAAAAATACCCCAGACCCTTTTCTTCTAGGATTGGAATACCAAAGAGCTCTGTCTTATTTTCTGTCCCTACATTTTATCCCCAATTCCATCTCCACAAGTGCCTTCTTCATTATTTGATACCAGCAATGTCCAATGTCCAATGATATTACACACATATATATATCACTATCGCTATCTCTACTGTATAGCATAGCAAGCCAAATATATATATATAATTTTTCCAAGTATATATTTTTAATAACCACATTAAAGTAAAAACAAACAGGTAAAATTAATTTTAATAATATAGTTTAATCCAGTGTATCTAAAATATTATCACTTCAATATGCTACCAATGTATAAATTATTCTGTGTGTGTGTGTGTATATGCGCTAAGTCTTTGAAACATATATATTTCTCACTTAAAGTACATTTCAATTCAGACTAGCCACTTTTTTTTGAGTGCCATCTATTTTTATTTGGAAGAAAATATCTGTTTAAATAACAGATAAAGTATATACGAAATAAAATCTTACAATAAGTAATTTCTTTTGACTATAGACATGATTTTTTTTAGTGTTTTCTTTGTTTTTTTTCTCAGATTAGTATAACAAAATCAATATTTTTTATTATTATTGGTAGCCATTTTAGGGTTTTTTTGATTGTGTCTTAAAAAATTTTTTTTTGTTAAAGTATAATTGGCATACAATATTATATTAGTTTCAGGTGTACAACATAGTGATTTGACATTTATATATCTTATGATGTAATCACCATAATAAGTCTTAGTAACCATCTGTCACCACGCAAAATTATGATGTTATGGACTACATTCCCTGAGTTATATACTGTATCTTTGTAGCTTATTTATTTTATAACTGAAGTTTTGTACTTCTTATTCCTTTACCTTTTTTACTCATCCTCCCCACCTACTCTCTCCCTCTTTGGCAACCATCAATTTGTTCTCTGTATCTATGAATCTTTTAGTTTTGTTGTTTATTCATTTGTTTTGTTTTTTAGATTCCACATATAAGTGAAAATGATGTAGTATTTGTCTTTGTCTGACTTTTTTCACTTAGTATAATCCTGGGTCCATCTATATGGTAGCGAAATGCAAAATTTTATTCTTTTTTTACTGTTGAGTAATATTCCATTGTGTGTGTACATATATATATCTCCATTCATTTATCGATGAACTATATCTTTATCCATTCATTCATCAACGAACACCTAGGTTGCTTCTGTATCTTGCCTATTGTAAATAATGCTGCAGTGAACATAGGAGTGCATATATCTTTCTGAATTAGTGTTTTTTTTTTTTCTTGATAAATACCCAGAAGTGAAATTGCTGGATTGTATGGTAGTTCTACTTTTAATTTTTTTGAGATACCTCCATACTGTTTTCCATAGTGGCTGGGCCAATTTACAATCCCTGCAATTGGGTTCCCTTTTCTCCACATTTTCGCTATCACTTTGTATTCCTTAACTTTTTGATTCTGACAGGTATAAGGTGATTCTGACAGGTATAAGGTGATATCTCCCTGATGGTTTGTGATGTTGAGCATCTTTTTACATGCCTATTGGCCATCTGTATGTCCTCTTGCTTTTTAAGTGCTCAATAGCCATACATGGCTAGTGGCTATAGTATCAGATAGTATTTTTCTACATAGAATTAATCAGACTTGGTGAAATAATCTGTCATTAGGAGATTTGAATCAAGGGGTTGTTTTACAAATAAGTAAATATATAAGGAAAGAAATGCCAGGAAGTAGGACATGTTCACCAGGAAATTTTCTATGAAGTGTTTAAGATCTCAGAATCTTTTACCTTGAAATATTCATACAGCATACATCTTTAGGTTTATTTTTACATACCATAATTAAATTATCTCATTCTTCTGAGAATTCCAATATACACACAAATACACACACAAATACACACACATATACATACACACACATGCATATATATATATATATATATACACATACACACACATGCATATATATATATGCATGTGTGTGTATGTGTATATATATATGCTTTGTGTGTTATTGTTGAGAGCAGAGAAAAACAGAATAGGAAATTATGGCCAATCCCTTGATCATACTTCTGTTGTAGTTTGTGGGAAGAAAGTAGCATTCTCTTCAGAACACTACAGTGGAAGATGGAGAATCTCTGGGAGGTAGCTTTGCTCTAGGAGTAGCTTCAAAATCAAGCCTAGGAAATCAAGAAGGAATATGTATAAATTTGCTTTTTCTCAATCTATGCTAGAGGACCTTAGATTGATAAAAGAACTATAATGGAAATCCTTCTAGAAGACAAGATTTACAAGTCTCCACTTATCTGAGGGAGTTAATTCCCAAGACCCCCAGTGGATGCTTGAAACCTCGGATATTACTGAACCCTTCATATATGTATGATTTTTTCCGTACATACATACTTTTTCACTTGCACTTTATGTCTTCTCTTTGGCATATCCAAATTGCCAGCATCTATACATACATACTTTTTCACTTGCAGTAAACACTTTATGTCTTCTTTGGCATATCCAAATTGCCAGCATCACTACTCTTGAACTTTATTTTGGTCATTATTAAGCAAAATAAGAGTTACTTGAATGCAGCACTCTGATATCACGATAGCCTGATCTGATAACCAAGGTGGCTACTAAGTGACTAATGGGCAGGGAGCACATACACTGTGGAGATGCTGGACAAAGGTATGACTCATGTTCCGGGCAGGATGGAGCAGGATGACAGGAGATTTCATCACACTGTTCACAACAGTGAGAAAATTAAAACTTACGAATTATTTCTGGAATTTTCCATTTAAATATGTTTGGACCATGGTTGACCATGGGTAACTGAAACCTCGGAAAGCAAAATCACAGATAAAGGGGGTGTACTACAGTATTACTAATTTAGAGAGGAAAAGAAAGGAATTGAAGAATTTCTAAGAAAAGATGTGAGCATCTTTAATTTTTTTAAGGATTGGGAGAACAAATTTAATAACACCAAGTAAAATGACTATGGGTAGCAAGATTTTTACTCTTCCTTCTTTAATAACTAAAAGGAGCACTTTTCTGACTCAGAAGGGAACTTCCTTAATTTTCAGTAAGTGTTCTGAGAACTTATTGGTTAAGGTTGAATAGAGTATGACTTCGGGAGCATTTGAGATCTTGCTTCCCAGCATGTGTCATCGATTTGGCTCAGATAAACTCATAAAAATTCTCTATCTTAAAAATAAGGAAGAAGGATGACTTCAGTTGGACCATAAAAATGATCAGGACTTGAATAGACATAAAGGAGATGACAGGCCATTCCTGGAACAGAAGGGCATAAAGAGCAGAATAGTCAGATGGAAGAAAGAAAACTATCCAAACTAAAGCATACCATAGTGACAAAGAAGACAATATAATAAAAGATTTATTCAAGGAGGTCAACAAGACACCCAGGGAAGGGCTTTCTCTGTCAGTGGTCTAGCCCTTGGGATATTACGAAAGGCACAGGGACTCATTTAATAAAGTGACTTGAGTTTTATTCTGAACAATCTAAATTTTGCCTCACTTCTGTCAGTTGTATGGATAATATCCAGCACTTCTTAATGATGCTCATTCTACCTATGTCTTTGCTACTTTAAATTTTGATTCTTGTCAAAATTTTTGCAGTTTATCTATGTTCTTTGTTTGTTTGTTTGTTTTGTTTTTGCAGCTGGCTACCACACCTATCAATCACTATCACATTTCCCAGCACACCATAATGTTCATACTGGTCAATGCCAATATTGTTATCATTCCACCCTTGGCCAATTTTCAGCTCCACCATGTCTTTACTTGAGCTATTCTACTTACCTAAAATGTTCTCCTTTCTCTTCTGACCCTGTTCAAAATCTACTCAACTTGCAAGGCTTAATTCGAGCCTAAATCATTTACCTGGGATAGTCAATATACATTGACTATCATGCCTTTGCATTTGCTCTCCCCCAATCCCATGCTATCTACCCCCATACATTTATTAAGCCAGCATCAGTTCCCCCTTAGTGCTTTGCTTATGCTTCTTCTTAGAGCAGATAGGCCAATTGGTCCTGCATTCCACTAGGTTATGAGGTCCCAGTAACCTGTCTTATTCACAGTGTATACTCACAGTATAGCAGTCTGAGAGTGGGGAGAGGATGTTGTATCAGTTCAGGAATTATCACTAGAATAGTCAGAGTAGTAGGATGAGGCAGGGGTGGAGAGAATCCCATATGTTTGAAATCTAGGGAGAGAGAAGCTTTCAAGAAAAATGGGGTGGTCAATAAGGGTAAGAGCTCAAGAAGTGTCCAAAAAAATGAGAATGGAAGGAAGACCTTAGCATTTGACATTGAAAAGACCATTAAAGCCTTTCTTGAGTCTGAATCTTAAGGAAACAGAGGTAAGGACATGGAAAATACTAAAGTACCGATGCTGAAGAATTGAATATAGCTCACATTTTAGAAGATTTTGGGAGCAAAAGGAAAGAGAAAAATATAATGGCAAATGAAGATGTCAGCATAGGCAAAGGGAAAAGTACATTGGAGATGGGAAAGATGAGTTGATTTTAACACCTCCACAAACATTAATAGTCCTAAAATGACTATTTTCCCTATACCTTTTAAAGAAGAAAAATATGATTACATTGAAATAAATTACATAAGAAAAATAATGCTTTAAACAAAATTCCTTCCTACACCATCCTTTTCTCTCAATACAGCCCAACACAACACAATCTGAATGACTATCATTCACCACAGAATTCTGTTTATTAAATATTACCTGATAACATATTTCTTGTTTGCTTTAATTGTTCTCATTAAATTTAGCTCATTATTCAATACTTAAATATCACTACCTCTGTTAAGTCTTCATAAACACCTCTAGTTAGAATCCTTATAGAATACACCAATATCCTCATACCATTTATTTTTATTTCTTAGAACACAAATAATGTAGTCATTGTATCACAGTTTTTAACAGACTTTTTTAAGAGCAGTTTTAGGTTTATGAAAATATTGAACAAAAAGTATGGAGTTTCCCAAATATCTCCCCTCTCCCACCCTTTTTCCCATTATTAGCATTTTTGCAATACATATATTACAACTGATGGACTAATATTGGTACATTATTATTAACTAAACTCCATAGTTTACATTAGGGCTCACTCTTTTTTAAATTAAGTTTATTGGGGTAATATTGGTTAATACAATTATGTAATTTTCAGATGTGCATTATAATTTGACATCTATATATTCTATTGTGTGATTACCACCCAAAGTCCAGTTTCCTTCAGCTACCATATATTTGATCCCCTTTACCCTCTTCACCCTCCCACTATTCCCCTATATTTGCCCCCCTTTATCCCATCTACCTCTCCCTAGGGTTCACTCTTTGTATTATACAGTTCTTTGGGTTTTGCCAAAATGCAGAATGTCATCATGTATTTACCATTATACAGATAGTTCAGTGCCTTAAAAATTCCCCATGCTCCACCTATTCATCCTTCCCGCTCCGTGAACTCCTGTCTTTTTCAGAATGTCATGTAGTTGGAATCATATACAGCCTTTTCAGATGGGCTTCTTTCACATAGCAATATGCATTTAATATTCCTTTTTTGTGGCTTAATAGCTCATGTCTTTTTATCACTGAATAATACTCTATGGTGTGGCTGTACCACAGTTTGTTTATCCATTCAGCTATTGCAAGACATCTTGGTTTCTTCCAAGTTTGGGAAACTAGAAATAAAGCTGCTATAAACACCTGTGTGCAGGTTTTTATGTGAACATAAGCTTTCGACTCACTTGGGTAAATATCTAGGAGTGTGATTGCTGGATCGTATGGTAAAAATATGTTTAGTTTTATAAGAAACTGCCAAAGTGTTTTCTAAAATGGCTCTATCATTTTGCATCCCCGCCAGCAATCTATGAGAGTTCCTGTTACTCCACATCCTTGCTGGTGGTGTCAGTGTTTTCAGTTTTAGCCTTTTTAATAGGTGTGTAGTGGTTTAGGTATGTAGTGGTTCTCATTGTTTTAATTTGTAACTCCCTAATGACATGATATTGAGTATCTTTTGCCCATTTTTTAATTGGCATGTTTTCTTATTATTGAGTTTTAACAATTCTTTGTATATCTGGATTTAAGCCTTTATCAAATATGTGTTTTACAAATATTTTCTCCCAGTCTGTGGTTTGTCTTTTCATTTTCTTACACTTATATTTAATTACATATTATAGTTAACTGTAATGCCCTATAAGTTAGAAATTTGTCTTAGTAATCTTTTTGGTTAAATTTAATTAACTTGGCAAACCCAATATTAGTTTTCAGCTCCAGCTGCCATCACAATTTCCTCAGTGAATTATAGAACAGTTGAGAACCCAGTTTTTAATGTTTGCCAATGTCTCAGGTATTCAAGAGTGTATTTTAACATGTAAGAAAATTATTTTCCCAAGAGTGTATAAGCAATCAAAAGAGTGCTTATCATTCTAACTATATATGTGACCAGTATTTAACCTGCATAGAAAACTTTCTCACTACATGGTTTACAGGATGAATTCCTTTAGAGAAACCAAAAACATTCTTAACTTTCAGTTTATCCTTTTTGTGGTTTCAATGGTTTCTGACAAAATAACTGAAAATATCCTAACACTAATGTAACCCTTTAAAACAACCAAGCTACTGATTTAATTTTTATGGCACACAGAGAGTGGCAGTAGTTGAGATAAAATTTCAGAGAGTAAAGGCAAAGAAAAACATGATAAAGTCTTAATAGAAAGGATTGGAAGATGTTTTACAAAATGTCAACCCTTTGTTCTTTACTAACTGTGTGGGAGTCTAGTCCAGGAACTCGAAGGCACCATCCCAAATAACCTGGATCATACTTATGTGAAAATTTACAAATTTAGTCATTAGTTTATTAATCTCATTTCCCATTTCTAAAATATAAACCAATAAAAAATAAGCCAAATGGCAAATTATATTTTTATCTACCTTGACAGTGCACAATAATATTTTTCATTGTACCATATTTTTTGCTGTATATGACTACATACTTTTTGTCTCTCTTTAAAGATATTTTTATGTTTACTAATCCAACAACTAGTGGTGGAGTAGATAAGATAGTCATAATTTCCAGTCACTTATTTCACCTGTTAGAAATCTCTACCTGAAGGTTCCATGAATCTCAAATTCAACACGATCATGTTTTTTCCTGTCCTCCCAAATCTGTTATGTTTTAATATTCTTTGCCTCAATTAATGATATTGAAAGTTATCTGGGGAGAGGGGGAAGGTATATAAGGGTAAAAGGGGTCAAATATTGGGTGACAGAAGGGAATCTAACTCTGAGTGGTGAACATGCAATGCAGTATATATATGATTTACTGTTGAATGATACACTTGAAAAAAAATCTTATCCTGTTTCCTAGGCTAGAATCTTCAAAGTTATACTTACCTTCTAATCACATCTGTTCTCTCTTTCCTACCCCAGTCCATCCTGTAAATTACCTTCTAGAGTGTAAATCTGATACCAATCCCCAGCCTCAAAATTTTGGCTAATGCCCAGTTACCTACATGCTGAAATGTAAACTCCTTTTAATGTAATATAAAGTCTTCTATTATCTGACTTTGATCAATTTTCCCAACATCGTTTTCTCTGTACCCTAAATACATGCAATACTGATTACGTTTAACTCCACTATTCCCAAACACAACTTGTTTCTTTGATTTTATGCCTGCTAATCTCTTGCCCCTTTCTTTTCAACTCAAATGTTTCTTTTTCTATGAAGATTTTAACGAAATTTTTAGATACAATTCATCATTTCATTCTTTGTATTCCATCCTATTATTCCATTGTACTGCATTTACTTGTGTTTCTTCCCACCCAAACCATGAGTTCATTGAGGACGAGAACCAAGCCATTTAATTTTGTGTCTCCATCACCTTGCACAGTACCTGACACAGAGTTTGACAAAGGTTTAACAAATAAAAGTCTGAATAACGAAAGAGTGATTGATTTGCTAACGTTCGTTTCCAAATGTCCAAAAAAAATATATTTCTGTCTAGAGAAGACCTATGATGAGTTCCTTTTTTTCTGAAGTATTGAATATGTATTAGTTTATTTTTTAAAAATACTCATTATTGAATATGAGGTACTTTGCTGTTTCAAAAGTAGAAAATAGCTTTAAAATTTAAATATCACTTTCAATGAGAAATAGAGACTCTGGTAGACAACCAGAAATAACTGTAACTCAGGTAGAAAGTCATGGGTGCTGTCATGGGAAGAGGTTTATGATTCTGAGAGTTGAAAAGAAGACAGATGTACTTTAAGCTTCATAAAGATGCATGGCAACTTATTTTAATTATTAAACTATCAGTACACTTTAGACAAGCAGAAATGCAAAAAACAAAACAAAACAAAACAAAAAACAAAGCAAACAAACAAAAACAAAACACCTTTTGGTAAGAAAACAGCAGAAGCAAAGGCCTGGAGAGGTTCTGTTTGGTGAGACATAGGAATGGTAAGATAAGTTGGATATAACCAGATTGTGAAGGACCTTAAATGGCAGGCTAAGGAGTTTGAAATTTGTTTCATAAGTCACAGGGAGCTTTTGAGATTTCTGGACTGAAGTGTGATACAAACAAGACTTCTAGGACAATTAATCTGGGAGTTGTAGATAAAATGGATTGGAGAAAGAATAGATAAGCAGTGGAGAGAACACATTAGCAAGGTGTAAAATGCTTTTATTTGTAGCATTTTGCTTCTCAGATGTAATAGGTATTTTCTGCTTTTGCTAGTTAGCCTCCATTCTTGCAGCAACAGAATCCTGATTTTACATCTTCCCTTTTAGCTCCAGGGAGAGAACATGTGGCCTAGGTTTAGCCTAGAAAATTAGGGCATTTTGTGCCCTTTCCCTGGCTGCAGTGATTGATTCTGGGAGGAACGATGACCTATGCAGGGTAACCAGACAAACTCAATTCTGGACTCTTTTAAATTTGCCATAAAGCAGACTATCTTCTGATGGACTGAGTAGTGCAAAGATGTTTGAATCTGAAGCTGATCGTCCCCCTGCAGCCTGAAAATAGAGGAAATCCAAAATGTGTAAAACCAAGGGATAGATCTTAGTAATATTTTGTAAATTCTGAATTAAGCTTTGCCTCTATTCCTTTGGAGGCCCATTGGTTGAGGTTAGTTTGGGCTAGCTTTTCCGCAATTGAAAGAACTTTTGTACATTCATTTATTTCACTGGTCCTCTATAGTATAAGATTTTATAGATAAGGCATTTAATAGGTTTCTTTCCATCTTTCCATCCCAAGAAAATAACTCAAAAAAAGCAGTTTAAGACTTAACCACAGGCGACAGTAGGATTAAGTTGATCCTATTTCATGAATACCAGTGCCTAATAGATAATTGATTGATGAAAGTACAGTTGTTTTGAGTTAAATAATTATGGTATGTGAAAAATATTTGTAAATTGTGACTCATACTACAAAAGTTAACTGTTAATACTCAATACCATTTTGTATTGGCCTAATATTTATTGCCTCATTCATTGCCTCTTGGAATTCAAAGTCTTTCTGTACTCTTCCTGTACACGTTTGGTTTTTTCATGGTTGCTACAGTGACTTTCCTTGTTTGTCCATCTGTTGCTTAGGGAAAAAAAAAAAATCAGGTAAGATCTATTTTTTAAGAAAATTAGAGTGAATTTATGTTTTCTTGGACCCTTAAGTAAACATCAACCTAACAATGGAGGCCTTTGTTTCTGGGTGTCTTACTGATGATTTATTCTCTCAGATCTGGGTTTTTTATTTGATTGGCAGTTTTAACATAATCTCCACTTTTATCTAATAGCACCCTGTATTTCAAAAGCGATTTCACTAACAAATGAAACAACTCCTTTGCTAAGAAAATTAAATTTTTATTTTAATTTACACTTCACAAAACCACTATTGCTGAGTGATACCAACAGTGAAAGTTGAAGGTACCTAACAGAAAGGAAATAGTCTCAAAACAAGGATACTGGCCGTTTATAAAACCTTATATAAATATTCCTTTTGGATTAGTCAAAGCTCAGAACTTTAATTCTTTGAAGTTTGAAATCACCCAGATTTTTAAAATATATTTTTCAACTTGGGAAATGTATTTTTATTACAAAGTTGAAATATTATCTTTAAGCACAACTTGTCACATCTATTATTTAAAGCTCTTTAAAATTAGCACTTCCTTTCTCTAATGGAATATTCCATTTCCTCATTTCTTCTCGTCTCATTTATTTAAATAAAAAATTCCTTCCCCTGAGTCCCTTGAAGCCCTTTATAATGCTTTTTAAAAACTACTTGGAATAATTTGCCTTTTATAATATTTACTGACGTCCTGTTGTATCTCATTCACTCATTTACAATCTTTAAGAGCAACTCTTAGTTTCTTCATTGTATAATACTATATACTTTATTCCCTTTAATGCTTAGACATATTTATTCTCAGTGCATGTGAAGTAGAAAGGAAGTGAATTATCAATTCAGTTTATAATGGAATCCTCCACCAGTTATTTAATTTATTTTGTTCATAGGTTATTTTTGTCTCCCTCCCCTTCCTGTCAGAAACAAGCTCCTTGAGGGCAGGGATCTTCGTTTGATTCATTGTTGTATTCTGTGCATCTAGAATGATCCTTGGAACATAGTTTACTCAATAAAGATTTATTGAAGAAATGAATGTATAACTGAGTGAATAAATAATAGTAAGAACATTTGGCATTTTAAAAGGTAAAAGTTGCTATACTCTTTTAACAAACAAAAACTATATAATCTCCATTTCTTCGCATTTACAACCATCCAGAATAAAAATTCTTTAGTAAACTTATAAGATGAACAGGAAAGCACAGAGAAAGATTTATTTTCATGCAACTTTATGCATCTGAGTTTGTTCACAATAGAGTTTGTTCTTTCAGGTTTCCCACTGAACATTTTTTATCCCATTCTGCCTTCTCTATTTTCATCATCATATCTATCTTCTGTGATTTTAGTTAGTATTTTTCTCAAGTCTTAGAATGCAAATAAACCATCCCCTTTTCACAGGCTTTCCTACTCCTGGAGCAGGTGCTTAAACAAGGGTTGCTGTCAACTGTTCCAACCATTTATGAAGGCACCTTCTAAAACATGGTGTTTATTTCTAGAAACACTTTTCCTAAAATTAGCTGATTGGATTTCTTTTATTTGACAAATCAAAATTAGTTCCCATAAATAAAGTAGTATGTTGGATTAGTATATTGTATGTTGGAAATTTGAGAAAGAATTAAATATGTACAAGCAAGCAAACACACTTGTTTTAGCTAACTGGGCGGAGGGGAGGCGGATGGGGAAGAGTGTTTCTACTTCTATAATGCACTTTAGCTAAATTAATTTCCTAAGTTATGTACAGCTTCTATTGAAGTTATCTACAACTTCATAGCTTCTCAAAATTCAATAGGTGTAAGAATTGTTTAGGGGTCTTCTTAAAATGTAAATTCTAATTCAGCAAATTTTGTTTGGGGCATGAGATGCTACAGTTCTGATATGCTTTCAGGTGAGTCCAATGATGCTGGTGTTTGCAGACCACACTTTGAGTTACAAGGCTTTATACAATTCTTTTTTTTTTTTTTTTAACAGTGATTTAGATTTTAACCCTAATTGGTATTATTTTGGCCTTTCTACTCTATTTTAATTTTTTAAAAATAAATACTTTCATTGCTTTATTATGCTTCTTAAGTAAAATATGTTTCATCTGATTAAGTTTTAGATATTTATTCTTTTGGATTTTTTTTTTTTGCCTGAAATGAAAAAAGTGAATAAATGGCATAATATTCTAGAGTTAAATGAAAAGAAAGATAAGCATGTCTCACCTTCTTACATTACAGTTCCCCCAGACAAGGGAGTTTAAATGAAACAGTCGGTTACTGGCTTAGCTAAGTAGACTTTTCCTCTTCCTCTCCTGTCTCCTAATTTAAGGCACCGTTGGCAGCACGTGTTGCATGTAATAGGCTCAGTCGTATGTTTTCCTAAATGTACAGGCCTAAAATCTCCCCACCATTTTTCCCTAATCAAATTTCACCAACGTATTCTACTTTCCCTAAAGTCAAAAATTGGAACCAGGTTTAGTTTTTAGCTTTCAGTGACTAGCTAATGAGGTAAAAATGTCCATGTTCACTAATGTTGATTAGAAATATGTTTCTACTAGGCATTCAGCTTTCAAGAACATTTTAAACTATAACCATACTGTTAATGAATTTTTGGAAAAACCATTGAGGAATTTTCTCTCTAAAGTACCACCTTCATTCTACTGAATATTTTTAGGTCAGTGGTAGGGGTAAAAGATGGAAGTTAGAGAGATAAATTCAGTTTAGCATTCTAAATTGCTTTAGTGTAATGATGCTAAAAACATTCAACATTGAACATTGAATATATTTCTTTATGAGCTTTTCTTGCCCAGAAATTATAAAAATATTATTCAACAATGATTATTAGTCCCAATTTTGTGACATTACATCTTCTTTGGCTTCAGTCTTTTATATAGCCATTGCTTTTTTAAGGCATACAAGCTAAACCAGTTGTATAACATATCAACTAAGAGTTGTTGAAAAATGCAATCACATTTTACTGAAATATACATTGAAGACACAGGGATTAGATTTGTGCTTTTTAAATTTACATTGAGAAGAAAATAATTTGTTGACATAGTTGCCAAGAGTGATCTGGGCAATCGCTAACAAAATGGAGTTATTTATTTTATATATTTTTTTAACCTATCTAAACTAGATGAGCTTGACTTTCCTGCGAACAGTCTTTCCTTTGCTTCCAAAGGGCACTCTCTGATTTATACTCTGATATTATGACCTTTCTGTAGAATTTTTCAATGGCTCTCCATAGCTTTCAATCCAAAGTTCTAACTCATTAGCTTAGTACATTATATCTTTTATTGTTCTAACTCCTGCCTACCTCTCTCGTCTCATCTCCAGCTCTTCTCCATGCATCTAGCTGTAATCAGCTCATTGTTCATTCAGTGTTTGGTGGGGGCATCACATGAACCAAATTTTGCTTTCTCCAGTCACCTTTCTCAATTATCTTGTCAGTCTTCCCCAACACACTAGAGAGTACATTACAAAACACAAATATACTATCTTCTTTAATACTTTGGATTATCTAAAGTATCTCTGTTCTAGAAGTCACAGTTTGTATATTTTACATCTTTTTTACTTCCCTCTTCCAAGGCGCATCACTTTTGTGGTTTAGGAAGGACGATTTACTCTTTTACTCTCTGTCTCTCTCCCTCACCTTAGAGTGGGAAGTGGAAGCCATATGTCGGCTCTGGGACACTCCATTTTCTCCTGTTTCCTGGCTCCAGCTCCTTCTCCAGTGTGCTGGGGTAGGTAGACAGGAGATAAAATTCGTGTCTCTTCCTTATCAGACAATTCTGTAGTTTGCTGTTGGTGGTAGCTGCTTCTCTGGATAACTCAGGCCATCAGGGCCTCTCTTTGTTTGAAATCCAAACACTTGAGCTCTTCAGCAGCCTCTCCTGGGAACCTTGTAATTTGACAATTTTCAGCTATGAGACAGCCAGCTCCACCTTGGCTACTTCTGCCCATTTCCATCAGGACACAACCAACTTCTTGCTGTTCAGGTGCCCCCTCACCCTCATCATTTTGCTCTGATTGTCTGGTGCTGGACAGATGACCCAAGCTATCTTCCACAGTATTTCATTTGTCTGCAAGCAGCTCACAAATTCTTATCATGCCAGAAGGTTGGTTCAGAGGCTTTTTTATGCTGCCCACCTTCCCTCCCCTATGCATCTTCCCCCCATTCTCTTGTTCTTGTGTTCAAGGAGTCACAGGTAGGAAAATCAACAAGTCTAAAGCCTACACACATATCCAAGGAAGCAGTGAGATACCAATCTCTCTTGTCAGTCAGTCCTAATCTCTACAAATGATCTTCTTGGATTTTCTTTTCAGTGGACATTTTTTTCCTGTTGGAGAATGAAGACTGTTCTCCCTTCCTTCTCCAAAGGTGCAAGGGAAGGAAAATGTGCCCCTATGAGCACTGGTCTCCCAACTTCTCCTCTCTCACCTTCCCCTTTTTCTTCTTTTTAATTCAATACCTCATTGTTCTCATAGGCCTTATTAGCTGATTCCAGAGCCCCAAAAAAGCCCAACCCAATCAGGTCACATGATTAAGTATATCTGTGTGTCCTGGAGTCATCCTATTTTAGACCACCCTACTAATCATTCTGCCGCCACCTTCTCTTTTCTCAATGAATGTTTCAATTCTAGTGCAAAATATCACTTCTTTTCTGTGCACCAAAGACACAGTGAATATCTCTATGAGAGCTAATCTGACTATGGTAATCTTTGATTTACTTGCCTTTTTTTCCAGAAGACTACAAGCTCCTTGAAAAAAGGGCCAATTGTGGAATGGACTTTATATCCCCAGCATTTAATACATAAATTCCTGCACAGATTGTAAAAAATATGTGTATGTTAAATGAATAAATGCATAAAATATTATGTTTAATTGTCCTATATTGCTACATATCTAACAACTTAAACTGTAATTAGATCATTAAATATAAATTATATAACTTTCATAATTTTTTTAAAAATCACAGAAAAATGAATTAATGATGTGTCAACTGTATGTTGCTGAGCAATAAAGATACAAAACCTAAATACCAGGTATAAATTTAACTACCAGGTACAAATTATCATGTTTCTATGACTATCTTTTTTATTTTTATTTATTTATTTTTAACGCTAGTCTATTTATTATTTTTTTCATGCTACATATACGTAATTTTTTTTAACATTTTATTTTTCATTTTCCCCCTCCCCCTCTCTTCTGGTAACTACTTGCCCATTGTCCATGTCCATGAGTCTCTGTTTGTTTGTATGACTATCTTTTTTAGATATGTAGTTGATGAGAAAGTGTGTTCATAAAATTGGGAATGCAGTAATAAATCAGAACTAGGACAGTTTTTAAAAGCCAAAGTCCTGGAATCAAATAAGTGCTGTTAGTTATTATCTGGATAAATAGTCCCAATACCTCTCTGAGCAGAGATTAATAATAATTTTACCTGAAAGAGTTTATTTTAAGTGTTAAATATATTTGAAAGCCTTTAAAAGCAATAAAGGACTATAGAAATAAAATATTGTTTACTATTTCTTAATATGTCTAAAAACCTAGGAGCATTTTATCCTTATTTTGCAATATTGGATATGTTTATTGAGCATAATTCTGAATGCCTATAATAGTAAATAACCTGCAGAAAAATTACTTACTATTCTTGATTAATGCCAGGCAAGAAATAGCCAATACTAGTTTCTGAAATTATGCTATTGGTTTTCTAATCAAAATGATTAACGTTTTTTCTTGTTTTCATCAGTCATATTCACAAGACCCATTATACTTGGAATTTTGGTCTAACAGCTTATTTGATTTGAAGATGAACTAATGAGTTCTATTTTCCCCTCCTAGTGTTGGGAGTAAGAGATGCCTTCTCACTGACTACTCTCTGAATAATTTTTGAATACTCATTACTGATAGAAAATAACCCCTGAAGTTGTTTGATTGATTATAAAACATCTAAATTAATCCTAAAAGTAACGTCTAATTCAGTGAGATATTGCAACTTCAAGTTTTCTACATGAAAATTTAGTAAAGGTTTGTTTTAAAGATGTTCCCTTAAGTAAAATGCAAAATTGGGTTTGAATAATAAATCTGAGAAATATTTGTGACTTTTCCTCCCTTCATATAGCTTTCTCTGATATTCTTTTCATCTAAAGTGGAATGGGATATAAGTCCTTTGAAATATGTTTTCCTCTAACGCTGAATCTTAAATTTCTTTCAGCTAGGTTGACAATCAAAGTTATTTTAAGTGGAAATAAGAAGAGTAGAATAAATAAGTTTTAAAAGTTTTCCTACACCATAGAAGGCCATTTTGTCCCATATTGTATTCTATTTACTTAAAAATGCTCCTGCATAAATTTCTAAACTAGAACTTTTTTTCCTTTAGGCCAGTTTTCTGAGCAACATATGCATGTGTATAAAAAACATAAAGAAAAAGCAAATGATTATTTTACATTTTCAGTGAGTGGTCTTTTAAATTTTTAAAATTTTTAAAATTTTTAAAATTTAATTTTTTAATTTTTTTACTTGTTCTATTACAGTTGACATGTAATATATTAGTTTCAGGTGTACAACATAGTGATTAGATATTTATATAATATACAAAGTGATCACCTCAATAAATCTAGTACCCATCTGACACCATACATTGTTATTATAATATTATTGACTGTTTTCCTTATGCTATACTTTACATCCCCATGGCTATTTTGTAACTATCAATTTGGACTTCTTAATCTTGTCCCCATTTCCACCCATTCCTCAATTCCTTTTCCATCTGATAACCATCAAAATGTTCTCTGTACCTATAAGCTTGTTTATTTTGTTCTTTAGAGTCCACATATACCTGAAATCATACGGCATTTGTCTTTCTCTCTCTGACTTACTCCACTGAGCACAATATCCTCAAGATCCATTCATGTCATTGCAGATGGCAAGATTTTATTCTTTTTTTTTTTATGGCTGAGTAATATTCCATTGTATATATGTACCACCTCTTCTTTACCTGTTCATCCATTTATGGAAGTGGATGGTCTTTTAAAAAAATAACCTTGATGTAATCATTAAGATTACCTGACTAAATATGAGAAACTGCGATGAAGAAATACAAAGGAGAGATTAGAAAACTGTAGTAAATGTGTAATGCTGGAAGAAATATCTTAAATAAAGCAGGCCTTAGAGTGCAGTGGAAGATTGGCAATACAGCTATAATAAATCCAGTTGTAATGCCAAGAATGATTCACATTTCTTTTAAATATACCTAATATTATTCTAGTAAGGAATCAGCTGTCTCATATCTAATCTGTTAATTTACCTTTCCTTTTTTATTTAATTGAAACTGCAGATTTAAGGATAGGCTGTATGTGTATCTGTATCTGTGTGTGTGTGTGTGTGCGCCTGTGTGTGTGTGTGTGTAACATATATCTAGAATTTACTAAAACAATGTAAGCATAGTAGGCTCTTTTGAAATAATAGTCATAGACTATTGATTACGTAAAATATCCTAAGATGAAGCTGACTTTTTCAGGCCATTAGGAAGTGGTTAAATGGGGGAAAGGCATGTTTTAAGTGAGATATATGGATGTTTTTTAACAAACTTGGAAGAAAAACCAAGATTGCCCTAGCTACTATCTTGGTCATTCAACTGGGAAACTTCTTTTTTAATAATGGTGGCATGAAGTTATGAGGCAGCAGAAGCTAGAGACCATATTCATTTCCTTTGCCTATTTCTCAATAAGTGTGGGATAAAAGAATATGAGATTAAACTGTCCTTACAGTTGGGAAATGGAAGTTGAATACAAATTTAAAAAAATATCTAATCCTCTCCTTTTGAGAGTCTGCACATAGTATTATTGATTCTCCCATCCTTTCTATTGTTTTCTTTTTGAAGTTGGAGAGAAAAAGAATCGAGATTTGTTTGAGCAATCCAAGCTCAAGATTTTCCTCTTCCCTCGATTAGCATATGCCTCTTTTTCAATCTACTCACTTCATTTCCAGCATTGCTTGGGATAATTATATCCCTACCACTGGCCTTGATTTACTCTTTTCACTCCAAGCACTCGCTTATCTCCCTATGACATATTCTTCTCAGTGGCAATCCTCCCAAAATTAGAAATCTCATTGTCATCCTTAACATCATCTTACTCATCTTCCATATATAAAATAGTGGCTACTTGTTGTCCTCCCAAGCAACTTCTGTTCTCTACTTGCATTGGTCTTGGAATAGATCTTAGCACTTTTATTTGTTCTCTTAAAGAAGATCCAGGAACTTTTTGGGGGGGGGTGAAGAAAGAGAGGGGGTAGGGAAAAAAAGGGGCACCTTTCACTATGCAATAAAACTTATTTAAAACCCTCGTTATATATCTTTATCTTTCTCAAAATTAGGCATCATGGGTTTTTACATGCTTCTTTGATTTCCATGAGAAGAAAATGACCATGTAACTCTTGCTACTTAGCTTGGGTCCAACAACAAGTGAAATCCAGGAGAAACCTGACCCAGTTGTAGCCTGCAACAGCCAAGAGCAGCCAATCTGCAGACCCCTTAGCGAAAAATTACCCACAGACCTACAAGCTAGAAATATGTTTGTAGTAATAGGACACTGAAATCCTGGATTTTTTGTGGTGACATCTGACTAATACAATACCCTGTGGGCTGAAAAATTGGTGTAAATATGAACAAGCATCAGATGAAGTAAAACAAGTAAAATTAGAAGGAAAAACAGAGAGGAAAAAGAAAGAAGATTTTCCAATGTTCTAAGCCTTTTACATATTTTATTTACTTTTATTCTTACAAACATTAAGACACGTTTATTATCTCCAACCTATAAATAAGGAAATGAAAAGATATATTCAATCTTAGCAGTAGCCCCCTCTTGGAAGTGTGTTATGTAGGTGTGTATCTATGAACGCAGCTGGGCTCTCATTTTTTATTTCATGTTTTAATGTACTTTCTTTTTTTTACAATTAGAATATATTGATTTCAAAATATTTATTTTTAAATTTTAAAAATGGAAATGAGGAACCTCAGGCTGTGTGGAGTTGAATGACTTTCCTAAGGTTACACAGCCAGTGAGTAGCAGAACTGAGACATAATTTCACATAGTCTATCTACATTTACTTGTGCACATGAAGTTCAGTTTCCCCTTTAAGTCATACCTATGGACTGGATAGAGAGATGGGTAAGCAACTGTTGAGCACTCTCCTGTCCTTCACTTTGGCTGATCTATTTCTGCCTATCACATCTTCATCTTCTCTTCTTCTCAGAGAAAATTTTATTTTGCAACTAAAGATTTACTACCCGACAGCCCCCCATTTGCTGAGGTAGGAAACAACAGTACTTGTATCAGTTTGTTAGAATCCTGGGCTTGTGTACTTTGAGATGTTAACTGCTCCAGCATCTGGGATGCAGATGACCCTGCAAGAAGGTGCTGTCTGTACATTGAAAGATTCCAAAGTTGAATAAACATGGCTTAGGGAGCTTTGTTCCAGTCATTTATTTGCTATTAAGGACCTTGACCCTATTTCTGTTAGCAATTCTGCCATGGCATTTATAGTCCACATCTTGCTTGTTAACATCTAAGAATAGAATTAGGGTATTAGCAATACTAAGAGTGTTTTCTCGTTTCATTTCCAAAGAATATATAGAGTGTGAAGATGATGAGCAGAATGTATTTTTTCCATAATATCCTCCTCTGGTAAATAAACCTAGAGATTAAAACCATTCTTTCAGGCTTTCATCTCCCAACTTCAGAAAGAATTTCTGACATCCCTACCATCAGGACACCAAATATAGGATTATTCTAATACATGAATTAAATCAGAAGCATCTGCAGAAAGAATAAGACGGCATCTGTTAGAAGATGTCACATCATCTAACATGAAATATTTGATCCTTCCTTCTAATGACAGAAGAACTAGACCTAAAACATCACACGTCTGGTAATAATTTCCCATTGGCTTTAAGTGACCGAAGGGACAGTGAAACTGATGAAGGCACAATTTATTTGCTTCTGCTAAAAGACCATAGAATGCATGAAAACTAACTTAACGAAGTGTGTGATACTCAAAGTAGCACTGTAAGTAGGAACTTTTGGAATTTAAACAATAAATATATCCCAGAGAAAGGCCTTTGGCTATCCAAAAGAGTTTTAGCAACCCCACAAGATTTAGTGACTAATTATTTTAATATGGTGATGATTGCAATGTTGGCTGAAAAGGTGTGCTAGAAGAACATTTCCAAATATTTATACACAGTGAGCCAAAGTTTTAGTAAAACAAAAATGCATAGCTTTCTACTACATAGTCAAATTAATTTGCAACATCTTTTTGTGCATATAGTCATTTATCAACTATCTTAAATGATATTAAATAACTAAAAAATAGAATTCTTATTTTATTTTGGCATTCAGGACGAAAATATAATGCCTCCTTGCTTTTGCAATATGTAATCAACCTTTGAGATGAAAAGAAATGTTTTAAGAAATAAAAGAGTATAATTGCATCTTCTCTTACAGCACATTTCTCATTTTTCTAGTAGATCCATGTGCAGAGGGTTTTTCTCTTTAAGTAGCTCTGATGTGTTGCTAAGTTCTCCTAAGCTAAGTTCTCCTAAGTTCTAAGCTAAGAAGGAATGAGTTTGAACAAGAATTGGTGTAAATCCCATTTAGTGCGTCTTGTGTTAATAATTGATTATGATGTGTTGATAATAAGGTCAAATGACTTAATGCATATTAATCTCATATGCCAGCATATTGCTCTCATAAGGTCTCAGTAATATTGACAAAGTATTAAATGTGTTATATCAAAAAAGGAAAAAGTTAACAGTTTGACAAAAATCACAAACATTGCTTTTAATGTAATTATTTTGAAGTATAAATATATACTATATATTTGTGTATAATATATAAATTATTTATGTATATAAATTATTTTTATTTGTGTAGTATTTAGACATATAATATATAATATATAAATAATATGTAAATGTGATTTGGGTTATATTTCTCTCAGCAATATCACAAGAAGCACAGATTTATAGGGCTTTAAAGATAAACAAAATTTTGCAATGATAAAAATCAAGAAAGCTCCAGAAATTGAAGAGTAAAAAAAAAAAAGAACTTTTCTCTATGAGGGGTGTACGTCAATTGTTAATACGCAGAGAAGAAATAAAGTTTCAGTTAATATTCTTTCCATGAACTGTCTTTCTAAGCCTTGTAATTTATTGGTGTGCAATATAAGAATTTGTGTTATCTTTTTAGTCTTTTGTCTATAGTAGCCAGATGAATAACACCAAAACATGTATGTATATGTGTAGCGTTAATGTACATAACTAATTTTATAACTTAAATTGTCATAATTTGAATGCCTTAGACAAGGACATCTTGACTCTTCTTTTATTTTTTTTTTTATGTTTTGCTAACAATTCAAATTATTGAAATGCTGAATTTTAAGGAAATATGTTTATTTAATGCATAAGATTTAATGGAATATTCTCAAAAGCCAGTATTTTCTTAAATTACCAATTTTAATATTTACTGAAAGAAAAGAAGTTTAGAGGAGAGAATATGTGGAAGGGTATATTCAAAATTTTCAATACTTGAAGACATTTCAAGTTGATTTGCTGTTAGACTTATCCTCCACGTGATAATAGGTCCATGAAATAGGTCCAGACCAATATAGGTGGACAAAATAAATAGATAGACAATGGCGTATTTTAGGGAAAAAAAGATCCTAGGAGAGCATTTAGCAGATGGAACAATCTGCTTCTAAATGTAAAATTTTCTGTGAATGGAACTGTTACAGCAGGTAGGCAATCAGTCAGCAGAGATGTTACAAAGACTTACCATTTCCTCCTAGTGAGGCTTTTGGGGGAGAGGATGATGATTCGTCAAGGCAGAGGAAGCTAGCAGTCTCAAATGGACTTTAAATTCTAGGGAAACTGCATCCTTCTGAAGTTGAATCCCACATCATCCTCATGCCTTCTGAGAAGTGATCCACAGTATTAAATCATGTAGAAATGTCTTATCGATTATGATCTTACCTAAAGGGCTCAGTGAAAGGTATAAATCACCTTAAACCATCAGTATAAAATGGGACACGTAAAAGACAAGATGTCATTTATCAGTAACCAACCTGTTAAAATTAATGAGCTCATGGAATGACTGAAATTTTTGATAACTGATAAGGAAGATTGAATAAAAAGAAACTGAATTAGGACAGATATGTCAGGGTTTATTCAACACTGTAAAAATAAAAAAAAAGAATATATCAAATATTGCTGCATTTCAAGCTAATTTAAAGGTGAGATCTTATCTTATTTATCTCTAAGGTCAAGCACAGGACTGCAGATTGCACAAACAGACCTTTGAGAAGAGAGATTTTTAAAAGGCATCCCCTCTGGGCAGATGAATTAGAGAAAGGTACCTGTCAGTCCTACACGGAGTAGCAGTCCTACACGGAGTAGCTTGGTGAATAGAGCACAGGCTGGATCTCAGCCCCTAACTGTCCCTTGTCTCAGCACCTTTGGACATTATAAAATTTACATATCAGTGTATAATGACCTGTATGGAGTAAATTAATGAGTAAATGAATAAATAAGTAAAAGAAAAAAATAGGGCATTCTAATTGTTTCATAGATTCTAGAAAGAAGCTGTACAGGATAAGTTTTAGTCTAAATAAATGACCCCAGAAGTCTATACTAGAGATCACTTTTCCCTGATTAAGTGAATATCAGACAACTTTCTGATTAATTGTTTGGTTTTTCAGCCACCCTGATCCTAGAGCCATGTGAAGCAAGCATAAGTGTATTAATTATTGTAGAGCTGTATTCCGTAGATATATAAATAAATGCCTTTTTTTCCCTTTCTCTCTCTCTCTCTCTCTCTTTTTTTTTTTTTGTGTGTGGATCGGGGACCATTACATTCTCTGTGGTTACCAAACTGTCTTGTGCATTGAAATACGCCATAAAATGTATTTAAACGTAGAAAATAATTAAATCTGGTATTTGAGAATTTGGTTAATTCCAGTCAATACCCCATAGACTAAATACTTGTGTCTGAAAAGTTACAGGATGTGTAAAACTAGCTTCTAATCAGAAGTGGCTCTGACAAGTGATTGCTACCTTGTGAGGCTCCACCTGAAATACCAGTTGATCAAATCCACATCTCTGTGAACGAAGTCCATTTTACCTGGAAGGCTAATCTATCAAAAATTGCAGAAAGAATTCTGAGAAAAAAGACAAAGGCACCCGAGCGAACAACATAAATGACACAAAAACCATGTACTAAAGTTAAGGCCCATTAATCAAAATCATAAAATGTTAGATTTTTAATCTCTCAGTCCCCAACAGGGGAAAGACATAGTAAAAACAAAAAAGTGTAACAGCTGAAAATGAGTAAGTTATTGGAAAATTATTTCTTTGAAACCAGGCATAATAAGAAACCTAGAATATCTCAATGTCTCTTGAAGCACTTCTGACTTAGAGAATTCTGCTCATAATAGTGATGCTCATAATAGTGATGCATGAAAGTATTATATTCTGTTCACTTTGTTCAAAATATCAGAAAATTTGTAATTTCTACAACATTATTAAAATATAAAGTAACTAAATGTTTTTCATTGTTAATGTTTTGTGTGTATTTTCGTAGTCAGCTGCAGGAATCATTTCATTGTGACTCGGTACTCCCGCACTTAAGTGAGAGGCGTAGTAAGTAATAAAGCTCTCATATGATGAGTACTTGCCCAAAGAAGAAAGCCCCTAATAATAACCCTTTCAGAGGTCAGAGATCTATAGAGTTCTCCATTCTGGATGTTTCATATAAATGGAATCAGATAATGTGTGGCCTCTTGTGACTAGCTTCTTTCATTTAGCATAATGTTTTGAAATTCGCCTCTGCTGTAGCATGTATGAGTACTTCATCCCTATTTATAGCTGAATAATATATCATTGTATGGATATAACATATTTGCTTACCTATTGATTCACTGATGGACATTTGAGGTATTTCCATATTTTGGCTCTCCTGAATAATGCTGCCATAAATAAGTTTTTGTGTAGATATGTGCTTTTATTTCTCTTGAGCATATACCCAGGAGTAGAATTGCTGGGTCATATAGTAAATCTATGTTTAACTCTTTCGAAGAACTACAAGGCTGATTTCCAAAGTGGCTGCACCACTTTATATTTCCATGAGCAGTGTATAAGGGTTCTGATTTCTCCACATCCTCAACTAGCACTTGTTATTATTTGATTTTTTAATTCCAGCCATTATAGTAGGTATGAAATGATATCTCTCATCTTGGTTTTGATTTGCATTTCCCTAACAACTAACGATGTTGAGCATCTTTTCATGTGCTTATAGGTCATTTGTATACCTTTCGTAGAGAAATGTCTAGACTGTTTGCCCATTTTTTTTTCTTTAGTTGGATTATTTGTCCTTTTATTATTGAGTTATAACAGTTTTTAAATATATTTTGGATACAAGTCCCTTATGAAATATATGATTTGCAAATATTTTCTGCCATTCCATGGGTCGTTGCTTCACTTTCTTGATAGTGTCCTTTGAAGCACAAAAGTTTTTAAAATTTTTTTCAAATTAAAATTTAAAGTTTTATTTTTCAAGTTGTCTATTTTTTTCTTTTGTTGGTCATGCTTTTGATATCATATCTAATAATTCTCTGCCAGACTTAACAATGTTAAGCTCTCCAATCCACAAACATAGGATATTTTTCCATTTATTTAGATATTCTTTAATTTTTCAGCAATGCTTTTTTCATTTCCAGAGTATCAGATTTATATTTCTTTTGCTTAATTTACTCTAAGTGTTTTATTCTTTATGACATTACTATAAATGGTTTTCTTAATTTCATTTTTAGATTGTTGCAAATGAGGAAAGTTTTTGGGGTCGAGATGAGGAGCTCTCTGTTTTATGGCCTACTTCTCTTCCAGGAAAAATCTCTGAGCCAGGGTTCTGGACCTGGGGTGGAAACAATGGCACAGTTTTCTCTGACACCTTCCCTTTAGTTGCTGAGTGCTAGGTAGAGGAGGGCAGTAGCCTGAGATCGTCTCAGCTCACCTCCTCTAGCATGGAACTACCATCTCAAGGGCCTAAACAAGGGTGATAGGGCCCCAATATCCTCATTGGCACTGAACCCAAAGTAGAGCCTCCGTTCCTTGAGGAGGGGCTGGCAAAAGAAGGCAGTTCCCACCTCATGACAACACTCACCTGGAACTTAGCATCAGAGAGGTAGCTGAGGGCAGAATGAGAAATGCTGACACCCTATTCTTCCTTGAAAGAAAGCCCTCCACCTTGAGGCTGTAGGGAGAGAAGCCTTGTGCAAGTGCCTGCTACAGTCTGGAAGTGGATCTTTGCCTTGCTGAGCTGGGCGGGAGGCGGGGAGGGAGTGGTCTTAGTTCAAATATCACAGATTCTTGCTTTTCTAACAGAATTTTCTAGAGTTTTTTGATAAATGTTTATTCATTTGCTGGGTTCTTTTTAGACCATTTCCAGAGGCTTTAAAGTGTTGCATTTTTATATAATTTTCAATGGGGAGCAGTTCTGTAACACTCTTTATGCTTTTGTACTAGTGTTTTCTCATTTTTAAAATGGAGATAATAGTTACTATTTCATGGTGTCATTGTGAGAATTAAATTAGTTGATACATGCAATGTGCCTGGAACAGTGCCTGTTGTAGAGTAAGATATCAAATAGTATTACTTATTAATGATTGTTACTATTTTATTTAATTGCTTATCATCATGATTTATTTTCACTGATAGTGTAGTGGTAGGTTAAAAACACAGACCCTGAAGCCAGGATTCCAGCAATGTTCTTTTCAATTTAATGTGTGTATTTTTTAATGGAATATACCTCCCACCACTCCTATGCTTCCTCCCCACACCCCACAAGAGCTAGCACATTTGTGTATCTAGATGATTCTTCTCACCAATCTTTTCTCCTTTGATTCAGGTAAATTATTATCTTGAGTTGTACTTATATTTGTTAACAAAACATTTTAAATTACATTTATACAGTTTCTAAAGTTGTTTTTTTAAAGATTTAGTTCAGGGGTTGCAAACTTTGACCCTTAGTCCTTAGGTATCTATACATACTAATAGCAAATATTTTAGAGCATTTACTGTGTTCCAGGAATAATTCTTAGTTTATTAATTCATTTATTTCTTATAATATCTTATGAAGTGAGTATTCCTAAAAGCCCATATTTTTAACCCCTATGCTATTATATCCCATTATAAGATTGTATACTTAGTTCTGTATTTACATATATGTAGACAGATTTTTCCCCAGTGTGTGAATAGAGGCTACCTCTAGGTGGTGGGATTTTCATGATTTTTACTTTCTTCTTTCCATTTTTGGACATTGGCTTTTTTTTTTTTTAACAATGAACATCTATCATAATTAGAGAAAAATAAAAATTCTAACGTGATTCCGCAGGCAAGAACAAAGCTGAGTTAAGCTCTTTATAAGTGATGCCTAATGACAAGGGTAATTAACTTGAACCTTTGTATTATACTATTTTGAATCTTGCTTTGACTTCACAGAGTATTTTATTGTATAAAAATTAGAAATCAATCAAAATAAGTTCTATTAATGTAATTAATTATATTTTGCACAAAATGTATTAGGGAAAATTCTGTGCTATGCATTTTCTTTCATTTTTTCAAGCCTGATCAAAGACTCCACTCTGAGTTTATAAGCATTTACCACATTTTACTTTACAGTTGATACCTAAAAATCAAATGTAATTTCTGGAAGGAAGCATTCGGTCTCCTTAGGGGTTTCCTTGCTCTCGATGTGACATCAAACAGCACACTCTTCCTTAAATAGTTAAAGAAAGTGAACTCTCTAGTACAGATGCTCCTTGACTTATGATGGGATTGATAAACCCATCATAAGTTGCAAACATAAGCCGAAATGCGTTTGATACACTTAACCTACCGAACATCATAGCTTAGCCTAGGCTACCTTAAACGTGCCTAGAACACAATATCCAAAAAATGCTGGCAACACAGTACAGTTCAGAGTATTAGCTGTTTAACCTTGTGATAGTGTGGCTGCCTGGGAGCTATGGCTCACTGCTTCTGCGCAGCATCATGAGTAAGTATCGTATGCATATCACTAGCCCAGGAAAAGATCAAAATTCAAAATTCAAAGTACAGTTTCTAGTGAGTATTGCTGAAAAAGTAAAGCTGAAAAATCATAAATTGAACCATGTTTGTTGGGGACTGCCTGTACTACTTTTTTTTTATCTCTTTCAAGTAAAACCAAAAGGTTTAGTCTTATTAAACAAGAAAATAGATAGAGTACATTACATTTATATTTGCAATTTTCAGTTTAAATCTTTAAGTCATATAAACACTTCCTAACTCTTCTCCTGTAAGTAGAGTAGCCCTGGAATAGTGTTTATATCAATTTTGCTTGTACTGAGTGAACTTCATAAGAGCATTCAAGTTACCTTGTTTTAAAGTATTACAATTTGAATTTTGTGTTGCTTATTTTAATTTGAAAAGCTTATTTTAGCCTCAAAAAAGAAAATGTATAGAAATACATTATTCATGTCTTTTGTATAGACCATAAAATATACTGCTGAATTTTTTCCCTTTTTTTCTAATTACTAAAATGGTAACTAAAGCATAATTTTGCTCTAGGAGAATGAGACAAAATGCCACCTGATTTCAAGTAATCTCCAAATGTGAAGTAAGATAAAATGAAAAAAATTAAATTTTATAATAGCCGAGCTTAAGGTACTTAAGAATGTGATGACAATTTGAATACAAGCACATCAATTAGTATTTTAAATACTTGTAACTTTTCTTCATTTCTGATTCCCTCCTTTTTTGCCAATCTTCTTTTTGCTAATGTAAAAAACAACTTCAACATATTTAATTTATATCAAAGTAAATGCCTGTGATCCTAGTCCAAATTTAAAGGTTAAGTTGTAGTAGTGCTCATATATTATTAGAATGCTGTATCCAAGGAAAACATTTAGATGAAGCCTACACTGCAAAATGGAATTAATAATTTATCAACTGCCTGTTTAAAATTTTTGAGTGACAAGGACTCTGAAATACAAAGTAGGATATAAATCCTGAAATAATGTGCAAGCAATCAGGCTTTGGCAAAGAATATTATCAACATGACCCAGATGCATGATACAGGGCTAAAGATTTTAATCAGCCAAAAAAGAAAATAATTCTAAGAGAAAAATACTAAAGTCAATTATGTGATTTTGTGTGTAATTTTGTCCATATATTTCAGAACCGATAGTCCATCGTCTTTTTTATGAACTTGTTTTTTTCCCCCAAGTTTATTACCAATTAAATAATCTAAATCCACATAATCATAAAGTTGTGGAACTGGGTTTTCAACCAAAGACTATTTATATAAGAGTAAAAATATTAAAAACAATCTAAACATTCAATACTGAAGGCTTGGCTAAATAATAAAAGATAAAATCATATTATGAAATATTATCCAGCTATTAAAGGCATTCTACAGACATAAAAATCATGGGAAAGCAAGTTATAAATTAATCTAGTAAAATTACATTTTTATTTTTAAAACGGCTATATATATGCACCACAAAATATTTAAAAGGGCATACTTCACTATTGTAACTGCATTTTTTTTCCAGAATTATATATATACTTTATTATCTTTGTCTATTTCTTCTTTTAGGTTTCTAAATTTTTTTCACAATTGCATTAATTTGCTGGTGATACTATAACAAAACATCACAAACTGGGTGGCTTAAACAACAGACATTTCTTTTCTGGAGGTCAGAAGTCTGATATCAAGATATTAGCAGAGTTGTTTTCTTCAGAGTCTTCTCTCTTTGACTTGTAGATAGCTGTCTTCTTATTGTCTTCATGTGTTCTTACCTCTGTGTCCAAATTTCTTCTTCTCATAAAGACTTCTCATATCGGAATAGGGCCCACTGGAATGACCTTATTTTAACTTTACCTGTCAAAGACCCTATCTCCAAGTACAGTCACATTATGAGATTTTAACATATGAATTTAGGCGAGGGGCACAATTCACCTTAAAACAACAATGTTTATATATTAATTTTGTAGAAAGAAATAGAAGAACTTCATTTTGACAAGATAAAGGGAGGTGGGCAGCCCTTTCAATATTCCTACGCTAATTGGATTTTTGTATATAAATCAATCTCTTTAGGGTTTGGTTATTATGAGACCTTACAAATCCTGATCAAATCTATTTAACTATTAAAACCTCAGCCCAGATTTTACGTAGTCATGACACCATCAGGTACTGCTGCAAGACAACTGCTGAGGTAGCTGGTTAGCCCATTTTGAGTTAGTTTTGAGCTGTGACACCTTCCTTAGCCTCTTGTTTCATCCTCTTGTTTTATTAGCCTCTTTTCAATTTTCTCGATATATACAAAGATTTTTAATTTAATATAAGGGGAAGCAACAATTCCAATCTGAAACTTACAATGAAACAATAATCATATTTTCCAGACCATAGTAAGAGAAAGGAAAAATGAATTCAAGGAACATTTTTCTGAAGCCAGCCAAGATATTTTCTTTGTCTTCCCTGGTTTCTCTTAATTCCGTGTTGTGTGGATACCTCTAACAGTGGAACCCTAAGAAAAAGGTGGGAATATTCTTGTAATCATAGAAATCTGGAAACTTACTGACCATATTCTTCTGGAAGATATTGATATTGCCTACATTTCGTTTAGGTTTTTTTTTTTTTTTTTTTTTAAAGGGCAGGGAAGAGGGAAAGACTTTCAAAGAAGGAGCCTGAAGGAACAGCAGTGAATACAAAGAAAACTAATGACATTGGAACACTAAAGGGAGAAGTCAGATTTACTTGCTGTAGTCAAAGAACCATGGACCACATGTATTTGCAGATTCTCTAAAATATGCTTGAAATAAAGGTCTAATGTAGATTGCCAAAGAGTATACATTTATATAAAATCATGAAATTCATTTTATTTTACATTTTTCAAAAGGGTATAGTAGTTTGAGCAAAATAAATGAGAAAATAGTTTTATAACACTCCATCAAAATCTTTTGTGTCCTTCTTTTAATGCTACATGTGAAGTCACATAATATCTCTAGGTCAGTTTTTTCAGTGGAGTTAACTTGTCTAAATTGTAAGTAAAGAGATTTTAGAAGTTAGGAAAAGTAAATATACCAAACTAGACCGTGGTTTCTCATTAACTTTATCCGTGCTAATAAAATAAAGTTTTCTTATTCTCAGGAACAAAATAGTCAGTTTATAAAAATATATACTCATTGGTAACTGGTTTTATATCTATCCAGATGTAAGTTTATAATTTATAGTATCAACTGAAATCAAATGAACTTGGAGTACCTAAAACATATTTGACAACTGAAAAACATCACTAAAGTATGAATTTAATACTTTAATTAAATACTTTAATACCTCAACGTAGAAAGTATTTAAGATTTAAATTATCCTAAATATAGATCTCCTGTAACAGGGAAATACCCACATATGGCAAAATCGTTGAATGTAAACATGAAAATAGAGCATATATGTCTAAAAAAATAATTCTAATATCAACTTTTTAAATATTTCAAGTACTGCAGAAGTTTTTTGGAAATCAACCTTTAAAAGCAAATCTCATAATTTGTTTGTCTTCCACATACATACAATATAAGCATTTTGTTCATTGCTCTATAATGAGCACAGCTTTCATTAAAACATTCCTCTATTCCCGTTAATAATTCAATTGTTTGAATTGGTGGGGAAAAAAAAAT
>NW_006436288.1:6094430-6108344 GCF_000325575.1 Pteropus alecto
TTCCTCCCTGGTGCCAAAGGAAGCATTTGTCATCCAAAATAGGACGTGATCTTTGGGAGAATATGTTACTTGAAAAACTTGTAGGCTTCCTCAAAGACACACTCACAGAATAGCTTGTAGGTGGTAACAAAGATTCTTTTCTAATTTATCAAGGACTTGGATAACTTTAGTACTTCTGATGCCTCCGAAATGTTACTTGGCATGGATTATGATAAGAAATCATTAAAAGGTAATTGCAGCCTCATGGTGGTCCCAAATAACTGTGTAGACTAGACCCTGTAGGATTTAGTAATCACCTTTTAGACAGACAAAAAACAAACAAACAAACAAAAAAACCCCAAACAACTGGGAAATTTTGCAAATGAAAAAAAAAGTAGGCCCCCTGACAGGATCAAAATGCTTTTCCTCATCTGGTGTGAAATTCTTTCTATGGTTGCAACTAATTATGAAACCACAATAGAATCCTAATTTATGACATATTTCTGGACTATTATAATGAGATAATTCCAGAATGTGCTGTGGTGGTGGAAACTGAGAGCAGCTGAGTGAAGTAAGAGGGTATCCTTCAGCATTAGTGAAATAAAAAATTTAAAGAGTGAGTGGGGGAAGGGAGGGATGACTGAGGAAAACATGGATTGTCCAGAAGCTAAGTATTGCATATGAAAATAGTGTTAGGGGAAGTCAGGAAACCTGAGAAAGTGAGAGGCTGAATAGGAAAACAAGCTCTGAATTCTTCTGGAAAGAAAATTATTCCATTAAGCTCTTTTATTCCTTGTAAAGGTAGGCAATGCAAGCATTTCAGCCAAAGGTGAAAATGAGAACCCTATCAGTTTTCTTTTGGTGTCTGTTACATCAGCGTCTAGAACATTTTTAAACATTCAATAGAGGCACAAAATATTACTGGGGGAAAAATATCATGATTTTAAATGTAAATAAAAACAACGAAATTCTGTTCTGTTTTGATTTACTCCAGCAACCATATCTTTGGTGATTTATATATTTATGACTTCCCAATGTTTGGAAGTATATTTAGGCAAGCTAATCTGAATACATTTTTTTGGTATTCATTCTTTTTAAACTCATGTGAGTAGAATATAAGCTCCAGGAGAACTAAGCATTTTTGTCCATTTTGTTCTCTGCTGTTTACCAAGCACTTAGAACAGTGCCTGACATAGAATACCTATGAATCCACACAGTGAGAGCCTAATTCCTATGTCCAGTATAAACTGAATGTTTCTAAAGTTAGTCAACCAATTATTATTATGCACTCACTCTATCAACTCCACAGATAATTTTAATTGATCTATATCTGTTAAGAGCTTATGATCTAATAGAGGGGATAAACTGCATACATACCATGATCTGATATCAGTGGAGGGAACTGTGCAATCTATTGTCATGATATTGTTGTGTTCTGAAAGCCAAGGGAAATGAAAATGCCAAGAAATTTCGGGTGTCGATAGAACAAATACTGCAGAAAGGTAAAAGGCAATGAGATGGAGAAAAAGCATTGGGTTTAGATTTTAGGAGATTCAGTGGGAGGCCTTATACATTGTGCCTTTTCTCTAGAATCATGTCACTTAATTTCAAGTCCCAACTCTGCCACTCAGTAACTCTGTGCATCAGTTTCTTCATCTGAAAGATGAAGGTAACAATACTACCTAACTCATTGGGTTTTTTGAAGATTAAATGAGCTGAAATATTCATAAGATATTTAAAACTATACCTGACATGTTGTATATACTATTATTAGATGTTAGAAATGTCAATTATCATTATCAAAGTAGTGGGGAAAAGACCCAGACTTTATGAGTTTTAGAGAGGGTAGTGAAGCTTCTCTATGCCAACCTTCTACAAGTGAAAGAACACTTTTCTGTAGCTTCCTAGGTTATGTAGCTTCCTGGTTATGCAAGTCTAAGGGAAGAAATGTAACATTTGATAACTACAGTCTGCTCATGTTAGGCAGCTTATGACATGACTCCCAGTGATACTCACTTCCTGGAATTCATACCTGTATGGAATCCTCTCCCCTGAGTGTGGGCTGGACCTAGTAACTGGCTTCTAACGAATAGAATATGCAAAAGTAGTAGGATATCACTTCTGTGATTAGGTTACGAAAGACTGTGACTTCTATCTTGCCCAGCCCTCTCTTGTGCTGACACTCTCCCTTGCCCTCTTGCTTTCTCACTTGCTCTCCAAAGCAAGATGCCACGTCATGAGATGCTCTGTGGGGAGTCCTATGTGGCAAGGAGCTGAAGGAATCCTCCAGCCAACAATGTGTGAGGAACTGAGACCTTGGTCCAACAGCCTAGAAGAAACTGAATCCTGCCAACAACCAAGTGAGTGAGCTAGAAAGTGAATATTTCAAGTCAAGCCTTGAGATAATTGTAACCTTGTGATAGATCCAAAAATCAGAGGGCCAAAGTAAGCCATGCCCAGATTTCTGACGCACAGAAACTGTGAGATAATATATGTTGCTATATTAACCCAGTAAGTTTTGGGGTCATTTGTTATGCAGCAATAGATAACTAATGCACAACTATAAGAAATACATTTTATATTGTGACCTAGCATCTATGTGCACACATGTGACCACCCATATACATACTTACATAGCTAAAGCAAATTTTTCATGAGAAAACATTTATTCTTACTATATATAACACACTCAGATATTTTCTATTAATGCTTTTAAATAATGATAGGGACACTAAATTAATTTCATAACTCACAAATTGGCTGTAACAAAGAGTTGAGAAAACATCAATTAAGCATATAGTCTTAATTATAATGGAATGAAGTTTCCTGGGCATATAACTTTGCCCTACCACTTAATATTTGGGTAACTAACTCTGTAATACTTACATAGTCTTACTGAATGTCTGTTTCCTATCTGTAAAATGATAAAAATAATAAAATATCAATGGTCTTAAGGATTAGACCAGGTAACGTGTGCAGAGCACTTAGCACAGAACTTTACACATAGAAAAGGCTAACTTTTCTTAGCTAATATTTTTTGTTGTAGTGAAGTTTTCCTAGATATTCCCTTAGTCTTGGAACAGGATTGGTAATTCTATCCATTCCACTGTCTTGAAAATAACTGCTGTGGCACATGTTATATTCTATTATAATTATTATTCTATCATTCTCTCTACCACTCTCACCCCATTTCTACTAAGTTATGAGCTTCTTGAGAGCAGGTATTATTTCTAATTTTTCTTTGTCTTTTTAATACATAACACAATTCTTGACATAGAATAGGCATTTACTAGCTATTGAATGAGTAAATGAATTAAACATGAATGAACGAATGCTTACCATCACAAGATAGCCCATTTAATTTTTCAACATTTATAATTAGTAAAATGCTGTACCTTACAGCAAGTCAAAATATCTTACTTTACACTCATTTTCCTGTCAAAATTGTCTCATTATAAGTCTCTTTCCTCCCTCATAACAGTTCTTTGAAATTCTCTCCTCAATTTTCATATAGAAGAACTGTCAGGTGAGAGAATAGGATTTATAATTCCAAATCAGCTCTGAGTAAAAAAGTCCCAAATTTTTCAATAAATCTTGACTGCCATCTTAGTCAACCTTCCCTAGATATATTATACTCTGCTGGCATTCCTATTAAAATCTTACATTCAACTTTAGGACAGATGAGGACAGGCAAATATGCCATAATAACTCTCATCATCCTGGACTATACGTTACAATTTTTCTAGCGTGTTCCAAATTACTTTGGCTTTTTTGTTTGTTTGTTTAAAAATGTAATACCCATTCTTACAAAAATATTCATTTTATACAGCTTCAATTATTTTTTAAAATGCATGTCTACATTTTTATTTATGTTTATCTTTATTAAATACTTGGTCTTTAGAACATTATTAGAATTTTGATTTACTCAAGATGAATTAACCAGATTTCTCAGCTTTTTATCATTAAAAGATGGAATAAGCATGCCTTCTGAGCTGTATTAAAGTGACTGATAAACTTGTTGAACAGGATTGAGTAAAGTAATGTACTTACAACAAGTAACTTATGACTATGCTGTAAGTTAATATCCAGCTCTGTTAATCAACACTTTGGCTAGAATTCAATCAGCACAAATTATTCTATACTTAAATATATAATACATGTCCAAAAAGATACTATGATAGTCTATTTTGACTGTTTTGATTTAATTTAGATACCTCAGGCTATAGCATTCATTACCACAGAACTTCTATTTTCTACCTGTGTGGTTAGGCTGTTAAAAACCAAATGAGTTTTCTGTGTCATAGCCTGCTGGATACTAGACATTATCTTTTATAAGAACCAGAAAACAATTTATGATCAATACTTAAATTTTAAAAAGGATCAAAATTAAAGCTTAATGGTTCTATATTTTAAGGAATTATATTTATGTTCTTTCTCATGATTGGGAGAATACTTCCTATATTCTAGTAACTGCTACCTGCTACCTCTTTTTTACAACTCTGCAGATATCTGACAGTATTAAAAAGTAACGTGTAAACTCTTTCCAATGATTTCTTATAAGAATGTAATTTTAACTAAATTATTTTTTACTCCATTTATTGATAATAAATATCATTCAGATAATGACTTCCATGTTCAGCTATGGTAGAGTTACTTCGTAGTAATGTTCCTGCCAAAAGCAACTCAAAAAACAAGATATAATATGGTATATATATACATACACCCCTAGAGAGAAAGAAACTACAAAGCACAAAGAGATGAAGAGATAAGGCTGCAAACAGCAAATGTCTTCTTTTTGGGGTATTTTCTAACTATTGGCATGGTAAAATGTCAAGGGTTGTAACAGAGGGCCACCATTAAAATGGAGGGTAGCCATCAGAGTTTTTGGCAATTTCTCAGGGCTAGAGGAGAAAAATGGAGTTCTAGAATGCCAAAGAAGTCAGAAATTGAAAGATTTTATTAAGAAAGGATGTGTAGAGAAGTTAGCCTGACAGTTGGTAGTTTTTTTCCAAAACAGAAAAGAATTTTCAGTTGTCTTTCAGTGTCATGTAGAGAAACAAATTGTTTAGGACATGCCAAGGTCAAAACTCGCAGTAGGAACCTGTGAGGCAGACACAGCTTTGTTAAAAATTGCAAGCTAACTTTGGGTTAGGTCAGTCCTGAATTGAATGAAGGTACCCTGCTCCCAATCTCTCTGGCTACCAAATATAATAGAATGAATTTTGTCTGGCCAAAAGTAACATCATCACGAGCCTCTCTAATTTTCATATAAAATATCCAGGGTTTTTTGTTTGTTTGTTTGTTTGTTTGTTTGTTTTAAAAGCACATTTAGAAATAGGACAAAGAGAAAAACAAACAATGGAAACAGCACTATGATTGACCCAACTTTTGGAATTATCAGAACTGGACTTTAAAGTAATTGTGAATAGCGTACACAAGAAAATAAGTGAAAAGATAGATAATTTTACTAAAGAAGTTGGAGTTTATTTCTTAAAAGAGTCAAATTAAGTTTCTAGATCTTAAAAATTATATTTAGAACTGAATGGATTAATCTAAGATTTAACACAACAGAATAGAGGTCTAGTGAACTAAAGAACAAGTTAGAAAAATGTATTTGGCTAAACACAGAGAACAAAAAGTTGAAAAACAGAAAAAAAACTTGATATAAATATGGAATATGATGAAAATCTCTAACATGTGAAATTGAAGACCAAGTAGTGCCAAAATGCCCTGAGGACAAAGAATGAAGCTGGAATACTTATACAACCATATATTGAGACTTATCTAAAAACTGTGATAATTAAGATAATGTAGTATTCATTCAAAAAAATATACAAATACACAAAGAGAACAGTAAAGAAAACTATTAGCAATATAGCTATACAATCTCTTATTTTATCATAAAATGACATTTGGTGCAGCAGGTAAGGGGAATAATTTTTTTAATGAGTGGTCTTGGATCAAATAGATATTTGATCTAAATTTAAAAGTGGAGAGTGAAATAATAGTTTTTAGAATGAAAATGAAGAAAATTTTCATCGATTTGAGGTATTCAATATTTCTTAAATAGGACAGGAAGCCACAAATATAAAATAAATCATTGAAAAATTAAAATTAAAAAAATAAAAAATATTGAATGTCTACTCTAATTGAAAAATAAAAATTAAAAAATAAAATGTGAAAAAATAAAACAATAAATTGGACTGCTTCTGTGTTCATCAAAGGCCACTCATTAGTAAAAGAAAAAGTCACAGAAAGTCTGACAGTATTTGTAAGACAAATGAAAAATGAAGAATTCATATCCATAACATCCAGAATATGTAAAAAAAAAAAAATTGCATATCATTAAGAAAAAAGCAGGTAATTCAATAGAAAAATGATCAAGGAATATCATAAAAGAGACCTATAAATATAAGAAGGCTCTCAGTCTAATTATATCAGAATAATAAGAATTCATAGCACAATAAATTACATACATAACTATAAGATAGCTAAAACATTTTTAAAAGGTAAACACTAAATGTCGGTATAAATATGCAGTAATTGGAAGTCTCTTTTACCACTATCGATATTCTAAATTGGTACAAACTCTTTGGAAAACTGGTAGTACAGTTATGTATCACTTAAAGATGGGAATATGTTCCCAGAAATGCAACGTTAGGTGATTTTGTCATTGTGTGAACATCATAGAGTGTACTTAGGTAAACCTAGATGGTATATAGCCTAATACACACCTAGGCTATATAATATAGCCTATTGCTCCTAGTCTACAAACCTGTATAGTATACTACAGTACTGAATTCTGTAGGCAACCATAACACAATGATAAGTATTTGTGTATCTAAACATAGAAAAAAGTACAGTAAGATTATTATATAAAAGATAAAAAAGAATGATGCATGTGCACAGGGCATTTACCATGAATGGAGCTTATAGGACTGGAAGTTTCTCCAGGTGAGTCAGTGAGTGAGTGGTGAGTGAATGTGAAGGCATAGGACATTACTATATCATAATGTATTGCATTACAACATTATGATGGCTACAGAGTTACTAATAACAGGAATTTTTCAGCTCCATTATAATCTTATGAGACCACCGTCATATATGTAGTCTGTCATTGACCAAGGTGTCATTATGCAGTGCATGACTGCATCTACAAAATTCGAACATAGGAACACCCCATGACTCAGCAGTTCTACTCATAGATATAAGACTTTAAAAATATGTAGATAAGATTACCAAAAGTCATGTAAAAAATACTCATATGGCATTTTTCTGAGTATCAGACATAAGCCATATGTTTCTTTAAATGTAATAGATAAATAAATTGTAATACATTCATAAAATAGAGTACTATAGAGCAATAAGAATGTATAGCCTTCTACACGCAATGTAAATGTGTGATATTGAAGCTAATAAGAAAGACATACTTGGTCTTTGTCCCAGTTTCTGGCACAGAGTTTCTAAAACCCTTGAAATTTCACAAGTGATAGAGGAGAGAGGAGTGTCTTTTGTTTGTCATAATAAGGCCCTTTCGACCAAACCTGGGTTTATGCTAATGAGGTGATCCTTGTAGGGTTGCTAGATAGCTTCAGGATGGGGGCTGGTTGCCAGAGGAACTAACCATGATTAGAGGATTGGAACTTTCAGCCCCACCATCTGACATCTAGGAAGGAGGGAGGAGCTGGCAATTGAATTAATCACCCATGGCCAGTGATTTACTTAATCATGCTTAGTGCTATGGATTGAATATTTATGTCACCACAAAATTCGTGTATTAAAATCCTAATCCTCAGTGTGAATGGTATTAGTGGTGGGGCCTTTGGGTGGTATTAGGTGGGTGAAACCCTCAAGAATAGCATTAGTACCCTTATGAAATGGACCCCACAGAGCTCCCTTGCTCTTCTGTCATACGAGGAGACAGCAAGAGAGCCATCTATGAATTAGGAAGCAGACTCTCACCAGATACTACATCTGCAAGCACCTTGATTTTGGACTGTCCAGCTACAACTGAGAGGAATAAATTTCTATTTTTTATAAGCCAGTCTATAGTGTTCTGTTATAGGAGTCCACACTAACATGTCTACATCATGAAAACTTCATAAAAACCTCTAAACAATGGGGTTAAAAGAGCTTCCAGGTTGGTGAACATACAGAGATACTAGGAGAGTGACGTGCCCAGAAATGCCACAGAAGCTCTGCACCATTTGTCCTATGCAGTGCTTACATTTGGCTATTCCTGAGTGTATCCTTTATAATAGACTGGTTATAGTAAGTAGACTATTTTCCTGAGTTCTGTGAGCTATTCCAGCAAATTATCAAACCCAAGAATGGATTGTGAGAACCCCCAATTTATAGCTGATCTGTCGGCAGTGCAGGAAGCTGAGAACTTGTGATTGAATTCTGAAGTGGAGGCAGTCTTGTGGGACTGAGACCTTAATCTGTGGGGTCTGCACTAATTGCAGGTAGTATCATAATTGAATTTAATGTCATAATTGATGTTCAGAATATTGGAAAATTGGCTCTTGTGTGTGCGTGGAGTGGGAGGGAGCCCATACATTTGGTGTCAGAAGTGAGAAGAGAAATAGGTCAGAAAATGACATTTGAATATTGTTAATTGAAATAATCCACACACATAATAGTACACACTATGTTTCTAGTTATACATGTTTGGAAAACAGTCAAAACTAATTTAAGGTACTAGAAGTTGAGATTTAGTTACTTTTAGAGAACCGGTAATTGGATGGAGCAAGATGGGCACTTCAGGGTGGTAATATGCTATTTCTTAATCTGGAGAGTGGTTACATAGGTATGTTCACTTTGTGCAAATTTATTAAGTGTTCATTCAAGATTTGTGCACTTTTTCTGTATGTATTCATATTTCATTCAATTTGTGTTTCTTAAGAATTCATTCAAATATTCAGTCTTTTGTTCTAAAAATACATTACATTTCATGTGGGAGACTCGTAGAACAAAATTGAAAATGTTACCAGAACTATTTGGCAGACTTCATAAACATCTAATCTCCTACATTTCAGGTGAAATATAAGCTCCTAAAAATGAATGAATAAATTATTTAATCAATTAATTAAATCCAAATACTTTTAGTATGTGTCTATTTTATTCCTGGCATTGTGCTAGAAACTGAAGGCATAATAATGAATAAGACAACTATTGAAAAACAAAGGGCCTTTTGAAACCTGAGAGCAAGTATGTTTTAGTTTTCCATTGCCACTGCAACAAATGACCACAAACATAGTGGCTTAAAACAACAAAAATTTATTATCTTGTAATTTTGTAGATCAGAAGTCCAAAATGGGTCTCACTGAACTAAAAATCAAGGTGTTGGCAAGGCATCATTCCTTTTGGAGGTTTTAGGGGAGAATCATTTTTATTGACTTTTCTAGTTTCTTTAGGTTGCCCGCATTTCTTAGTTCATGGCCCCCTTCTATCTTTAAAGTCAGCAAATTCATTGCTCTTCCCTGCTTCCTTTGCCATATCTCCTCTAAATGACTTTCCTGCCTCCCTCTTTCAGCTCTGAGGACTATTGTGATTACACTGGGCCCACTCAGATAATCTAAGATAATTCTCCCCATTTTAAGATCTTTAATTTTATCATATCTTCAGAATCTCTTTTGCCATGTAAGGTAACACATTCACAGGTTCTGGAGATTAGGACATAGCCATCTTTGAGGGGCCATTATTCTGCTTACCACATAATGCTAAGAAATAATTTCTAAAACTAACAAATGTCTTTCCTAATTGAATTTGTGTCTTTAACAAGAAAGCTCTAAGAAGAATGGGAATAAAGGCTATCTAGTTCCTTTTACAGCTCATCATATTTTATGTAGTCAGTGGAGGTGGGAGTAGAAATCTGGGAAAGCATCCTTTTTGAGTTCATCCATTGCCTGATGCATTCTGGGTGAATCCGAGAAGTTTAAGTCATTCGAAGTAGCAAGTGTGAATGATCTTTCACGCTATCATACTTATTTTTAGTTTTAAATCTTGATGATGATCAAAGTAGCTTTGCTTTAAAAAATGTCATTACCCTTCATGGAGAACAGGGAAGCTACATAAGAGTCGAGTAAAACTGCTTTGACACTGTTTTCTATACACGACCTCTTCCAAGAAGTGTGTCAACTCCCTGCCACCCATTCCTCATACACTGTATAGCTACCATTCTAATGTGTTTTTAGCTCCCTGGAAAGGCCATATCCTCTCACAATTTCATAGCTTGAATGTTTTTTTCATGTCTAGAAATGTCTTTCCCCCACTTATACATTTGATTAACTGCTACTCATCGTCTAAGATCCAGTTTAGGATTTATCCCATAAAAAATGTTTTCAGGCCCTTCACCACCACCATCTAATCCATATGTGTGTGTGTGTGTACATATATATATATATATGACACAATCTTAAGCTTTTTCTATGAAAGCATGTATCAAACTGTATTTTATTATATGCTTTTTTTTTTTTTTTAAATCTTCACCATTAGGTGAGTCCCTTTAGGATAAGGTTCTGTTTTATTTGCTTTTGAAACTCTGGAATCCAGATAATGAATGAATGAATGAATAAATGGTAGTAAGTTAATTAGATTTAAAGTCTTTTAAGACCTGGTTCTGGTTATACCAGAAATTGGTCTAAATTGATTAACTACTCTGAGCTTTGGTTTCCTGTCTCTTGAGGATAATAGCTGTTCTTTTATTTGTCATTGTGAGGATCAAATAAAATAATGTAGGTAAAAGCCCATGTCAACAGTGAGGTTTTACAGAAACCTATTGACAACTCACTGAGCTGGGCATAGAGAATACAAAGAAGAATAAAATATATTCCTGCCATTGAGGAACTTAGATCTGTCATGAATGTCAAGGAAACAGGGAAAGAAATTGTTTCCTTCTCCTGTGAGGTTAGAGAATGTCAAAAAGAGATACAGAGAGTTGCATTTGTGCTGGACCATAAAAGAACATGAAACATTTGCTTGGTTTGGAATTATGAAATGATGAGATTAATACAAATTAGAAGAGAGAAAAGGCACTGTGGGAATACAGAGAGAGAACTGCTAATTTTGCCCAGGGGAGTCAGATAAAGAAAGCTTCATAGAAGAGATGACATTTAGGGTAGATCTAGAAGGACAGATAGCATCTTCCAATTCTTCAAAATTCTAGCAAGAGGAAAGAAATCTTAGGCAGCCACCAGACTAGATGACTAGGCTGTAGTGTGGTGACTGGCTGCCAAGTCCCAGAAGAGAGTATTTCTAACCCCCACCTGAAGGTATGAGCCTGGGTCCATAGCAGCTGAAGCCAAGAAGGGCGTAGAGAATGACTGAATGACAGATGGGGCAAAGTCACATGAAGACTGATGTCAGGATCGGCCCAAGCTGGAGGAACAACACAATTGCCAAAAGGAAATCTGAGAGCAGAGACCAGTAGCCAGAAATGGATGGATGCCATGGTGTCAACATAGGGGCAGGGCAAGTTTCCAAGGGCAAAAGTCCAGTAGCCCAGCGGGGTTTGAAAGCTCTGGGTGAGCACCATCAGGAACAAAATTTAAAACAAGGACTGGTTAGGTATGAAAGAGAATTTCTGAGGATCAAATTGTTTTGATAGTGTCAGGCAGGTGTGTTGTTACTTCTGAGCCCAAAAAGCAGTCATGGCATAAAAAACTCCATTTTTAGCTCCTTGTAGATGGCGTTGTTCTCTGCTTTGGGGCAGAAAGAACCACCCACTTCGCTTGCCTACCTTTGTGGCAGTTACATGCAATTATGCTAGTAGCAAGAAATAAAGCTGGAAAAATTAGAGAGGGTATCATAGGGAAAGGCCTCTAATGCCAGAGAGAGGAGTTTGTCCATGATTTGGGTGGTGATTGGGAGCCATTGTGAGTAAAGAGGACACATGACTGAAGCTGAACTTTAAGAAAATCAGCAGAAAAAGTAATGGTAGAGCTAGCGATTTTTTCAACAAGTAGAAATTAAGTTATAAGAAGTCTAAATTGGAGATTGTTTTATCTATTCATTTATGAAAATAGGTAATCAACGTGGCAAGCATTTATTTATTAAACCTGTATTATCTGACTTGAAATAAGAGTAGATGTTGCCATTTTATGGACTACGTCATCATCGGTCACCATTTTGTTTGTGTGGTTGTTTGTGGTGAATATCTGTCCGAAGAGAAATCAGAGTAAGCATTTTTATAAGATCCTACAAATGTACTCTAAATGTAATGTGATCACGTATGCTGCTTATACCTGTCATGATGGCTTAGAATCAGAAATAAACTTACCGGAATTTTTTTTTTTGTATCTGGATAGGCTAGTTTCTGAAATCCTTGTAAGCTCCGAGGATGGGAAATTCTTTGATCACACTCAATTCTATTTCCTGGGAAGGCTTTCCAGGCACAAATTCTGATGGCCTTTGTTTCTTATCTCTGTATGTCCCGTCCCCCAACCCCTCTCCACCCCATTTTCTTCCTTGGCCCCTTCTGAAGTGAGCATTGGAAAATAGGCCTTTTTTGGAAGTTAGAAGCATACTCAGCCTATTGTCTGCTTGTAGAAACATATGGAGTGAAGAACAATTTTCTGTTTTAGAAAAGGCTTTCTTAGCTCAGAACTATGGTATCTATAATTATAAACTCACTTAAAATGATTGGCTTCTTATTAAATCCCAATTATCTCCATGTACTAATAGCCACAGTTCTTTGTTCTTTTCTGTACATACTTCATAGATTTTTATGTATATTAGTATATAGAAAACAAATCTAAGAGGCATATATATGCATCTATACATACATATAGACAAACAAACAAACAAATAAATAAATATATCTTTGCTTCTTCTTCCTCATGCTTTTCTCTTGACTTATTGTGAGTACCTTGGAAATATCAGACTTTGGTTGGAGAGCTAAAACTTTAGTCTCTATGCATTGAGTTATTTTGTCCAATTTTAAGAATTTCTTGGGCACCATCTTAATTTATTCAGAGGTTTTAACAATGAATGAGAAAAGCATATCCTTGTTTGGATTCTTACTAGAAAGCCAAGTTTTTATCTGCTTTCATCCTTGCAGCATTCTTTAATTATTATTATTTTTTTACTGTGTAGGCTTGGGAAGTGGTTGTCTCTTCCATTCATATAAGACTCTAAAACTGTGGTTTTCCTTTATTTTCTTTCATTCCTATTTGAAAATAGATTTGTTCTTTTCAAAGGTCATATCTTTCTTATATCTTGCCATGTACAGACAACAGCGATAAACAACACTGACATTCTGTTCTCCAGCTTCTCCTAGAGCTACAAGCTCATCAGATACCTTGTCTACCTTCTAAGCTATTTCAACTGTGCGTAGCGTGGAGTGCTATCCTTCTACCCTGAAATGTTTTTATTTTGAAAAATTAAGGGATTTGTGAAAGCTTCTTTGTATCCTTTCTTTTTTTTTAATCAAAGAATATGCTGACAAAATGGAAGAAGAAAAGTATAGACTTGCTTTTCATAACATGGAAAAAATCTATCTGAAAAGTGGTAGTGGAATAATAAAATGGCATTACTATTTGGGAAGGGATAGTAATTGCACAGAAAAAAAATGCTTACAAGAAAATTAAAATATACTAATGATAAATAAAATTCTCAATGAGATTGGCATTCGAATTGTAGAGAGAAATGGAAATGGAAAATCTTTTTTAGATCTTAGTTTAACCATTTAAGTTCTAATTTTTATGTTTTAATCAAACTTTACAAAACAGAAGAGAGCTTAAATGTAACTTTTCCTGTAAGGGAACTGAGCTGACTAGATACTATAGGAAACTAAATGACTTGTTCAGATGCATTCCATGCACTGAATATTGTGATTCAAAGTAGTTAATATCTGATGGCTGTTCTTGAGCTCAGATCCAATCAGTTGCTAGTCGCTCTCTCTCTGTATTTCTGCTGGTAATGTGTCTGCATCAC
>NW_006436288.1:6108375-6110725 GCF_000325575.1 Pteropus alecto
AGATACCTTCAGCAAGGAAATTAAATTTTAAAAGATGCTGAATTTTGAACTGTGTTTTTAAATCTAGACATGGTTTCAGTTAGCACAAATGTAGGGAAGGAAAAAAGCTACACCGTTAACTTGGTGAGAAAGGGACTTTGTTCATAAGCGTAATCAAAGCAGTGCTTTTCCACAATTTGCCTAGCTTAATTTCAGGTTTGAATGAACCTTAAATATACTTCATCGAAAACATGTCCTGCCAGTACAAGCTGTTTGCTTCCTCCTCTGAACTGCTGTATCATTTATTATATAAACTGTACTTGTGGTACTAGCATATGTTATCTTTAAATAAAATTTACCTTTTGTAAATTTGACAATTTAAAAATACTTTCATATCCAAAAACACATTTTGAATTCATAATATGTTATGAATGTGTCAGTAATCCCACTTTATAGTTGATGAAATATAAATTGAGTGAGATTAAGCTATCCACCTAAGTCTTAAAACCAGCAGAGCTGGGACTCTTCTGATGTAAAATCTAGTATTTTTATTGAAATGACTATCTCACCTGTATTGTTAGTTAACTTTAACCACATGTATACTTACTACCAATGAGCTTAGAAGCTTCTTTAGCAAATTTTGTCTTGCATAATTTTTTATAAGCAACCTTTTATAGAATGTTATATGCAGGGTAGTCATCCAAAAAGAGTCTCTTGTGGATGATTATGGTGGCTGGTTCCAAGAGTCTTCTTCCAAAATCGGCTTAGAAAATTTTAGTTTTGAGATATGTTTAAATTGTATTTAAAAATGTAGTAAGCTTAGTCTGTAGATTTTCTCAATATTAAGATCCCAAAATGTTTGCTTGTTTAATCCTCAGGCTTCATACTATAGGTTGAAATAAGCCAGCAAAACACTCACTCACCTCAATAACTTAAAAGCAAAAATAATTTCAATTTTCTAGATATGTCTTCTTTTAACTTTTTGAGAAAAATAATTACTGCACAGAAACAAAAAGAACCTACCAAAGCCAAACTTAAACACTCTATTGGAGAATTTAATATAAAAAAGTACTTTTTGTTTTCATATACCAGAGAATTATGATGAGCTAGTAGTTAACATTTTCGACAATGTTATTATTATTGGAAGTAATTGATTTACAATCGAGGGAGAAATATCTCTGTAATAAAAGAAATATAATTTTAAATCTTTTACGATAATTTAAAAACAAAGTCTGTGCCTAAAAACTACTCAGCTTCTAAAAAAAACCTTCATGCCCCTGTCAAAAAAAGACAAAATGCATTTTCTCTGGGTTGTTAATTTACATTCAAAGAATTGAACCACAGAATGCGGCTCAAAGATTCAAGCTCTATGGTTGTCATCCACAAATTTACCATCTCTAGAAATAAAATCCATTAAAATGTGATGAATGAACAATATACTATTGAAATTTCCTTTTGTAAACTCCTAAAGGTAAACTATCTTATTTCTCAGAAACATCGCTTTAGAGGAATATATTTACTTTCCTTCCTAACATTTTATTTGCACTGGAGACTCACATGGGTGTTGCTCTTACCACTAAAATGGCTCCTGTTAAGAGCCTTCTGTGCAGGGAACAAATTATGCACAGATGGGATAAGAGCAATTTCCCAGAGTGACTTTCTTGATGCTGGTGGTGGCAGTAGGAGTGGTAAGACTTTTGGCTAAATAGCTGAATATGGTTTCTACATAGGACTGTTTTATTTAATCCTCACCAGAACCCTGAGAAGGAACTATGACAAGTATTATCGCCATTATACAGATGAGAAAACTAAGGCCCAGAGAAGTTAATTACATCACCCAATAGTCAGCAGAATCTAGGCTTGCCTGCTAATCCAGTAAGAATTTCATTGTATAAAATTAGATCTTATTTCTGGATTCAGCCTGACTAAACAGATTTAGGAATTTAGGTTTATGGGAATAGAAGAGAACTGTAATAGTCTATAACCCTTATTCCTGTTACCACACAGATCTCTTCTTTATTCATTTATTTAATACAACTTTAATGAGTATCCATCATGCCTGGGGTACTCTGCTTGGTACTGGAGTTACAATGATAAATAAAACAAACATGGTCTCTATGCCCATGGAGTTTACAATCTAGTAGGAAAGAGAAACATCAAAGAAATGCTACCACAAACATTTGATGACATTTGTATTGTTTTTGTTAGTAAGGTGGGAGAGGAACATGCCCAGTGTTTTCATCATAAAATGACTCAGTTGTTATCAAGCACTAGCCACATGCACAATATAATGGATTCAAAAACAAAATTAATTTTTCTCACATCTATGTGCCCATTTAGTCACTGAAAATTGTTCACTTAAGTTATATCT
>NW_006436288.1:6110788-6116066 GCF_000325575.1 Pteropus alecto
AAAGCATATGTGTAAAGAATATGTATATATACATATATTTCTTTTTAAAGTTTTAATTTTGGTGGAAACAGTTTTTCCTGGAGAAATGACATTGGGAACCTAAACAACCTCTTACTGCCAGTGTTCAGGGCGAGTATTATCCACCATGTGTTCAATAGTCCTGATGAAATCAGGCTACGAGAGAAATAATGAAACTGGGAGGCTGTGAACATTGAGTAAACTTCTGGCTGTTGTCACTTCATAAGCTACGCGATCAAGGGCAAGTTATTGCCCTTCACTGGCCTGTTTTCCTCCTCTGTGAAATGTGGTTGGACTGGATTTTTAAATACTCTTGCATCAGTTATACTCTATGAAACAGATTCGCTAAGTGCTAATAAACTTCAGAATTTGGTTAGATCTAAGTATCTGGCCTGTGTATTTAATGAACAGATTATGAGTTTCAATTGTTATTTTGAATATGTTCAATGTAGATATAATAGCCATTAGAGAGAAGAGATTTATTTTAGAGTTACTCTGTTATACAACAGAAAGCAGCTAAGCATTTTAGCTCACTTACATATTTTAGGATCAACACCACCTGATACCTTTTACCCCAGTCAACAAATAGTCATAGTTCATCAGGCAATTGGATGTTCAAAAGCCCATGATTGGGTTTCTTTTTACAGCCAAAGAATTCTGAAAGTAATCTAGTGAGCATGACAGGGAGAAACTACTTTCTGGCTGTGTTTCTCAAGCTTTTCATGGAAATCCATAAAAATTAGCTTGCACAGACATTCTGTGACATTTCTATGGAGTAATATGAGCAATTTGGGTTAAAGTATGTGGGATAAACCGGAGGAAGCATATTAGTGTGCAGTATTGATGTGAGATCCCCTTTCCCTTTAGTGACATAAATGAATAATTTGCAAGCTGATTATTACCTAGCCAAGTTAAGAATTTTCTCTTCTTCATTTTTTAAAACTCCCTTTAAAAAAAAATGATGTCTAGCTGGGGACAATTAAAAGAGGTTAGCATATAAGGCATAGTGGCATAAGTCAAAAAGTTTTAACATTTTTATTTAACTTAATAATTATATTTAAGGCCTTGTAGTTTTGAAAGCTTAGCCAGAGCTTAAAATGGGCCAGATTTTGTTCTGTTCTTTTATGTTTTCCTCCTCTCTTTCTGAGTGTGAGATAAAAAAAAAATACATTTATTTTATATAAATCCTTCTATAAGCTTTTATAGACACCCCTCACTTCACTAAAAACTACAACACCAGCATCATTCTAAAGGATAAATAAATACCTTCAAATAAATTAAATATGATAGGCACTGGGAAACAGAAAGAAATTGATAGCAAGTCTTAAATTCCTGTTTGATTCTTCCATATCATCTTAAATAGTGATTACAGTACTCATTCAAAATTTCTGAATCAATGAGACTGGGCAGTGACTTCACAATGCAAAACAAACTCAAATTATGAGAAACTTCTCATAACCAAATTCTATTTTATTCCACCCTTGTATCAATAAGCTATAACTCGCTTTTCAAATTAAGTTTTGAGTATTTGGGCTATTGGTTTTTTATAAAACATGAAAGCAGCTCATTAAGTAAGCTGATTAAATTTAAAGAGTTTTATTTTTGTTGCAATGTTAACTTTATTTTGTGTTCTGATTTAAAAACTAGGCGTATTTCTTTTATGTGGCAAAATTTTCCATTATATATGTGTATATGTAGTTGCACTATTCTTACAGCCAAAAGGATATTTTTCAGATTGAATTTATTTTTTTCCCTTTGCCCCCTAAGTTCCTCCTTCATATCGTCATCCTATTTTCTTTCTGAAATATAATATCACCTTATTTAACTCTTAAGTGTACACCACCTGGCTATCCCACAGCCATCTAGATCTCAGCTTGTACAAACTGAGCTCACTCTCTTTTCCACCCAGTTGGCTTCAGGAGCTCCTAGTTATTGGTGTAACCACATCAGAAGTCTCCAATTATCCCAGACCCAAATGCTTGCTGAATCCTATCAATCCTACCAGAGAAATGTCTTTCAAGTTTAAGCCTCTTCCTCCTCATTTCCACTGTCACAACTGTAGTTCAGGTAAATCAACATAGCTTTTGGGAGTAATGCCACGGTTGACCAGCCATGTGACAAGTTATCCCCTCTAAGCTTTAGTTTCCTCAGATATTAAGTGGAGGGTGAACTGACCTCAGAATGTTGCTGGGAGACTAAAGGAGGTAATGCATAAAAAACAGATAGCAAATTTCTGATGTGCAGCAATTTGAACTTAGGTCAAAAATGAAAAAGAAGAGAAGGTTGTACTCTCAATAGAAAGTAAAAAGGCTTGGAAACTTGAAGCAGCATAGCCCATTTGGGAGCAAGAGTTGCACAGTTAGGTATCAATAGTTTTCCATATCCATTGCTATTAGATGAAGAAACTAAACTGAGGACTTAAAATATAATGTTCATAGCTAAGTAGAATTTTCTCAGGTCTTTTTGTTTGTTTGTTTTGTTTTTTTATGCAAAGGAGAAAACAAGAGCCAGTTCAGCATAAAGGACAACAAATGCCACTCTCAGAAACCGACAAAGATAATTATACTCCAAGAGCACCTCATAAGAAAAATATCCCCAGAACATGGTCAACTGATCACTGATCAGGTGCTTTCAGCTGTTAATAGAGATTGATGGGAAACGATTCTAACAGCTACTTTTACAACACTTTAATTTTGAAGTTGCTTATTTGCAATGTAAAACATTAAGGTTTCATGGTGGCCCTGTACTCTCAATCTAAAATTACCAACATTCATAAACTTCAGTCTGGGAATATTTTTACTTTAGTCTTTAACCAGGCTTCACTCATTTGCAATGATTATTTCTATTTTGACCCATTTTAAAATGCTGTTTCTCTTAGATTCCAGTGATTGGGCAGACTGTATCAGGATTTGTCTGAAACAGACAGTATTCAGGAGCTACATGAAGATAGAGGGTATTGGAATTAGAAAGATTCTTCCGATATATCTTCCTACTGCTAAGAGAGAGAGAAAGTGTTTTCGTGATTCTGTCACCTGTCAGGTTAGTTTTCCTGTATTCAGTATTAAAAAAGAAAAAAAAAAGTTTTCATTTACTTGTTAACTGAAACTGTATCTGGTTTCAAGTAACACTGAGATTTTTCTATGCTTTGTCTAATCTAAATGAATTACCCTTACTTTTTCCTTTCATCATTTAAAATAACATTTTCTAGCCATAGTTGGATATGCCTGTTTTCAAAATACAACTGCAAGGAGACATGACTACTTCAGTGATTGCAGATTCCCTTCTATTCAGGGTGTCACAAGAAGTCCATTTTAATGGAAATCTATAGGGGCTATTAAATTTGTCAACTGTGTTTCATAGTCTTTCACTTTGGCAAATGTTTATTTATAGTTGTTTGTGATTTTCTAATTTCCCTGTTTCTAGCAGGGTCTATTTGAAGTTGATACCATTTCTAAAATTTTTGTGGGGAGGGGGTCTTTGGAAGATAGTTTACGTATCGTCTTTTTGAAATATGTAGTTATTTTCCTATGGCATTTTGCTACAGTTGACAAGCATCAACATATTTAAGTAAGAAAAATTATTTCAGTTGAATTTGAACCTCGAACGATATGGAAGTTGGTTTTTAAGAGTAGATTTTTAAACAAAGCTTAAGGAAAAGCGAGGAATTTGGAATGGTTAAATCTAAGATGGAGTGATAGCAAAATCAGTGATAGTTCCATAAATGTTCTGCAACGTTAGCATGCTGTGTGAAAGACTAGTAAATTATTTCCAGTAATTACCTCAAAGCAAGTGCCAATAGTGGAAAGACTGAAGAACGCATAAAGCCTACCACTTCTACATAGTGATAACATATTCAGGGTAAGGTAAATAGTTTGTTCAGTGATGAACTGCAGGGGAGGGTGACTACTTTTGACAATATCATGTAAATAAAATTAAGTTCAAATTCTTATATTCTTGATTTAGACAAAAAATTGTGATTAAGGCACTTAAATGTGTTTTATTATGAAAGATACATTAAAAGAGATTATCTGACATATATGTATAATATTTAAAAGAACTATAAAACAAATAGGCATATAGTAACCACCTGCCCTAAAAATTAGAAAATTAGTTGTAGCTCTAGTACACTTCCATCCCTGCCCACTTTTTTGTGAGCAAGTATTCTAATATTTTCATTAACCATTCTTTATATTCTTTATGGTTTACCACATATGTAGGTCCCAGTAATATGTTGTTTAGTTTTATCTCCTTTTTACTTTTATATGCTGATAATAAATCATATTTTTATATGTACTTCAGTGACTTTTTTATCTTAAAGATTATATTTTGAATTTCATCCATGTCAATACTCTGGTTTGTTCATTTTCAAAACTGTACGATATACAACTATATGAATTTAAGGTGATTAACTTATCTAATCTCCCATCAATGTGCATTTAAATTATTTCTGGTATTTGTCTATTTCCAACCATATCTCTACTGATATTTTTGTGTATATCTTCTGATATGCATATAGAAATAGTTATCTATGGTATGTTCCTTGAATTAAAATTGCTGAGTATAGTGTAGGCATAACCTCAACTTTACTAGGTAATGCCTAATCGTTTCTCACTGGTTGTACCAATTTATGCCCTCACCAATACTTTATAAGTTCCTAGTCCACCATATGCTTTCCAATATTTGGAATTATCAATCTTTTAAGTTTTTATCAATATCATGGACATGAAATAGCTCATTTTGTTTTATTTTCTATTGCCTTAACTATTAGTAAAGTTAGCTATTCATATTTCTTTTTTGTCAAATGCCTCTTATATTTTCTCTTTATAATGTAGTTTGCTTTCACATCTTGCTGTTTAGGAATTATTTCCATATTCTGGATATAAAGTTTTCTTGGTCATATATTTTGAAAATATCTTTTCCTGACCTAGCTTGTTATTTGTCTTTTCATGACGTCTTTTGAAGACAAGGTCATCATTTTAATGTATGTGAATATATTAATTCTTTCCTTTATGGCTCGGCCTTTATAAACCTTATTTAAGAACTCCTTTCCTACTCTGATGTGTTATTCTATGCTTTTATTAAAGAGTTTTTTTAAGTTCTGTTTTCCACAAGTAATTTTTTTTTTTTTACATTGATGAAAGCAGAGTTCACATTTTATTTATTTTATATGGATAGGGAACTGTCCTAGTACTATTTGTGAATAGTTAATTCTAATCCAGCTGACCAGGAATTCTATTATGTCATGTATCAGATAGCTAAA
>NW_006436288.1:6116102-6146557 GCF_000325575.1 Pteropus alecto
TATAAAATTATTCTGGACCTGCCCTCTACTTGCTTCCACTGGTCTGTTTTCCTATACCAGCACTAAATTGTCCTATTAACTTTTCTTAATATTGAGTTTTATTTTTAGTATGGCATTTTTTTCCTCTCTCTCTTCCTCTTCTTCTTTCATACTATTCTTTATGAATAATTTAGCTATCTCAATCCTTTGTTCTTGCATATATAAATTTTAGAAACAGCTTATCAGATTCTAAGTTTTTCCAATCTCAAATTCTTTTGGAATTTTGAGGGGAATTATATTGAATCAATAATCCTTTTAGGGACAGTTACATATTTTTGTCTTTCTATCCATGAACATGATATATATTTCTATTTATATTGATCTTACTTAATTTCTTTCAATATAATATTTTTGTACATCCTATTTATATTTATTCTGACTACCATATGTTTTTGGTTCCTCTTATAAATTGTATACTTATTCAAATTAAATTTTCTATTTTTTATAGGTATACAGAAATTCAGTTGATTTTAGTATGTTATCCTTATATCTGACAATCTTATTGTACTCTTACGTTGATAATCTGTCTGCAGAAAGCTGAAGTTGTATGTAAGAGACAGTTCCATAATCTGCAAATATCAAAATTTTCTCTTTTGCAATTCTTATACTTATTTTTCTTATTTTATTATACTAGCTAAGACCTCCTGTGTAATAGAATTGAAATAATTGCAGGGTGCATCAAAGACTTCCTGATTTCAAGCGGAATGCTTACCAATTGCTAGAGTTAACTCGCTAATATTAATTTAAGGTTTTTTTCTCTATGTTCAGGAATGAGGTTGGTCTTTAATATTTCCTATTTTGGTATTTCTTATTTGATTTTTGTGACCACATTATACTGTCCTCATCAAATGAGTTGGGAAGTGGTCTCTTTTTTCCTTTTTTGTGAAGAACTTATGTTTTAAAAGATATTGTTTTTTGAAGTTTGATAGAATTCACCTGTGAAACCAACTAAGCCTGCCTGATATTTTATTCATGGAAAGAATTTTTATTATTAGTGGAATGTTAATATTTTCTATTTCATTTTCAGTTAGTTTTGACAAGTCACATTTTCCTAAGGTTATTTTATTTTAACCAAGTTTTCCAATTTTTTGGCAAAAAATTATCCATAATATTCTAATCATTTTAATATCTGGTTTATGTGTAATTAAATTCTCTTTTCATTATTAATAATGTTTATTTATATCTTATTTTTTTTCATTGATCAATCTTTCTAAACTTAGTATGTGAAATAATCTCTTCAAAGAACTATCTTTTGGTTTTGTTGATCTCTATGTTTCTTTTCTGTCTTCTTAACTTCTCTTGTATTTATTGTTAGATATATTATTTCTGTGGAATTATGTTTAAAATTAATTAAATAACTAATAAATTTTTGGATTTATTCTCTTCTAATATAAATATTTAAAGATGATATTTACCCGTAATGCTATGTTAGTTCTATTTCTCAAGTTTAATAGGTAGGAATATTTTTTTTATAAGATTTTAATATTTTGGAGTAGTTTAAGGTTCACAGAAAGATCAAGGAGAAGGTACAGAATAGTACATTTGTTACAACTGACAAATTTACATTGACCCATCATTATCAAGCAATGTCCACTGTTTACTTTAGGGTTCACTCTTGGTGTTATATATTTCATAGATTTGGATAAATGTTAAATGATATGTATCTATTATAATAGTATCATGCAGAATATTTTCACTACCCTAAAAATTCTCTGTGCATCTATGTTTATGAGAGATATTGGTCTTTAGTTTTCTTTTCTTGCATATCTGTCTAGTTTTGGTATTAGAGTAATGCTAGCCTCATAGAATTAGAAAGTATTCTCTCTGCTTCTATTTTCTGGAAGAGACTGTAGAGAATTGGTATACTTTTTTCCTTCATATTTGGTAGAATTTACCAGTGAGCCCATCAGGGCCTGATGTTTTCCGTTTTGAAAGGTTATTAATTCAATTTCTTTAATAGATATAGGCCTATTCTGAGGTCTATTTTTTCCTTGTGTGAGTTTTGACAGATTGTATCTTTCAAGAAATTGGTCCATTTCATCTAAGTTATCAAATTTGTGGGCATAATCTTGTTCATATTATTTCTTCATTATGCTTATAATGTGAATGGCTTCTGTAATGATGGCACTTCTTTTATATCTGATATTAGTAATTGATATCTTTTTTTTTTTCCTTAGCCTGGCCAGAGGCTTATCAATTTTATTGATCACATCAAAGAACCAGATTTTGGTTTTGTTGATTTTCTCTGTTGATCTGTTTACAATTTAATTGATTTCTGTTCTAATTTTTATTTCTTTTTGTGTCCTTAATTTGGAATAAATTTGCTCTTTTTCTAGTGTCCTAAGGCAGAAACTTAGATTGACAATTTTAGATCTTTCGTCTTTTGAATACATATGCATTTAATACCAGAAATTTCTCTCTAAGCATTGCTTTCACCACATCCCACAAATCTAGATAAGTTGTGTTTTCGTTTTTATTTAATTCAAAACATTTTTAAAATTTCTCTTTATTTCATCTTTGACCCATATGTTATCTGGAAGTGTGTTATTTAATCTCTAGGTATTTTGGGATTTTTTCAGTTATCTTTCTGTTATTGATTTCTAGTTTAATTCTATTGTGTTCTAAATGCAGACATTATATGATTTCTATTTCTCTACATTTGTAAAGGTGTGTGTTATGGCCCAGAATGTGGTTTGTCTTGGTGAATGTTCCATGTAAGCTTCAGAAGGATGTGTATTCTGACATATCCAGTTGATTTACGGCATTGGTAAATTCAGTTATGCCCTTACTTATCTTCTGCCTGCTGGACTGTCTATTTCTGAAAGAGAGATTTTGAAGTTTCCAACTATGATAGCAGATTCATCTATTTCTTTTGCGATTCTATTAGATTTTACCTTACATAGTTTCATGCTCTGTTGTTAGGTGCATACATATTAATGATAAGGAAGATAATTATTATTCTTGACACTCAATATTCTCTATTTTGTATTTTTTTTTGGGGGCCTCTCGATTATGAAGTGGTGTATTTTTAAATTTCATCTGAGTAACTTTTAAAATTATCTTTTTTGTTAAGCGCATTTTTAAAAACAGAATATGTTCATTAAAATATTGTTTCCTTAAAATTTGTCGATGCTTGCTTGCTTTATTGCATATCTCTTGGCCAATTTTTGCAGATGTTCTATGTATTCTTCAAAGACCATATATTTTTCAGTTTTGGAAAGGAGTTAATTATATACATAAAAGCAAACTATAATCGTATTCATCAGTTTCTTCTTTTGTGTATTTTGAAAATATGTTATTAGATATATACCAATTTAAAATTATATCTTTTTTGAGACTTAGAATCTCTTATCAATGGAAAGTAACTTCAGAAAGATACTTACAAGTAGATAAACCTATTATGGGTTGTTTCTTAGATACATACAACAGGATTGTATATCACAACAATAAATGCAACTGAAGGTAGAACAATCCCTAATCCCTCAGAATAAGTGAAAAATATTTTAAAGCAAAGAGACTGGTGTAGCTATTATATGAGTTAGATCTTTCATCATACAGAATTAACATTAAAGCACAATATCATAGCTAAATAGATAGTATTTTATTTTTCTTTATTTGTAGGCTGTAGAATAATAGTACCTTCCTAATTCAGTGGCATTTTAGATTAAATGAAATAAAATTGCTGAACGTTTAACTCCTTCCTACCCATCTTTGCATTTTTCTGCAAATTTCAGTCTACTTCTACTTCAAGATAGGTTTCTTTGTAGTTATTATTTGACCTATTTATCCCATATGCTCACCCCTATTGTGGTCGATTTTATTTGTTCATTAATCCACAAATTAGATATTATTATTGTTCTCTGTATTCAGCATTTGGTCAAGTTTACTCACGTTTTCATTTTCCTTGTTCACCAGTTCCTGCATCTTATATCTTCCTTCTTAAATCATTTTTCATAGTTCTAATATATGTTCTTTAGAAGTTCCCTTAGCAATTATGTTTGTATTAAAAATGTCTATTTTTGTCGGTATAAAACTGTCTTTATAACATTCTCAAAATTGGAAAAGTGTTTCACTGGGAACACAATTCTAGAGTGATAGTTACTTTTTCTTAGCTTTTGAAAACATTATTTCTTTATCTTCTTGCTTATTTGTTGCTGTATAGATGATAGTGGTTAGTTCTAATTCTTATTATTTTATAGGCAATCTGTAAATTTTTCTAAGTGTTTTCAAGATCTTCTTTTTTGTTATCGGAATTCTGCAATTTTAGAATACAATAGAACAAATTTTTGTTTGTTTATCCTCCTTGGGATTCACTGGGTTTCCTAAGAGTGAGTTCTGTTGTCTTTCATCAATATTGGAAATTCTTAGTCCTAGTTTCTCTGAATATTGCCTCTTGACCATTCTCTCTAATTTCTCATTCTGAAAATCCAATAAGATATATACCACACCAATTTACTACATCCCCATAAAAGTGAACCTCACTTTCACATTTTCGAACTCTTTGATTCTCTGTGTACATTCTGTGTAATTTTCAATTCCATCTTCTTGTTTATTAATTTCATTTTACTTGTGTCTAATATGCTATTTAAAATATCCATTGAATTCTTAACAAAGTTATTGAATTTAACACAATCAGAATTCCTAATATATGTTATAATTTCTATTTCTAGAAATTCTATGCAGGTTTTTTATATGTTCCTTGTTAGTTTTTACAGTTGTATTTTGTCACAGATTGATATGCTTTTCAAGCACATTAAACATTATCTTATATTTCTATATGATAATTCTACAAATTTCTTACATGTTTGGTTCTGGAAATTTTCATTTAAGATGACTTTCTCCAGCTTGCTCCTCTGGTTATTTTGTCATTTTTTTTAGTATTAGGCTTATATTTCTTGGACATTTATATATTGGAATTCTTTGAGGTCTGAGGTTGAAGTTAATTAATGCACTTTTTTTTTTAACTTTTTTTTTTTAGGCAGTTGAGGGAACTAGCTGGATAGTTTTAAATATTCAATTTGATACTTTTTGAATCCATTAGATATTCTGCCCTAAACTCTGTGATGGCTGATTTCTGATTAGAAAGCTCCCCTTGCCTCCCTACCCACCTCCACCACCACCTTCTAGAGTGAAGGCTGAAGCAGTGAAAATATTTTTTTTTTTTCAGCAAGAATGTTTTTAGTTACTCCATTGAAAGGATTGCTTTTTGGGCCCTAGTTTATACAATAATGTCTCTGTTTTGATATCAGACATTGGGGAAAAGTGCCCCTAGTTTTGTCTCTTGACTGTCACATAGGACATTTAAAGTTCAAGGTCTACCCTATCAAGAATTTTCAGATGCACCAAAACAAATACCTGTGTATCTTGCATCTAGATATTCACCTTACTAACTTATACATACCTGTAGAAAGGTGATTACATGTGTGTGTATACTGGGAGTGTTATTTCAAGACAGCTAAACCACTACAGTGCCAGAGAGAGAAGACAGACTTTTAGGAAAATTTCTACTTCATAGTAAAAGTTTCTTTACTCAGAATTAAAGAGCTAAAAAGCTCAAAATCAAGCTCAGAGTTCACTTGGTTTCTTAAGTAACAGAGGATTGACCTGGAAGAGATGGGGCCCCAAGAATTAAGATGAGAATGTGGAAGAAAATCATAAGACTAACTAGAGAACTCTGAAATTCACCACCTTTGAGTCTTCCCTAAGAAAGCAGCAACTCCTCTTGACCTCAGTTCTTATCTCTGCTTTGCTTCACTAGCCACTTCTCCCTCTATGATAATTCAATAAGTCATTCAGGACTCTATCATTTCTTTAACTAAGATAATTACCTTCCAAAAGGAAAACAGTTCAAATCTCTCATTTGATCAAAATCTAATAAATTTATATTCCAATATGCTCTTGAGAATTAAATCCAAATTTACACCTTGGAAGAGAGAAATGTACACACAAAAAGAATCACAGAATTCTTTTAATATATATTAAATCTCAGGAATATGTATGGAAATAAAATTTTGGGGTGCTCAGTTAAGCATAAAAACACATAACTTTAGATCAGTTCGAATTTGTCAATAATGATGCACTTAGTAAAAATCGATTCCCATAGTTTGCTGGGTAGACTAACACAGATTTCACTCAATATTGAACAAATGAAACAGACTCAAGAAACAAATAAAAACATAAAAAAGCATGGTAAAAATAATTGAAATATGCAAATGTATATAAATATATAAATTTGCCTTTTAAAAGAAAACAGTTATTACAATGAATTGTTAAAATTCCATCTATTCATTGTTTATAAGAGCTGTGCTTAAAACACAAGGACCCAGACAAACTGAGAAATGAAAACTTTATCAGTAAGGACATTTAGAGTCAGGAAGCAATTTCTACATTTAGTGTCCTGCTTTGACTCTTTTCCAGGTGGCTTGAAAAGCTGCCAGCTTTCAGTGGTGCTCAGAGTAAGAAAAGACTCTCCGTTAGCCAGGCTGCAATACAAATGGCTCCATAACTAAGTCCTTATGACCCAGCAGGTACAATGATGCTCAAAGTCTGCTTATCAGGATACCGTATCGTCGTAGCAAGCCCCATAAGAGAATCAGTTTCGATTCTCAATAAAGCCAACCTCTCTGTGGCAAATAACTGTATTTCTTTTGAAAAAGAGTATCTGTCTTACTATTAGGTTTGGATGTTAACTGAATGAGTGAATCAGGGAAGTGTGGGACTTAAACTGATCACGAATTAGATACTACCTGGTCTTATATTTATTTAGTCACTAATTCAGACATGCTCAATATTATTTAATCATTAGGAAAAATGTTTTTCAAACAGTTTTGACTAAGATTCATAGTAAGAAATATTATCACCCTCTGTAACATTTTCCCACATAAACACTCATATGCATATATTTGAAAAAAATGTTTTATAAAACTAAACATACTTTTATTATCTGTAGTGCACTTTGATATTTTTATTCCATTTTATTCTATTTCATTTTAAAATCTGGTTGGAACCCACTAAATTTCACAACCCACTAAAGGTGGTGGCATGCAGTTTGAAATGGTATCTTTAAGGCTTGATCTTGAAGGCTCAAGCAAGTTGTAGGAACCTCAGTGGCCCTCCTTGTTTCTAACTTCCAGGGTCTTATTCAGTCTGTACCTGAGGATTCCAGAATCCCCTGTGACCAGCTGATGAAAAGGTAAAAACTGAGCTGGGAGCAATAATTCTGTACACTATGTTAATAAGTAAGCGTGGTGGGTAAAGATTTTGTAGTTTTTCTTTACCGTGATCTCTGCCCCATTTGCTATTTTAAATAATGAAAGACTTATACCTTTATGAAAACTATCATCATTTACTGTCATTTTAAGGTAACTCTGTCCTTTTAAGTTAGAATTGCAAACAGAAATTTTAACATTTTTTTCTCAAGTAAATAATCTAATTTTTGAGATGTCAGCTACATTCTTAGAAAACTAAGGTCTATAAAGATAAAGTCAACTTACTAAGGTGACAGATTTTGAATACTAGAGCCACGGTTACTGTTCAGACTTTATGATACCTCACCTAGTATTCTTATCTGCTGCTCATTTGTTTCAGTGTGTTGAATAGGGAGCTTCTCATTTACAATCCACGGTCAGCACTGGGTAAAAATAAGCGCTTAGCTTCGTCAAAATTTCCCATGAGTAAATCAGTCACAAAATGATTCTAATGAGCTTTATGCCCTGCTCAAGTACTATTCAGATCCAGAAAGAGGACAATATCCCCAGAATACTGTGTTCTATTATCTTTCCATACAATGCAGATAATTATATTGCTAAAATGCTAAATATTAATATTTTGCTGAATAAACTTGAAATATATCTTGTCTAAACACAAGTGTGGGAAAATGAGTAAATATTAAGGTGACTTTTATGATTACTTTTGTTTTGCAAAATGTCATTTGGAAGTCAAATGTTGCACCTCTATTCAAAGACATACATGCATAATGAGATTTAAAATAATTTTAAAGGTCTTTAAGAAGGATGCTCTAATAATGGCACTATTAGCATATTCCCTACATCTTTTAAATTTCTAGTCTCAGCGAAAGTGAAGACAAAGGAAAACTGAAAGATCATGCCCCTCTGTCAGAATGGAACTCATTTATACATCATGGACTCAGATACTTCAGATATGTGTCTATCTTCTCTGTGTTCCTGCCTGCTTCCACGATTTTTTAAAATTTCTTTTTAACAACATATCTGTGTCTAGAAAATAAATAAAACATTTAGATATTACTAATTATTCTAATGTCTGTTATTATGTCATTGAAATATCCTGGCCACTTACTGAACACCTGTGAGGCTTACTGGCAGGTCTGCTTTCTTGGTCACCTTTGTGCCAGAAATAGTAAAATGGAGAGATATTTGGCTGTCAATAAAGTTTAGTCTCAGTTATGCAAAATAGCAGTCACAACTTTATTTTTATTACTTTATGCCAAGTTCTGTTTGCTATTTCTGCCATTTCCTTTTTTTTTTCTGATTCTTTACATATTTGTATTCTATTATACAATACTAGCGTTTGTATGTAATGGAGTTCTCCACTGTTATTGAAATTATCCAGGTAAGTTTCAAATCTGCCTCTGGCAAGAAACTCGGAAATTCTTTAGTATAAAACAAGTTCAATAACACTTGATAATATGGTTGCATAGTCATAAAAATGCACATTTGCTAACATGTCCAAAAGCAAAAAAAATTGAGAATGGACAACATGACCTTTATCAGAATCATCAATTTCAGGTTCTCATAATGGGTATCAAGCATTCGGTGAAGAGCTCTGTGGGCATCTTCACCAACATCATTAAGAGAAGAGTGTCATTAGCATTCCATCCTCATTTTTGTGGGTAAGGAAGCTGAGGCATAGATAAATGTAATTTGTCACCCGAGGCATGATTGTTAATAAGTAGGGAGAGAAATCCAGGTGTATCTGCAACTCCAGCCTGGCACAGACAGCTTGAAGTATATAAAAATTAGCCAGGATACATAAAAGAAAAACAATATATTTTTTTACTAATTTTCTTCTGTTAAGAAAAATCCTTCCAAAAAACATAACTACTTTTATACCATATGTGCAAATATGACCATATATTTGGTGGTTTCTCTTACTTGTGAGAGATGGGCTTTTTCAAAATGAGAAATACTGTTTATTAATTGAACAAATGATTGCAAGTAAGATTTAAAACAGGAAACATAAACTTAAATAGTGACCAACTAGGTAACACAGTGAGTAACTCAGAAAGGTTAAGGGTAGTGGTGACTGGAGAACATGGCCTAATCCATTGTTCTCAGAGTGTAGTTCCCTGACCTGCAGCATCAGTATCATCTGGGAACTTGTTAGACATGGAAATTCTCTGGCCACGCCCCAGACCTCCTGCATCAGAAACTCTGAAGGTGTGGCCCAGCAACCTACCTAAAACTGGCCTCCCAGGTGATTCTGATGAATGCTATGTTAAGTATTGTCGCTGGTCCCAAACCCATGGGTTTGGCTCTATAGGTTCTAGTCACTTATTTCCAGGAGGAACCTGTAGACAACGTTGTAAAGCTTTTTGAGTTTTCAAGATATGCCAACAATACATAATTTTATGTGAATTTTAAAATGTTAGCAACATCTCAGTTAAAAACAAAGAAGCAAAATCTCTGATGGCTAAACAAAACATTTTTACAGATCACATGTTCCCTGGACTTCCAGTTTTTTGTTGTTTTTTTTTTAAATTTCTGGTTTAGAACATTTAAGAGAGAATATATTCAGCATACTTAGCTTTTACCAACATTTCTTATACTAATAAGTACACAAAAATCATTTAATTCTATAAGTTGATTTGAAATATTAAGTCAATAAATAACATTTTTAGTATCGTGATTATACAGATTCACAGCAGAATTTATTGCTATCATTGGACACAGAGAAAAGGGAATAGAAAATCATATCCTTAAACCTGGGCCACTTGAAAAGAATATTCATTAAAGCCAGAAGATTTCCTTTTGCTTTTCTGCCACCTTACATTTTTCTGGGGATATTCATTTGTCAATGTTCTTGTAACCCATATCATCTTCTCTTTTAAGATCCCTTATTATTCTGCTTGAATAGATCTTTTCTTACTATTTTTTAATAGTGAAATGAATAGATTTTTAGTCTTTGCATATAAACAAAAAGCCTCTATTTTACATTAATCAATAATCAATAATTGACAGTTTGGTTGGGAATGTAAAAGTAAACGCACAATAATTTTTTTATCACAATTTGTAAGATTTTTAATTTGTAATTTATCACATCATTTGTAATTTGTAATTATTTGTAATTTATCACATCATTTAATTATCTTCTGGCAGAAAGGATTGATGATGAGAAGTCTAATGTTAATTTAATTCTCATTTTTTCTTTATTTATTTTCTCTAAAATATGTTAGCATTTTCTCCATCCCCCAGCCTTTGTCCATCCCTCAGAGTTATGGTTGGGAGACTGAATGAGATCTTGGTGTAAATAGATGATATATGTCAGGAAGCAAGAAATCCTTAAGGATATATAAGGAGGCAGGTCGGCTAATGACCCTTACAGTGTTCTAAATAAGGAGGGCTTTGTGCTGGCAGTGAAGGGTTTAAAATAGTTTATGCCTAGGTCTCTTGCTGTATTTTTCTTCCCCTCTCACTTGTATTTTTTGTGGCAGCTCTGATATGCCTTAAGTTCCTCTTTGCATCTCTCAGATCCAGGATCTAGGAGTTGTAATCCCACTTTATTTAGACATAAGTTCTTAAAGTTTTAGCCTAAACCAAAAGCAGTCAGTGCCAGCAAATACACAGGCAGTGTAGTGGTCACAGTTCCCTCAAGTGATCTGAAAGCAGTTGTTAAATTAATTTCTATGGTCTATTTCTCCTTGCATTTGTTGATTCTGAGAGGGGAGCTCCTTTGGGGCTCCCACGTGACTATTTGCTGTTGTTGCAAATGTTTAAACTGTTTTGTTTGTTTTTCTTTTCTGATATCTCTGTCCGGGAGATCTCATCTGCTTTACTTTTCAGGTTTCTTGATCACATAGCGGTCATTTAGTTTCTGCCTTCAGGAATCCCTCATTGTTTCTGGCCTGCTGATGGGGTCCTTTCTTGGATATTATACTCATTTGCAAAGTCTGAAGCTAGGTTAATCAACTCGGCCTGCTAGTCAACCAGAATGGACCACTCCCATATTATAACAAACTCCTACATTCTTACAATGGCCTATGGGCCTCTCTGCAGCCTGGATGCTTCAATGACTGCCTCTCTTCATTCTCTTGCCCTCATTCCCTTCGGTCACACTGGCCCTCCTGCCATTTCTCAAACCTGGGAGGTTTGTTCTCATCTCTAACACACTTCACACACTTTCCCCAGATGTTCTTACATATCAGTTCCTTAATCCATCCAACTTTCTGTTGAATGTCACTTCTTCCATGGGGCCTACTCAGACTACCCTATCAAAAGTAGTATCTCTATCCCCTTAATACTGTTTTATTTTTCCTGATAATATGCTATGTGTTCATTTGTCTAACTTGTTCACCACTCCGTATCCAGCACATGGAACAGTACTTGGCATTAACAAGAAGGTGATAAATACCTGCTGAGTGAACACATGAAACAATAATGCCCATTATAAAATCTGACATGTGGGTATTAAATGTCTGTGTTACATATACTTTGGGCATCTATTTCAAGTAAAACAACAACAAAAAAAGTAAAAATAATATTACTACTACAAGTAGAGTTTATTTCTTTATTTAAGTAGTACAGCAGTAGCTAATATAGTAAGTTCAATATTCTTAAAATGTGAAAATATATATTGATAAATGATGGTGAAATAGATTCTGTTGTTGTGTCTGAAAAGCCTCCATGAGGATGCATAGCTTAATCATTAAACACAAGGAGGTCAAGAGACCATTATTCACCTCCCTTCTGGTTTATTGTTTCATTTATTATTTATATAGTGCTTAGCATCATAACATCTTTTCCTCATAGTAAGAGTCGAGCAGGAAAGGTGGGAGTTGAAAAATGATGCCCTCTGAACTCCTCATTTGAAAGCATTCTCTGCTCAAGAGAAAGAACCTCAAATTGGAATGATAACTAACATTCCAAGTGCCCACAGACTGTCATTTATTTGTCTGAGCCTCAGTTTCTCATTTGTAAAATGATAACTGAGAATGGGTAATGTTTAAGGTCTCCTTTCTCTCTAACTCTGTTATTCAATAACTCTAAGTATGGTTAGTTTTAAATACATTTCTGCAATATTTTTCCATATTCATTTTCTATTATAGCAGTCACTGATTCTGACATTTTAAACAATGATTAACATAAATATGGAATGAATATAAAACATACGTAAGGAAACCGCATTGTTTTCATTTAATGTGCTCAGCTTTCACCATCTAACATATAAGATAAAAATGTAAAGGCCTATAATCACTGTGTTGTACACCTGAAACTAATATAATATTGTATGTCAATTTTAATTGAAAAATAAATTTTAAAAGAAAATGTAAAAGCCTCTACAGATACAGTTATTAGCATGGAAACTAGAGCCACACTGGCTAAAATCCAGGTTCAACTACACTAGATGAATGACTTTGGACATGTTATTTAACTTCTCTGTGCCTCCATTGCCTTATCTATAAAATGAGGATACTTTATAGGTTCTATGAAAATAAAATTATATATTTGAGTAAAATCCTGAGAATATTGCCTAGCATCTAGAAAGCATCATTTAAGTATTTTTTTTTTTACTATTATTATCTAATTCAAAAGGGTTAATATGAAAATTAAATGAGAAAACACACATTAAAATAACATAATATCTGGCAGAAAGAAATTCATTAATCCAACAAATATTTATTGAGGGCTCCCTGTGTGCCAGTCACTGGTCTAGATGCTGGAGATGCAATATTGAATTAAAGTCCCTGCTTTCCTGAGGTTTGCACTCTAGTGGAAAGAGAGAAAATGTACAAATAAACAATTAAATACAATGTTTAAGGTAGTGAAAATTTCTAAGCATAAAAATAATTTTAGAGGAGAAAATATTGGGAGCCCTATTTTATTTAAGATGGTCGAAGAAATCTTGTCTGACAAGACTTATATTTTTCTCAAGTTAATTCATATGATAAAGTAAAGAGAACTTTATAAGTATAAAGTGTCAATGCCATTATCATATATCATTAACATTTATTATGTTATGAAGTAAGAGTTTGCATTGGTATGCCATTACTATCATTATGATAAAAAAATTAATGACAAATGTCTTCGATAGTTCCTTGATGCATCTAGAAAAAAGTTGGTCTCATTTTAGTCATTTTCAGTAAAAAATATTAATATAGAGTTCATCCTATGAAGAATAATTTTTAAACATGATATTCATCATACTAATTTTTAGTGTTTTTAGCAATAATGATAACTTTAAAATGCATATTTAAATGTACAAAATACATGTGTCATAGGGCATTGTTTAGGAAATTGAGGATTACAGAGATGTCCAAAGTCATACCAGCAACAGAACAACACTCAAACCTAGGTCCTTAATTCTAAATTCAGAATTCTTTCCATTATTCCAAACTGCCCAAATAATAATATATTTAGTTGGTTATACTCTGCAGTTTCTTAATTCTTCAATACATATTACTAACCTTTCTTTTCATTTATTTTTATTCCTGAGGACTAGATTGCACAAGATAATTTCATTTCCCACGTTAGTGGATTTTCATGGCCTTTGCCCTCAGATGAGAAAAATGTAGAATTCATTATTTTTCTTATTATCTCATTTATTATTCAACAGTTTTTTCTACTATATTGCTCCACATTTCATGGTTAAGTTTACCCAATATACCAGTTTTACTTCAATGAGTAGTTTATCAGGATAACATGAAGCAGCAGTTCTAGAACAATATGTTTTACTGAAGCACTGAAAGCTACTCGTATGGTACAGACAGCTACGGTACAGACAGAAAAACTAAGGAACTGTAGATGTGAACTGATGAAGTGATGAATATTCATGCTATACAAAGACTGATATTTAGAGTTGGGCAACATCTGGAGTAGCTACTGGGGATTAGGCTACTCTTGGTCAATTGTCTATCCATGGGAAGAGATTCATGCTTAGAACGGAGCAAAAGTAAGGGATAGTAATTTAAAAGTCTTATTCAAATAGTTTGCCTATGAATTAATGAAATATTTTTTTTAAAACAATATGTTTTCAATTCATGAGACTATAGAAGATGGCGTTATTTTAGAAGCAGTTTAAAATATAGTCCCATGAAGTCATTTTTTAAAAAGAGCAATAAAAGACATTTTGTTGATTTATTATTTTTTCAAGATTTTTACAATGTGGTTTTTTGTTGTTGAGGAAAAAGGAGAGAAAAAAGAAAAAAAATTCTGGTGCCTTACTCTCCTAAATATGGTAAAAGTAGAAAATAGAACATAAATACTAATCCGCACAATAAATGTTGCACTTCATGCTTTTTCTAAAAGTGTTTATGTACATCATCTCATTTGATTACACGCAAAACATTGAAAAGAGAGCCTAGCACAAAGCTAGTAGTTAATAATGGTATTCGTTATTTATTTTTCAGCGGCTCCTCAAGCTCAATATATCTAACAAGACTTCTTACTCACACACCCACATCTCCAACTTCCTTCTGCTCTTTTTCACCTAACTTCATGCATGGTATCACCTAAACAGACACTCTAGTCTGAAACCTGAGAGAAGCAGTGACTCTCTCTTACCTTTCAACCTAACCATCATCGTTGCCTCTAAATTCTCTATGCAAATGCATTGGCTTGGGTTTTATATATATATATATATATATATAATTTTTCTTTTTTTGCCGAAACTATTATAATTACCTCTCTTAATCTAAAAGAATCCCCATTCCCAACGCGCCTATAATTCATTTGCTACACCACTGGTGGAAGTGGTCTAGTCATGTTGACTGCTGAATTAACCTTAAATATTCACCCAATGATTTTAGCATAAGACTCAAACTCTCTGAGCCTCAACCTCTTCCTACTATTCATTTTCTCCATACCAAATTACATGTAGTTCTCAGACTACACTGTTTTCTCAAGCCTTCCCTCCCTTGCACAGTCTACTTCATCTGAGAAGAACGCTCCTTCCTCTTTCTTAGCCTGGGAAACCTCTCTTTATCTTTCAAGACTTGGACCAAACATCTATTCTTTGTGATGATTACTCTGATGACCTCAGCGAAGAAGCTGCTGCTCTGAGGTTCTGTGCTCATATTGCTTGGCTTCTTTCCACCATGGCCTTCATCCATTTTTGCCAAGATTCAGTTGTTAAATATTTATTAAATGTTGAATTTCAAAGAAAAAAGACAAAATCCATGCTCTTAATTTGGCAACCTCTAATGCAAGAGAAAACTAAACAATGACCATGACTGTTATATCAAAAGTAGGCCTTTTTAATGCTGGTTCTATGCTGTTCTTCTGCCCTGACCAAGCCTCCCACAATGCCTTTTTTACCCCAAAGTTCCATTTCAAAAATCTACTTTTCTCTTTCTTCGAGGCCAGCAAAATGCTTTATGAAGTCACCCCCACTCTGAACAGGACAGGCCGGGATCCATATAAAGGGAGCTAAATCAATGGATGTTTGCTTCTTGATCTTGCCTGCTGTGTAGCTGACTTATGGCTGTTAACTCAGGAAGCATCCTGACTACTTTTGTTCATTTTTAGTTTTCATGTGCATCTATGCATCACTATGTCCTATCTAGGCTCAAACCAGTGACTGGACTTTCTTTTTTTCTTCTTTCTTCTTCCCTCCTTCCCTTCTTTTTTTTCTTTTCTTGCATCTATCTATAAATATTGAGTACATGCTATGTACCATACACTCTATTGGTTGTTGTGGTAGAGTGGTGGATAAGAGAGATGTGGTTATGATTTTCATGAAGCTTTAAGAATCTACCAAGGGACATATACGGAATTAAAAATATTTATTAAATTATTTAATTGTAATAATAATAAAAGAAAGAGGAAGTAATGATTTTTGCTAATGAAATTTTTAGAAATTTAAAAGCTTGTGGGCATTGGGTGGCCCCAATGTTATCACAAGGGTCCTTATAAGAAGGAGGCAGAAAAATCAGAGTGAAGAGAAGGAGATACAATGATGGAAGAAGCAGAGGTTGGAGAGAAGCCATTGCAGAAAGGGAGCCATGAACCAAGGAATGCAGGCAGCCTCTACAAGTTGGAAAGGCAAGGAAAGGGATCTTCTCCTAGAGACTCATGAAAGATGTTAACATCTTGACTTTAGCCCAATGTGGATGATTTTGGATTTCTGACATCGAGAACTGTAAGATAATAAATTTCTGTTTTCTTTTTAATAAATTTTATGTCACTAAATTTTTGATAATTTGTTATAGCAGTAATAGATAATATGCACAGATTGGCCTGAATTGTTTTTTTCTTTTTGAGGCAAAGCAAATTGGAAAAATATAAGTCAAAATACAAATATGTGTTGCATACACTTTTCAAAAAAACCAAAAAGTGAAAAAAAATGTTGGACTTCATCACATGAGCATTTTAGAAATTTTTCTGGTTTAATTCTCCGGTTAAAGCTAAATAAACATAACCTTTCCTTGCTTATCTTTCAAATCAGCATCATTACAACTGACAAGAATTGGATATACTTGCTAAGGATCCCACGTTTTAAATTGGACGTCCTAGAATGGAACGATTGGTCAGTAAAAAACATAAACACATACAGATATTCTTGAATAAAGAGTAAAAATAATTATCTGTGCTAATATTATTGAGTGCAATTTTTCCTAAAAGCTACTTTTTAAAAAATAGCTAAAACTTCTTTCTGCTTTCAAAATTGTGTTTCTTAAATTTGATTTTGCCTCTCCCTACTGATTTAATACTTACACATTACTTTCAAAAAAGATAAATTTGGGGAATGATTGTGTGATAAAATGAATCAATACAGTCAATATTCTTGAAATAGAAACCTCCCCTAGTGAATTTCTAAATGTTTCAGTGTTATAAGTTGACTTATTTTTACAGCTTTTCTCGAGCACAGTTGTTGAACGGAGTGAGGGGCATCTGTGTATATATCGTGTCTATAACTGGGCATGTTTCCATACATCAACCATAATGTATGCATTTAAAAACATGCCGTTTAAAAAGTAGAGCAAGTCCTTGGGTTTATTTTATTTCGGAAGGTTAAAACTACTGTTTTGAGGTACCAAATGCTTACTCATAATTACTTCTATCTCATATATATTGCTTTCTACTCATGAAAGAAATTAAGAGTGATGTTTCCAGAGATTAGAAAAAGAAAAAAATAGAGAGAGAGACAGAGAGGAGAGGACAGGAGAGGAGAGGAGAGGAGAGAGAGAGCGGAGGTAGCTTTAATTAGTAAAATAAGTTTTATTTTTATTTAATTCTGTTTGTCTAAAAAGAAAAAAAAAACACATGATCCTCTTAAAAAGATGCTGCATCACGCCCCTGACACATTGCAGTATATTAACAAACATTTAAAGATGTACTTAGATATCCACCTAATTTTTAAAAAACATATCATAACTTCAGGATTCAAATCAGAACGAGACAGACACATTGATTTTTAAAGCTGAGCCTATGTGTATTTGTAAATTTTTCATCTTTCCTCTAGTTCTTTAATATTCTCTCTGCATACGATGCACTCACTTGGCCTTTGGTAATACCCACAGGCAAACTGCACAACCGCTGCAGGTTTCCAACAGCAGGGGCTTGTCAGTGCTGGATAAAGATTGCATGGCACATGCCAGCTCAAACATGGACATTTCCTCTTTCTGTTTTCCTGCTCCCAAAGGCCAGCCAATCCAGGGTGAAAACCCCCAAATCTGGCACACGTGATGCAGAATCTCAATACAAATGATTATGCTTTCATTCCAGCGTCTCTGCAGGTGATAGAAAGTAAGCTGCCCTTCTCTCCAGGAGAGGACTGCAGTCAATATGTTCACAAGTGCTTTTCTTTTAGAGAGGTATTTCTCAATGCAGGGCAGTGTTTAGAAAAACTGGTAGTCAACTATTCTTAAAAGCGCCGCTTATTAAGTTTTAAACCATGGACAGAGAGTAAAGAGGAATATGGGCTCTGGGTGTGGTTCCTTTTGTGTATAGCCCATATACAGTACATCTAATAAAATTAGATTTTCTTCCAATTTCAACTTATTTCTCAAATGCGACCTTGTGTTTCCAAATCTTAGAAGCTTTCCGATGGGGAAAACTAATATCACTTTCAAGGGGAAACTCTCCAAGGAATGGATAGTTGTTTTATTTTTATATACTTAACACTACTTATTAAGGTTGTGATAAGTATTTGTGAAATGTGCAAAGAGGATTAATGTGTATATTAGTTTTCTATTGCTGCATAATAAATTACAACAAACTTAGCAGCTTAATGTAAAATTCAGGTATTGTCTCACGGTTCTGTAAGTCTGAATTCCAACACAATGTGACTGGGTTCTCTGCTTCAGGCATCACAAGGCTAAAATTAGTGTATCAGTTGGGCTGAATACTCATCTGAAAGCTCTGGGGGAAATTCTCTTCCAAGTTTATTCGGGTGGTTGGCATAATCTAGTTCTTTGCAGTTGCATAATTGGGGTTTCCCTTTTCTTTCTGGCTGTTGGCTAGAGATCACTTTCAGCAACTAGAGGACACACTCGAGACCTTTTCACATGGCCACTTTCATCTTCAAGTCAGCAATGGCATGTCAAATCCTTCTTACATTTTAAATCTCTGACTTCCCCTTCTGCTACCAGCTAGAGAAAGACTTCTGTTTTTAAAAGGCTTATGTGATTAGGTTAGGCCCATGTAGATAATCTTTCTATTTTAAATCAACTGATTAGTAACCTTAATTGCATTTGCAAAAACTCTGTTGTCAGGTAATGTAACATAGCCATAGGAGCAACACCATGGGGTAGAAATCATGCGGGCCTTCTTAGAATTCTGGCTATCACAATGAGTTTCCTACTTAGCTCACCCTTTCTGGTTATTGCTATCTTTTATTGTCTTTCAACTATTTTGTAACTCTGTAAGTTCTAGTACACTAATAACAATGCACATGATTCTTATCCATAGAAATACAAGTGAAGTGTGTCTACAATACAATTCATTATTGCTCTGTGGATAGACTACTTTTGCACCTAAATGTAAATTCATTTCCCAAAGCCTATATACATACAGTTCTTGAAACTCTCCTTTGAATTATTTGTAACATCTTACTGGTTTCCTCATTAAATTATGAATTAAATAAGATATTTGACTCATGCCCATTTTTACATTTGTATGAGTTAGGATTTTTTTAAAAAAATCAATCCTTTAACCATATTTGTTCCTCTAGTGGTACATTAGTACATAGACATGATCTTAGATAGGGTCATAAGAAGCTTGGTCTTTAGAAAACTGAAAAATCTAGAAATAAAGAGTCTAGTTGAGTGGAAAAGATAATACTGTTTCAAGTGATGTTTTATGCTTATATAAGATACGAAAAGATTTGTCTCAGTTTCAACAAGTTCATATGTAACTTTTTTCATAAAGGGAGAATATCAGGTACATCTATTTTGTAATTGTAACAAAACAATGATCTTCTTGAGAATTCCTTAATGAAGGAAAGCCATGAGTAGGTGGGCTTACTGACTGAAAGTTACGAGAGGTAGCAGCATTGATTTTGACCTCTTCCTTGTTGCTAAGCACATGAATGAGATCATATTATATTCCATCTTATAATTTGCAGCTATATAGATCTGTGGCCAATATTTAATTATTACAGCAAAATTTATAATTGCATTTCATATGGTAGTTATTATACAAACACTGATGTTTGCCATCAACTTTATCATTAAGTAGTATCTTTAGAGTACCTTAATATAAATCAGATAGCAAATACACACTGACTATAAAGCAGATATAAGTACTCATTTTCAACAGAAATTTTAAGCAAACTAAGCATCCATTGGTGGATGAATAGATAAAGAAAATATATACACACACACACACACACCCACATCCACACAAACACAATGGAATATTATTCAGCCATTAAAAATAAGGAAATCACATTGTTGGACTTTGAGGGCATTATGCTAAGTGAAATAAGTCAGAGAGAAAAAGACACTGTGATTTCACTGATATACAGAATCTTAAAAAAAAATGAACTCACAGATACAGAGAACAGATTGATGGTTGACAGAGGCGAGTGTGTGTGTGGAGTGGGGGAAGGGTAGGTGAAATGGATGAAAGTAGTCAACAGGTGCAAACTTCCAGGTATAAAATAAGTGAATCATGGGGATATAATGCACAGCATTGTGACCACAGTTAATAATATCGTATCATATATTTGAAAGTTGCTAAGAGTAAATCTTAAAAGTTCTCATAAGAAAAAAATTGTAAGCATGGGGTGATGGATGTTAACTAGGCTTATTGTGGTGATCATTTTGCAATATATACAAATATTGGAATCATTATGTTGTATATCTGAAACTAACATAATGTTATATATCAATTTTTAAAAAAATTAAGAAGAATGGGTTTACCGATTGACTGGTATATTTAATGACTGGTATATTTTTATGTATCTGTGAAAGATATCCAGATCTATTACACAATTGATTATATTTACCAATTATGATAAGCCCATCATTCTAAATGTAGTGAGTTTTATACAAACATTTTGCTTCAGTTGTTTCAAAATATATAACAGGTTATGATGAACTGCAATGATAAAAGAAAAGTTTTTGTGTTGCTAATCAGGACCCCAAACTGGTATTTTAGTTTGCTAAAAATAATCTCTAATTAGGTAGAAAATATTATTAGAAATCTTCCTTATAAGTATGAGTGATGCTGTAACTATGGAAGGAAAAGGACGAAAGATAGTTATATTTGCTTTACGTTGTTTCTAACTTTATATTCTCTTATTAGGTGCAGGCAGTAATATACCAGATGTTTTCTGAAAAGTATGTTTTAAAAAAATAAATGTCTTAGATCAGAGTCAATGAAAAGTAACTTATTCCGTAAGAGTGTCTTAGTTAAAAGCTTTGTGAACTTTAGAAGAAAAGCATAAAACTGTACTTGGCCTTCATTCTTACTGAGAAAAAAATAATTCTCATAGGAATCATCCTATCATGACTCATTTAGAGTTTTGATTTCGTGAGAAAGGAGGAAGAGGCTGATGCTGAAATCAGTACCAAATGGGTAAAATAAATTTATATTATAGACTTGTGGGAGATTTTCTTCAGCATGATGAATAATTAGTCATTTCTAGATTCAGTGAGTAGCAAGTTCACCCTTAACCCCTCTCACAGTGCTTTTTTTAATAAAGGCATTTGGCCAAGTAAGATCAGGCTGTTGTGTTAAAATCATAAAGTATAAAGCACTACTTTTAGACTTTACAAGTAGAATACTTCTATTTAAGTAAATTGTATAAATTGCATTTGTTTTATTTGTACTGCTATAAAACAAACCCTTAAGATATCCTCACTTTTAAAAGTGACCTAGTATGATACAGAAAATATTTATAAATAAGCCCAAGGAACAAATAAAGTGAATGAGCACATTGCAAAAAATCAATGGCAACTGGCTGTAAATTTTTTTCAAAAGTGATCTAAAGCTGTGGTAAGATAGACTTGACGTAAATATTACACCTTTTCAGGATTATTTTCCAATGCCTTTGAACAGTAGAGCTCTCACTGCCACATCGAGCTGTACTTTGAATTTCTTGCTTTGATGCATTCCTGATTTTATTGGTGCTTAAAGGCAAAGTTTGGATTTTATTTATTTTAAAAGCATTAGAGAAATATTTGCAGAATGACTGGTTTTATAATAAAGAATTCTAACAAACAGATCAGTTAATAAACCAAGAAAACTGCACCCTTATGGATTCACTTAGAAAACTGATAGAATTGCTTAGTTGACGACTCTTAAATATGAAACATTTTTTGAAACTTTTAAAAAGCTTTAGTGGTTTTTCACATAAGAACAATCAGATTTAAAATACACGACACTGTTCTGCTAGATTTTAACAAATGCAACCTTAGAAACCTGTTTAAGTATACATCACCAAATGAAAGGCAAAAAGGATATAGGATGGAACTTTAGAAGGCCAAAATAAGCAGTTACAAGGGGAATAATTCAGTATGTACACATGTGGCCTGCATTATAAGAAGCAATTTTTGGGCCAGAGTTTTAACTAAATTGATATTAGTACTCAACTCAGAGAATCTTTCCTTTGGCCAGCCCAGACTTTTCAGGTCATATAACTTTTCCAGTCCTCCCTGGCCCCCAAACCACTGTTCAACTTTGCCTTTCTCCATGAAGTCTTTCTGTCTAATTAAAATTACCTCGATTTCTTCTCACTCATAAACAATCAATATCAAAAAATATTTCACTTGTATAAATGCTGTGTTGCATTAGTTTTAAAGTGTATGTGTGTGTGTATGTGCACACACATGCATACGTGTTTCTTTGTACATACAAATTTTGTCTCCCATGCAGGAGTTTGCATTTCTCCATGCAGGAAGCATAGCCTCATGCTTTTGTATTTCCCATGGTGCCTAGTGTAGAACATGTTATTAAGCATGAAATGGTTCCACTGTAAAACTCCAGGCTGCTGCGGCCAAAAGGGTTTTTAATGGGGTACACAGGAAGTGTACTAGAGTCCATGTTTTTGCCTAGTGGGGGATTCATTTTCAACTTGGACCTAAGCTGGAATTTATTCTCCCAGCCAAAAGTAGTAGAATATACAGCCCATCCCTGCAACTGCTACGGCGCTGGCAGAACATGCAGGCAGCAGACAAAGAGCACTCAGAGAAGACAGAAAGTTGCCGGGCTTCTCACATGGAGACAGAAGCCAGTCCCCATATAATAAATACTAGCAGTAGCCAGTTAGCTGACAGCAAGGCGTGAAACAGGGTTCATATTGAACTACATACAGTTTATGAAGATTCTACATTACAATATGAAAAATAGAAACTAAGAGTTTCCTACTATTAATAATAAGGAATTTGTTACAAAGATTAATCCAGCACAGAAGAGCTGAGGGTGTAAAGAAGATATAGATGACAAATTGACAGCAGATGAAGAAAATTCATCTGTTCTATACCCAAATAGATGCTTCACTAGTCTCATGGAACTAATAACACAAAATTTAAAAAGAATTCTCAAACTCTACTCAGTATTTTTTCTAGTTTGTTTCATGTACTTATCCTTAAATGTAAGTAGATTGTAATTCCATTCTTATTTAATACTTATTTTTTCATGGATCCCTGAGATAAACCCTCTAGGTATCATTAATTATAGAAATCTGAACCTAGTAACTTGCAGACATGATACTGGCCCCTATGTTGAAAATAGCAGGGCAGTATTTTTTTAATAGAGGATTGCTAAAAGAAGACTTATTCTTACAGGATACAATGCACTAACACCTGGCTGAGCAAATATGGCTGTTTACTAAATATCTGTTGATTTAACTTCAAATATCATAAATAAAATATTTTTGAGTTTATCTCTGATATAAAACAGGATAAAGCTACTCAATAATCTGTACACATTGAAAAGAAAAATGCAGGATGAGGTTGGATGCTCGATAACCTTGGAATTAAAAGAGAAAAACAGCTGGCTGTTAATAAGCCTTAGAGGTGACATTTACCTTGTTTGGTTTACCTAGGCTCATAGCTTGACATCGCAGCCAAAATAATCTTGTCCATCACCCAGAGTCTGTGAATGTTAGGGAGATTTACTTGCATTTTCTGAACTCATAAGAGGCTGAAAAATGCCAACTTTGTTAATTCACTGTGTTATAACTTAGAACTCGGGCTCAAGTGACAAAAACTTCAATGTCAAGCTGGCTTAAGCGCAAAGGGAATTTACCGATTTAAATAACCAAAATAGTTTTGAGGTTTGGTTGGCTTAATGTTGAGGCCCGAATAACACCACAATTACCTGGTTCTCCATCTTAGATTGATTTCTCTCCACATGTTGGATTCATTTACAGACATGATATCTCTTTTTGATTAAAAACTTACCATTGCAGCTCTAGACTTCACACCTAATGTGAAAGGTGTAGCCTCTCTTTGCCAAGTAACCTGGATGTTGTCCTCATGATCCTCTCAGGGTTACATACCCACCCATGAACCAACCTACCAGGCCAAGGAGATCGGGTGTGCTGATTCATATTGGCCAGTCCTGAAGCTGAAGGTGAGGTCAACTTCACCTTGGTTGTATAGCCTGAAAGGAAGGATTAGTTATTCCTCAAAGGAAATGCTGCATATTATTATTCGTAAGAAAGATGTTGGACAAAAATGGCAATTCCAATATAAAATAAAAAAAAAACTGGGCTTCACTAGATAGTCCTCTCAGTTTGGCCACCATATTCTTTTCTCCTGAACAAGCTAAAAATGAGAATACAAATATCAGAAATTTTTGTAGTGGACAAGGAATTAGATTGAAGGACGTTAGTTATATAACTTAAATATTTTGTGGCGGCAACCTGTTGTATTAATTTTCACATTGACTGTACGTCTATTAAATTATCTGGGGATTAGTTGCTGGGGCCTCACTGTAGGTCTATATATCATCTCCCACAACCATTGTATCATGAAAATTCTAGCTGGTTAAGCAAATTCAGTTTTAAATTTGAGGCAACCAATTTCTAACAGAGATTAATTTTAGAAGTCTAATATAGAACTCTAATTTCTCTGTGTTAGATTTCAGTGGACTTTACAGACTTGGCATTTGCCTAGAATATTGTTATTTCTTTTCCTTTTTTTGAAAATAATAATAGTCCATTTACTAAGTGTATAACCTCAGGCAAATCATTTAACCTCTCTGGATCTCAGATTAATCAGTTACAAATGAGACTATGTAAAGTCCATCCATCCTTTTGATATTCTCCATGACACTTTCTCAATTAATGGGGGCCATTAATATGTCTCTCTTATTTTACATATTGTATACAGTTGTACCAGATAAACTCCAAATCTCAGTGGCTTACAAAGACAGAACTTTATTTCTCACTCATAATACATATTAGTTGGAGCTCTGCTCCATATCATGTTCATTCAGGAACAAGGCTGGAGGACAAACTTTACCCAGAAAATGTTACTTTGATGGCTGATGGAAGGATACTGGTAGAACCCATGCCTTATGTAAATGACTTCTGCTCTCATACCATTGGTAAGAGCAAGTCACATGACCAAGGCAAATATCCGTCTGATAGGAAGTGAGCTAGTCTCATTGAGAAGGGCAAGCACATGGCCAAGGGCTAGAAAATGTAATCTCTCACAGGGAAGGGTAGGGAAGACTTGGGGGAAAACAATATAATCTACCACAGTACTCACTGCCCAAATACAATAAAAATTAAATTGTGTTGGCATATGTTATCTTATATTGTCTTATCTTATGTGAAATAATACATTTAAAAATATATTATGTGGTATCATAGTGCTCCATTCATAGTAAACCAAATGGAGTAGCTAAGAATATGGGGCCACTCTGAGAAAAAAGAATATAAATAAGAATCAAATTTTTTCAATGCAAACTAATTATTACTTATGGTTCTTGGCAATTCAGTAGATATTGGAGTGGTAATAAAACCTGCGGAGAGGAAAAAATAAATATAGTTCTGAGTTTGTGACTGACTCTTTACTCTGACTTCTCCCAATCACCTTTCAAATTCTGAACTTGAATGGCACAAACGATTATCCCTCAATGAATGAAATCTCAGATATTCACTAAGTGACTGCTGCAAGATTTTAATGGATTTAGCACAAGTAAATATTATATAAAACTTGCAGTAGAGATGGAGCCTTGAGGTTCTCTTTCTTCTGAAGGGTTGCTGTGACATCCAAGTTATTCTAATGCAGTAGTTCTCAAAATGTGGTCCAGGAGCCAGCAGAATCAGCAATACCAGGGAATTCGTTAGAAATAAAAAATGTCAGCCCACCTTTTGACCTAGTGAATCAGAAACTCTTGGGCTGAGACCTAGCCAAGTCTTCCAATTTATTCTGAAATGCACTGAAGTTTAGAAACTACTGGTCAGTGGGGATTCTTAAGCCTCTGGGGCTTCAAGCCTGAAGGTGTTAGGTGTTAGCTTTGTTTCTGAGTGGCTAATGGCACATCAGCACCTTTTCCTTTCATCTAACAGAATCTAGTGCTGTTTATAATCTCCACCTGAAACAACGTATCCTATATAGCCTAGTGTTCTAAAACTTCAACTAGATCGTTGACATGGATTAGTGTGAGAAATATTTCTATATCACCGCATATTTGCTTTAAAAATATGTTATAGCTATTTGCTTCAGTATGCCAGTTTGACCAATGTTATGTGATCTTGAAATAAAAAAAAACCTTGTCTTATTTTAGGATCTGCTTTGCCAAAAATATTTATGGCTTTCCCAGCTTTGCCAGGGTAGGAAAGCTGCAGGGGTTTGGTTTATAGCAAACCGACTTGTGTAGGTCAAGAAGGCCTGTGGAAAAATCTGAACTGTGCCTCTTTCCCAAACCAAATTCAGGCCATGGTCCAAGAAGAGAGAAATAAACACTCAGGTGAAGAATTGTTCATTTCTTCTGGAATATTTATAAGATCTTTCCTAAGGAGGCTTGATTTGGGATCAGAGAAATAGGATTAAAATAAAGTTTTACTGAGAATTGGTGAGTTCAAAATTTGGGACTGAAAAATTAGATAATGCTTTATTTCCTGCCTATTTGAAATTTTCAGAGACTTTTGAGGGTGATTCCTCTTTAATATTCTGTAGTTCTTTACTTTAGTACAGATGTATACTGACTAAACTTACCATTATTGTTATTTTGATCAGTTTCTTAATATAGTTTGGATATTTTTGGAGATTTCTTAAGAAAAACATTGGTCTATTTTAAATCATGTTATTTTTTTAAATAAAAAGGATGACTTCTATAACTGAATATTTTATGCTAAGCTTTCTTATGCTTTCTCCTTTGAAGTGTTTACAATTTATGCATTTAAGTATTTGCCCGAGGTTTTTGCCTAGACACAGTAATACTTTGCACAATTTCTTCCTTTAGAAGGTACTAACTGGGAGCAGGACATAAGATATGGTAATATATTGATAATTACATGAAAGTGGAAAAAAAAGGGACAAAAGATATCTTTGAAAATTCACATTTATAATCTGATTTTCCCAGGACACACATCAATCTGGGGGCATAGATAGATAGTGTATTACAATCAGAGAATACAGGGTAAAATAATGGTAACAAAAATGTATCTCTTAGCAATTGTTATAGCTGCTATAACATCTCATGGCATTTCTTTCTGTCTTCGTTAGGTATCCCTTGTGCTCATCATATGACCGTTCACATCTCTAGTGTTGCTATTCCCCTTGTGACATCACCCACATTATGGCATAGCCTTGCCTTCATTTCAGTTTCAATGGTACGTGTGGTGAAATAAAGAAAAATACCTTCTTATGATTAGATTAAACTGTACAGACTTGTTCTTTCTTTTCCCACAGTACTGCTTCTTTTTCTATTTGATTTACTGATTTAGTCTCTTACAGCCTCCTTTTCCCAAAGAATCTGGCACAGGTTTCCTGAGGGCTGTTCCAGAAGACAATTTGTGTGACATATTATTTTGCTTTTTTCTTCCCCTCTAATTCCCACTGTGTCCCAACCTAAATTAAAAAAACAATTCTGCCAGGTATGAGCCTCTTTTAAATCTTACATAGCGCTTGAGAAGTAAAGAAATCACCACTTTTGCCTAAATGCTTTTTTTTTAAATGGGAACCCAGTACATTCTGTCATTGATATTCTCATGAAGATGATTATATTGCACCTTTCAAAAATGTAGTCCTGCCAGTGCTCCTAGACATGAACAAATTGTAGTAAATTTAGGTCCTTTCATTCTGACACTGAAAACATATAGAAATAAACTTTTTGTTTAAAAAATATCATTTATATGATTTCAATTGTCATTATCTAGCTCCACCTTTCTGGGACCCAGAGAAGAGCAATGCTGAGTTAGCTTTGGGAGTAAAAGAGTCCCAAGGCTGTGTCCTGGTGACCTCTTACTTGATTATTGGTATCTATTATGGACTAGATGTTTATGTTCCTCTGAAATTCATATGTTTGAATCCTAAAGCCTGGTGTAATAGTGTTAGGAGGGGAGACCTTGGGTTGTTAATTAGGTGGAGCCCTCATGAATGGGACCACTGACGGACTTCTGAGAGCTCTTTCCACCCCTTTGCCATGTGAAGACACAGAGAGAAGTCAGCCATCTGCAGCCAGGAATTAGGCTCTCACCAGATGCCAAATAAGCTGGTGCTTTGATCTTGGACTTCTAGCCTTCGGGACTGTGAGAAATAAATGTTTGTTGTTTAGGCCACTCAATCTATGGCATTTCTGTTATTGCAGCCTGAGCTAAGACAGTACGCCAAAATGCTGTGCTGTGGAGGAGTAAAATGACCTGAGTGCAGAAACTCAAATAAAAAGGTCAAGATCCAAGATAGTAGGTAAAATATTATATTGAATGGAGCACTGCAGAAAGGTAAGAAGCCAAGAAGCATTGGTTGGAGAATGAGATCAGTAGGCATTAAAGAGACTGATGGGTGAAAGAGAGGCCCACAGTCACACAGCCTGTCTGTAACAATGATCTTCTTATGCACAAGATGGGGAGCATAGGCTGGCTGAGTCATATGTGATTTTGTCTGTTGATCCTAACTTAATCCAAAATGGCTACTCTGATCTTTGCTGATAAGGAAAGTGAAGAACCAGGCATCCATGTGGCTCCTAAAGACCAGCTGAAGCAGGGGCCTGGGTCTTCAGTCAAAGTTTATGATGAGAGATCTCAGGATTCAATACAGCCTTACCAAAAGCTACTAGAAAGGCTTTGGGTACTGTCAATAGAGCTATAGAAAATGCAGTAAAGACTAATGGACCTCTCAAACAGAAACAGGCAAACTTCTCTGCCAAAAAAGCGACAGAGAAGACTGTTAAAGCAAAAAGGTCTGTTCCTGCTTTGGATGACACCTATCCGGAGATAGAAAAATTCTTTCCCTTCAGCCCTCTAGATTTCAAGAGTTTCAACCTGCCTGAAGGGCACCAGATCGCACAGCTCCCCTTGAAAGGAATGCCTCTCATGATCCTCGACGAGGAGAGAGAACTTGAAAAGCTGTTACTCCTGGGATCTCCTTCACCTCTGAAGATTCCCTTACATTGCGGGAGTCCAATCTGTTGCAGTCTCCTTCAAGCATTCCATCGACTCTGGATGTTGAATTTTGATGTTTAAGTTTCTTGGTGCTTTATAGTTTATGTGTATGTACTAATAGTTTGTATTAATAGAGCAATCTTTTAACAAAAAAAAATTTTTTTCTTGTCATTAGGGAAGAAGTTTGCTCAGATTCATACAGTGTCCTCCAGATCATCTGGTCTCTGAGACCATTGAGAAGGCCATCCAATCTGACTTTGAATTGGACTTGAGAATTCTGAGGGGTGAGTGGTCCCATATAGTATTTTAGACAAATATGAAAGCAGTCAACACTGCAGCTCATGGGCCTGGCAATTTTACCCCCAGTGTGGAAGAGCCCACCAATGAAAAGCCCACTCGCCAATTTAATACCAGGTCAGTGTCCTTCTACTGGTGCTCTTAATGCATCTGCAGCCCCTCACTGGGACATGTGGGAATTACTAGGGTCCCTAAACACCAGACACAGGCCAAGGGAAACCAGGAACATGGCCTCGGCTTGATAGATATACCCAATATCTACAAATGCCTCTGAGATATCTCTCCTTAGCAGTGTTGGGCATGGCTTTCGGTTGAAGCCTGTCACTCTCCTGGGGCCTGAAGCCTCTCATTGCTACATTGGGAGAAAGCTGTCCCTATTGCTAATAATCATAGTCACTCTCAGTCCCTTCACTTAAAGCTCAGCAACAAATTAAGAAGAGAAACAGAAGCTGGTGTCTGGCATTTGCTGGGTTTTGTTGCCTTTCTTCCTGTAATCCCTAAGAATAAGATTTTTTCCTCTACCTAATTATCTGTTCCTTACTGGCCTAATAGCCAGTGGTGTGCTGATAACTGTTTAAAAACAAGCACACCCCCACACCCTATCCCCCGGCAACTACTATGCTACTCTCTGTTTCTATGAGTCTAACATATCACGTGTAAGTTATACCAAGCAGTTTTTGTCTTTCTCTGTCTAGCTTATTGTACTTAGCATAATGCTCATCCATGTTGTCACCAATGACAGGAATAATTTATTTTTAAAGATAGATTCCACCTTTAAAAAGAAGTGAGTGCTGATGAGTGGGACACTAACATCTGCTATAGTTCACCCCTTGCACCACCTAGATCTACTCCTGCCCTCTTGAAATTGATGTTACCTGTTACTGATTCTACAAAGGCGTGACAGTCAGTTTCTCTCCCAA
>NW_006436288.1:6146601-6148862 GCF_000325575.1 Pteropus alecto
CCTCCCCTCGCTCCCCCACCAACACACAATTTCTAAAACAAAGCTTCCTCTTCTAACTATCCATTCCAGAGTCTCTTCCTCTTCAGCCAGCACTTCTGCTGGCCTAAGTTTCTTGTCTGGTGGATCACACACCTAGATCCATGAAGACTCTGAGCCCCAAATTGCTTTGATCTTGTCTGATCATCCCATGGGATAGAAAGCACCAAGAGGCTCCTCAGTGAATCTTTGAGTTCCAATCATATTCCTCCCTGCTCACATTATGCAGTAGCAACCCTATATCCTCATGATAATCAGGGTGGTAAACCCTTTCTTTGCTTGCTGGTCTATGGACATGAGATGTCCAATATGTCTAGGCAACAACCAAAGTTTAAGTGTAGTAAAACCCTGACTGTGTCCCCAGGTGAAGGCTCTTCCCCAAGTCCCCTTCCCTCCTCAGCTGTCTGCATACTTACAATAAGGTCACTCCAACAGACCAGCATCTTCTGGCCTGCTATAATGTGTGTATGAGACTAGCACTCTCTGCAACTAGAAAAAGTCCCCAGGCATAGATTAGCAGTAAGAAGTTACTAGTGTGTATAACTAAGGAGTTTTGGAGGGGAACAGACAGTGTATGTGACATGAACAGACAGTGTCTGTGACATGATACTACAAAGTATTTGATATAAAAGGGGGCTATAATATTGTGATTTATAATAAAACATATATACATGATGTTCATTCCATTTCTGGCATAAAGCTCCTAAAACTCTTAGATTGCCTAAGTGAAGAGAGCAATAAAGGTATCTTTTATTATGTTACTAAAGTTACTTTCTCAGAAAGCACCTAAGAATGGGGTCTAGTTGCCAAGAGAACAAACCATGTGATTAGAGGTTTGGAACTTTCAGTCCCACCTCCCTGGCCTTCAAGGATGGGAACAGGCTGGAAATTGAATGAATAGCCAATGACCAATGATTTAATCAATTATGCCTACGTGATGAAGCCCCCAAAAAGCCCCAAAGGAGAGGGTTTGGAGAGCTTCCAGATGGGTGGACACGTGGAGATTTGGGGAGAGCAGCACGCTGGGAGAGAGTACGGGAGATCCGGCCCTTTCCCCATATCTTGCCCTGTGTACTTCTTCCATCTGACTGTTCCTGAGTCATATCCTTTTATAATAAACTGGTAATCTGTAAGTAAAATGTTTCTCTGAATTTCTCTTTGAGCCTTTCTAGCAAATTAACTGAGTCAGAGGAGGAGGTCATTTGAAACCTTCAATCTATAGCTTTTTGGTCAGAAGCATGGACAATAACTTTGTCTTTTGACTGGAAGTGGGGGGTGGGGGACATCTTGTAGGACTGAGCCCTTAACCTGTGGAATCTGATGTTATCTCCATGCAGGTGATGTCAGAATGGAGTTGAATTTTTGGACACCTAGCAGTGTCTGAGAATTGCTTGCTTGGTAGTGTCGGGGAAAAACATCCACACACTGGAGGGATATTACATATAAGGCTCAGAACTGCTCTGCTATACTATGAACTATACATTAATGTCACATAAGTTTGTCTTGATATCTGAACTCTATTGCTTTTATCACTCAAAGTATTCTTTATTTTATCCTTTAGTTTGTATTATTCTTTAGACACCAAAAATTTTTACATAAAGAAGGCCTGAGGACAGAGAAAAGGAAACAAAGCAAAACAAATACAACCCATGTCTTCCCAGTTTTCAAGACCTCTTCAATGAGGACAGAGAAAGGCAGTTGTAAATGTGAGCAGGACTTGAAGTACTCAGTTACTGGGCACAATGTGTGAGTTTTCTGCAATCGAGTGGTAACAGAGAGTAGTCTGTTCAGATCCCACTTAATTCTACTGCTTGGGTGCAAGAGAGAACTTATTTTAGCTGACAGCTCAAATATATTGGTTAAATTATTACCGTTTTAATTTAGAGGCAGCTGAGAAAATATATGCCAATTACTCCCAGTGACCACTGCATTCAAGATGTCTTTTCATTCATTAATTATTAAGGATTGGGCTTTTGTAAGAGGAGGTGGTGGTGACCTCTCTCTCTCTTTCTCTAACACCTCCTTCATAGAGGTGTTGTGAGGATTTCTGCCTGTGCGGTAATGAAGTTCAGTAGCCTGCTTTGAATTTCTCAGTGGAAAAGGTGTTATAAAATTTTAAAGTAAAAAATATACTTTTGCTAATAAGGATGTTGATCTTGAAATGCAATATGAAAACCAGAGACTGGAAATTTAAAATTTGCAATGAAATGCTCTAAAGTTGTGAT
>NW_006436288.1:6148896-6150541 GCF_000325575.1 Pteropus alecto
GAAGACTTGGATGGAAGATGCTGCAGGATGTGGTGGCGGTGATTCAGTAGGTGGCCCTCTTCCATCCCAAGGTGGTCCGGAGCCAACTCCCAGCCCTGGGTTATGGAGCACTGTGCTGCAGGAGAACCATCTATTGGATGAGATGTAAGACTGAGGTTCTGACCACTTCTGCTCATTAAAAATTCCAGGGCTTTTTATAAGGTTAAGGATGTAGCCTTGTGTTCTACAATCTGCTTCCAGTTGGGTAGCAATATTGGCTTCTTAGTAATTTCTAGAAAAAAGAATACGCATGGAAATTTCAGAGGGATGATTAACATTTCTATGGGAGAAAATTCAGATAGATTGATTTAAAATTTTACTCTAAACTCTTATTTTATGAAGTAATGAAAAAGAAAACACCTGTCTGAGTAACTTTCCTATTGGGGTATATATGTATTTGTAAATGAGAGATAAGTCTTCTTTCTTAATAAACTTATATAATTAGGGTTAGTTTCTGCGACTGCTCCAATTGCTGATGAAATGACTGATATTTTGAGGGTTTTACCTGAGCTTTACTTTAGCCCCTTGAATAATTGCTGTTTGGGATAGAAAATGGAATATATAGTGATACATAGTGAATGATAATAATTGTTTTAATTTAGAATAATGTGAAAGCTTTTCCTGACTCTATTTATCTATGTGTCACTCATTTTTTCCAGGACACTTAATTATGTGTCACCCAGAACTTTACATGTAATGCACTAATTATAATAAAAACTCAGAGCAAGAATTTCAAATTATTCTTAATAGCAAATTAACCAAGGTCCTTAGAAAAGAGAAAAAAAGAGACAAAAAACAAATCAACATAAATATTAGGTCAAGGAGAGGAGAGTGATTATCAGAGAAAACTTACACATTTCTGGATTTATTTAGAGTCACTCCTTTTCCGGGATGGGCTAAGTACCACATTGCTTACTTCTACGCATCACTTACTATTCTGTCTGAACTGAAAATGCCTCATTTCTAGATTTTGGTTAAAGGAAATCATTGAACCTAAGCTCTGTATGTAATTTGCCATTTCTGTGGAAAGTTACCATAGCTCTGTGGTTCCAGTAGAATGAAAAAAATGCCTCTCAGTTTCAGGCAGAGAACAACTCAGATTAACTAATATGGCACTTCCTTCTCGGTACCTGAATGTGAGATATTGATTATATTGAGAAGTCCAGACAATGCCTTCTTTTCTGAACTTCATGTTAGTAGGGAAAATGATAGATGTTAGCTTTTTTATTAAAGTCTTTAAGAGTTATTTGTAGATACTGATTACTTCTTTTCTACAGTTTCTATAGGTAATTATGTTTTAATGCTGTATTTTAAAACATTTGCTATACTCTTACAACATAGTTATTATGTTCAAGCCAACCAGATATGCCATAGTCATAAATGCAGTTGCTCTTTTGGGGCTAATGTTTTGGGGAGGCAAGAATTTAAGAGACAAGTAGCCCTAGATTCTGTGCTTTTATAGCCACACACATTTTCTTCCCACTCACTCCCCTCCCTGACCTCTTCCAACCACCGATCTATTCTCCATTTCTATAATTTGTTTTTCATTTCAAAAATTTTCTGTAAGTGGGATTGTACAATATGTGACTTTTGGGGATTGGCTATT
>NW_006436288.1:6150727-6155559 GCF_000325575.1 Pteropus alecto
ATTTATTTATTTATTTATTTATTTATTTATTTATCTAGCTATTTATCTAGCTATTTATTTATTTATTTAAACACCTACAGCATCTGATATTCCTAGGTGGTCTCCTGTCCAAGTACTAACCAGGTCCAACCCTGCTTAGCTTCCGAGATAAAATGAGATCGGGCGTAGTCAGGGTGGCACGGCCTTAGACAGGGACTGGCTTTTTATATTCAGCACAATTCCCTGGAGATTTATTCAAGTTAGTGTGTGTATCAGTAGTTTGTTTCTTTTAATTACTGATTAGTATTTCACCAAATTTAAACTCTAAATACACCTTACTGGGGACACTGCTTTACCCAGGAGACCATTGTTTTTGACCAAAGTACACAATGAAAATATCATTAACACGTAATGAGAGGGCTATCTCTTGCTGCAATCTATTTTTAGGAATTCTGCTAGTTTAAATGAATAACTATTGGAGGAGGTCATAGAGAGGACCTGACCTTAGATTGACCTGGGAGCTGAACATGTGCATTCAGAAGCTCCTCACCCCAGTCCTTGCAATGTGCTTTCCTGTTGCCTTCTCGACACTAGAAGCTGCCCCAGGGATATAGCCTAGAGAGAGTAATGTGTTAAGACCACCTGAACTGTGTACATGACCAAACCTAGTCAAAGAGTGCATATAAACTTTTAAGGTTCTGGTAGGCAGATTTGGAGACCTGCTCACCTTCTAGCCACCCAAGACAAGCCTCGTATGTAAATTCCCTTGCTTATTAAATCTGCCACCTAACAATCTGGAGTGATCTGCCTCTTTTTTTGCTCTCTCTTTGCCCTCTATGTACAGGGGCCAGTTTGTGAATCAACAACTATGATGAACAACAACATGTATATAGCTGAAAAGCACAATTAAAATTGTTTTAGTTTCCATTAATATAAATATATATCCATGATCATGGGAAGTAAGACAATAATTTTATTTTCTTCTGCATCAGTGAAATCAGACCTGGAACATTTTAGAATGATGCTGACAAGCAGGCACGAAGGCTACAAGGATATCAAAGGATCAAAACTCATGTCGTCCAATAAATTGTTCTACAAACTGGGAATTCTTCTCTTGAAGAAAATAAGGCTTCTAAAGATTTCAAATATTTTAAATGCTGCTATGTACAGAAAGTAACAGTCTTATTTTGCAATTCTCTAAAAGCAGAGCTGGGATATATTTGAGAAGAGGTAGATTTTTTCAATGCTTTATTTTTTTTCAATTTTATTGTGATATAATTGACATATAAGGGAGAAGCTTTTTAGATTAAGAACTCTTTCTTACCTGTCTCTTAAAGGTATTGGGGACTCATGACAATTAAATTAGAAAAAAAAATCATCTTTCAACAATTAAATTAGAAAAAAAATCATCTTTCAACAAAGCTAGATATTCACATGCAAAAGAAAGAAATTGAACCCCTGTGTCACACCATATATAAAAATTAATTCAAAATGGATCAAAGACCTAAATGTAAGAACTAAAACTATAAAATGCTTAGAAGAAAACATAGGAGTAAATCTTTATGACCTTGGATTTGGCCATGGTTTCTTAGGTATAATACAAAAAATATTAAAAAGGAAACAAAGCAACAAAAGAAAAAGTATATATAAATCGGATTTCATTAAAATTTAAAACTTTTATTCTTCAGGAGATTTCAACAAGAAAGTGTCAAGACAACTCACAGAATGGGAGAAAATATTTGCAAATCATATCTGATAAGAAACATATCCAGAAAATATAAAGAACTCATAATGGTATATCCATTAAATAGAATATTATTCAGCTGTAAAAAAGAAATGAGTAGTGGTACTTGCTACAAAATGGATGAACCTTGAAAACATGCTAAGTGAAAGAAGTTGGACACAAAAGAACACACAGCATATGATTTCATTTATATGAAATGTTCAGAACAGGTAAATCTGTAGTGATAGAAAGAAGATTTGTGCTTGCCAGGGGCTGGGGGAATGGAGAATGAGAAGTGATTCCTAATAGGAATAGAGTTTCCATGAAAATGTTCTGGAATTAGTAGTGAATACACTACTGAATTTTATACTTAAAGGGGTAAATTTTATGGTATGTGAATTATACCCCAACTAAAAATAAACAAAGTGGTGGGATTTCTCACCTTTGGAAATTTTTAAGCTGTTAAAATTTTGATGAGATCAGAGATAGGTAGTTATCTCTAAATTCTCTTAGATTCAGATTATATTGGGGAATATCTTGTATCAATTAATAATAAGCCCTGGAATCAAGAATTAGGAGAACTGGGTTCTGTTGTCTTTGCTGTTTTATTAGCTTGAGCAAATTTCATCCTTTTGAGTCTTGGTTTCCCTTTGTGTAAAACAGGGATGAGAATATAAGCTTCACTGACATCACATACATTGTTAAGATTGATTAGAATAATAAATATAAAATCATTTTAAAAACTGCAAAGAATGCTACAGATGCTATATTAGGATATTTCCAAAATTGTATAATTTATTCTTTTTATGAGTGAGTTTTGATTCCACTTTGTAATTTTATTCTATTTTTAAATATGCTTTCTCCTTAGGTTAGTTGCAAAGGAAAGATCAGTAAGTGCTGAATAAGATTTTCAATTAATACATTATCTGTATTCTTTCCTTTTTATCTCTTCTTCCATCAGTCACCTAATTCTAGACATTTGGCTGATTATAATTTCCTCCAAAATGATAAGGAAGCTCAAAACACTTTATTAATCTTTAGAAACACTGGTAGGTTTCATATAAAAGAGAATTAATTTTATAGATCAAAGATGTTTCTGGGCTATATAAAAATTTTGTCCTGGCATCCTACTATCATGTGTACAAAAAGAAATAGTTTTGGTGCTATTGTAATATCTGAGGGTAAAATAAAAACTAATTTTAAATTTCAGTGCTATTGGCATATCAAAAGAGATAGTCTACACTTGCATTTTCTTTTCTATAAAGTAACCCTCAAATGTTTCTCTATAAATATGCTCTAGTTGAAAATACAAATCATCCTTAAGTTCTAATATGTTAGAATGGTCTGCACATTGGTAGCAGCTATAGAACTGAGGTATTTGCTTCTGAAGTCAGAGAGAGCTCAGTCTTGGACAATTTATCAGTAATTAACTTGGTAGGCACTATATTTTCTTCTACTTCTCCCTCCAAAGTGGATTTTTTTCATACTATTACATATTTGTTTTAAATTTTAGTAAAATTTATTCCTCTTCGTAAAATAGTACTTGAGGTGTCCTTTTAATAGAGAGGGCCATTTTTATAGACTGTAGTAAATACAGGCTATTCATTCATGAAGATGATGTTACTGAAAATCCCTCCCAACTCTTCTATTATGTGCCCTCTGCTGACTCTTTGCCCCAACAACAAAATATTTAATTTCTTTGTTTTTTTTAATACTATTATTGTATGACTCTATCCAGAGTCCAGTGGAAGAGAATTTTTTTTTTTTAAGTGGATTGTGTTAAAAATAAGACACAAGAGTAAATTTTTATCACTCTCAGACTTTGGCCAACATATTGCTTATATTTTGAGATTAAAATTATTTTAAAAGCAATTATTAGTGAACAGAAATCAGTTCACATTCAATTTTCCCCCATCCTTCCACTACTATATACTTCTATAGGTTGAAAATTATTCATAAGGATGACTCTGACACACTACAAGACTTTGAATCATCACAAAAAGATCCAGTTAACTTGTCATGCTGATGGCGCTAAAGATAAAAGTGGATAAAAAGATAAAAGTTTTATTTATTTTAATAAAACTCTTTAATAATATAAAGAGCAACTTTAATGTTCTTATTACTCATACTATTTATAGTATTTTGCTTTTTGTATGTAGCAGATATACAATAAATGTATAAATATAAATAAAGATACATAATTCATTCATGCTCTTTTGCTTGACTCAGGTACTCTTTGCCCTGCACTCATGGTTCGTGATTTCTTGCCTCCCTTAGTAAGTAGCCTTGTCCTCTGCAATTGAGACATGGAGGGTGCAAAGAATTCTAGAAAGCATAAGTCTTCACTTTTATACAGCACATCGTCTTTTAATATACATGTACATGACACTATTAAGTGAAAAGCATGCTGATTTCACACACACAAAAACAATTTATTGTTATCTGGGAGATTTTAACAAAATATATATGTTTGTATTATTACACAATAATTGACTTTTCAAAGAGTTACAGTACTTGCGGGTTCAGAGGAGAGAATTGCTGAATTACTGATGTTATCAATGAGCATAACTGATGTGATGGAGAACACATGAATGTATGGTAGGAAAGATTTGGATTCTAGGCCTGATCATGATCATCTCTATTTCATAAATCAAACTTAGTCTCATTTCCAAATTTTTAAAGCTATGTTAAAATCATGCATTTGTGTTAACAGACCAACTGAAGGAATTTATGGGAAAGTGATTGGAAAGAAGTACCAAGAACTGTGAATATGGTAGTCAGCAAGCTAGTAGGATCTTGGGATTCTCCCTATCTTTATTTTAAGAGCCTTTGGAAGACGGCTATATATTTTATTAGTGAGTGAAATACTAGGTGTCTCAAAAATTCCTGGCTACACCTCTAATTCCCACAAATTAGAAGTGTGCCTGGGATTATGAAATCCTCAGGCACCGTGCTTGAAGTCTTTGTCTGCACAAATCTTTGTTTCTTTAATCCAATGTGACAACAGAGCATTATCATTTTCTGCATGTTCCACAAAGTGAACAAGGTTGGGAAGCCCTGTAAACTCAAGCACTCTGATTTCCTTAACAATTTGTTTAGAAAAGGTAGAGCCAGTAATTATCCCCCAAAA
>NW_006436288.1:6155570-6162311 GCF_000325575.1 Pteropus alecto
TAACTCTTGGCAGACAATGTGGAAGCAGACAACTATCATGGAAGGCAAAGTGAACTGTCCTGGCAGTTTTTGCTGTAGACAATCTGATTCTTTGTTAATAACAGTTTTGTGAGTAGCCACCAATTCTCATATCTTGCTTTTTCTCTTTAGTCTTTTTATACTAGTTCACAATTGTATATCCGAAGCTGTTATTTAACTTCTTTGGAAATTAAAAAGAGGGGCAGCACTGCATAGATAGGAGAGAGAGAGGATATATCCAAAAATGCATGTTTTCTACATTTTCTCCCTGGCTAGATGTCGGAATATAAATATTAATAAGGTCTATCTTGGTAAAATGTTTAATTCTTTAAATTTAAATTCAACCCCTAAAGTAGTGTTGTTAATTGGAATAATTGGAGACTATAACACAGATCATTATGTGAGGTATGAGTCTTTAGTTAGTAATTTACATTCAGGCATCTAATTCTGAATTTCTCAGCTGACTTGTTACCCAATACATATATTTAAATTGCTTTTTCCCTGTTCCTACCAGATTAATCCTGCTGTGGATTATGGACATTTCATCTGAGAATCAATACAAAGTTTCAAAAAACATTGACTATTATCTATTTCTCTTATTAATGAGCAATTTATATAGTGACTTTTTAAAAAGCAACATTCTGTACAAAGAACTGCTTGCATGATTTTGCCTATCGGTCTATTCTGGGCAACAGAATTTTCAATACAAGATTTTGAGGGATGTGGCCACTTGAGCAATTATATATAAAAATATGTAGGGGATTGTCATTAATTTAGGAATTTATAAGATTCAATAGAGTTTTTTTTTTTTTAATTTATTCTTTCATCTTTTATTCATTGACTTCATTTATTAGTTCATGAAGTATTTCTTCAGCAAGTATGCATTGAGCTTCTACCATGTGCCAGGCACTATTCTGGTTCTTGGAGGTACACAGCAAATAAGACAACATGGTCCTTGTTCATATGGCACTTAGATCCAGTGAAGGGGGATATACCATAGACGAGAAAACAAACGAATGAACAAAGTGTAGTGATACATGCTACAGATATAATGAAACAGGGTAGTGTGTTAGTGAATGACAAAAATGTGCGTGGACATGGAGTCCCAGGACTTTTTGATAATATTGTTGAGAAAAAGACTCTATACAAAGGTAATATTTGAGGTGAGAACTGATGGAGCAGAAGGAACCAGATATTTAAAGGTTTCTAGCTACCAAGGTACCGAACAGGGATTTTGATTTGATGTGATAAAAACTGAAAGATGGCTTGAGGGGTGAGAGATGCACTTCCTATTAGAAGCCACTAGCCATGTGAGGCTATTAAAATTTAAATTAATAAAGATAAAATAAAATACAAAAACTTAGTTCCTCTGTGGCACCACTTACATATTAAGTGCTCAACAGCCACATGTGGACAGTGCAGAATATATTTCCATCATTAAAGAATGTTCTATTGGACAGTGTTGCACCAGTGAAGTAAGAACTGGAATAGATGAGATCACAGAGAGTGGCTTGGAAAGATCAGGAAGGTCCTTGCAGGGTGCCATGAGGACTTTCGTTTCTGCAAGTGCAACGAGAAGCCTTCAGATAGTTTTAAGCAAGGAGTGACAACAGTTGATTTACATTTTAAAACTATCACTCTGGGCACTGTGTAGAAAATGTATGATAGGAAAGCAAGACCAATTAGAAAATTATTGCAATTGTTCTGGCTAGGGAGGATGATGGATCTTCGATTGATTGTTATAAGAGAGATGGTGAAAAGTAGCTGGATTCAGGTTATCTTTTAAAGATAGAATCAAGTGGACTTGCTAATAGACTGTAGCATGTATCGCTACACAAAGTAAACAGGAAGGAATTGAGAGCGATGCCCTCTTTTGGGTCCTGAGCAGCTAGATAGGTTGTTATGTTTTTTTTCCTGGGGTGGAGGAGGACTGAGGAGAAATAACTTGGGAGAAATAATTTGGGGGGTGGTCGTGGTAGAAGGTCAGGGAGGGAGTTGGAAGTAAAGATTTCGTTTTAGATACATAATATTTCAAATACCCATTGGATATACATGCATAGATGTAGAGAATGAATGAACCCATACTACAAAGTGTAAACTCTTTCAATTTAACAGTAGAATTCTCTTAAGCATAACTATATTCGATACAGCGCAAATGATATACAACGGGGTTGATTTCTAGATCCTCTTCACAAACTACTAAAAAAAACACAATCCCTAGATTTGGCTAAGTGGACAACTTTATCAAGTAGAATTTGAATTTTTCTTTCCATTTCCCTTATTTCATTTACTGTGTGTACCACATTTTTCTTATCCTTTGGCAGTGTTAGGACTCATCAGTATCTGTTGAAGATGGGCAGTTATTATTTCCATGTCATTGCTCAATATCCAGTTTATGTATTGGGTCTTATCAATATATTTCGTACAATATTAGTCACTTCTTTTAGTTAGTATAGTGCTGCAACTTTCGGCCTCTCTCTAATAGGAGTATTTTGTTGTTTTCCTTAGTCTGCCTCCAGGTTTTGTATGGTAATTGAGGTAGGAGGTGTGTGGAATCTGCCTTCTTTCCTTTTGGTGAGACAGATCACTTTCTAGTTGTGATATTTGTTCAGAATGGGAAGAAACCCAGATGCCAAGACACCACCTCTGTAATACTACTGAACACCTCAAGGATGTCATTGTTTAACATACAAACTTAGTATTTTCGTTTTGCTGCCATTAACAAATGCCATCTTTATTTTTTTGTTACAGTTTTCCTAATGTTGACATTTTATCTCTTACAGGTTCAGTTTTAATGATGATTTATCTATTTTTTCTAAAGAACCAAAATATTTGGGGTAGAGGAGAGAAAAAAATTGAAATATTAAAATTCTCCTCACTGCCTTTCTTTCTAACCTTGATATATGCCCAGATTTTTATAGTTTTTCATTTTAATATGAATTTTTGATGTCAGTGGATATTAGCATGATTTTCCAATCAAGGTTTTTCACTCTGAAGTGTCCCAGGTAGGTTCTGTCATATGAATCATCTGTCTAAAAAGGAAACTCAAAAAAAGTATGTGTGCATGCTGGGGGGCTCATTTATCTTTGGCAAAGACATCACTGCTCCTGTTTCCTTACTTATTTAACAGATGGTGCTCACTGCCATTGACTAGCTGCCCAACCTGTTCTCCATGTGGTAGCACAGTTCTGGACATCTGATGGGAGAAACTGTATCATCACAGCTCCTCTTATCCATTTATGTCATAATATTAACCTTAATACCGGCCTCTAACTAGAACAGGCTGTTTCCCATGAAACTAAGTTTAAAATTTAAGCCATCTTCTCCCCTACCACCGTGAATTAATTTTATCTCAAGTATCTTCCTTGGCTTTTCTTTGTATTGCTTCATCTCTACATGCAAAATACAGTGGCATATTGAACCAATTTTCCAAATACTCCAAGCTATAAACATACTTTAACCTGAACTGTCAAGATAATGAAGACAAAATGGATTATTATTGATAATGTTATTACTGAGGGTAAATGACATCTATTAAAAGTGAATAAGAGTGGACTCTCATATTCTTGTTCTAAGTGTAAAAAGAGACTAGCCCCAACATTGATGGATTTTTAAAAGTCCATGGAACAGATATTTATCTATTTTTCATAATCTGCCAAAAGCTTTAAATTTTCCTTTAGTTTCTCAAAAACAACATTAATACAGTACATGAACAATGTACCCTGTAAACATCAATAACCAGGGTCCTGATTTTTTTCTTATAAGTTTTCTTCATGGTAGACATAATATTTCACAACCTTAGACAGTCATCTGAGCTCTTTTCTAGTGTTAACCAACCCGTCCTCACCTCCCCCAAGATTTCTTTTACTACTTTCTGATTGACTATTTGAGCTTCCTAACTTTGTAGAACTCCTGGAGGCTAGAGTCACTTAATCGCAGTGTAATTCACCATGCACTATCAACAATTGTTGACTAATACTCTCATATACTGGATTTATTTTTTTAAGTAACAATTTTTTTTTAAAAGGGATACCCCTCCCCCCTTTTCTTTAATACCAATATAGTCTAGGTAACTTGCTGAGATTTTCCATCATTTAAGCCTTTAGGAAGGGCTTGGGTTCTCTGTTGAAAAAAGACCTTCGAGCAGGAACAGCGAAAGCATTACATTGCCCCCTGAAATTGGTTTGCTGTTGTAACTGACGTGAGAACATATGAGCATCTCTGAATCACGCAGACAGTAGATGTGGCTGTCATTTTTAATGCCAGTAGGAAATACGTTGGTTCCCATCGCCTGCCAAATAGCCACACGCAATACTTTTTTCCCAACGTCCTAGGAAACAGCCTGGGGGCCAGCCGCAGACCCCCACGCCCCAAGGCTGCGGCGAGCTGGGCAGTGCCCACCCTCTCCACCCCACCCTCGCCACCCCCCGCCACCCCCTGCTTTCTCCTGGGTGCTAGAAGTGCGGGCCCGGCTCCGGAAAGGAGCGATGGGGCTGAAAGCAGCGACTTCTCCGGGGAAGGGGGCGGGAGCTCGGCTGGGAAAGCTTTCCTAGGGAGTTGCCTGAAAGAAAGAAAGAACTGCCGATCACTCCAGTTGCTTGCTTTTTAAATACAGTTTTAAGCAGTAGTCTCCACTCACTTCCCTTCTGCAAAACTGCAAATTACCTCGCACCGAAAAGAAGGGGGGAATAAAAGGAGAGCAAATCTCATTCTCCTTTCTCACCCTCCCTTTCACCCTCCCTTCCTCTCCAGCTCACTAGCTCTCCCTCCCTCCCTTCTCTGGCGGCAGCCGCTGGTCTCTCGGACTGTCTCTCCAACGAGACTTAACTTCTTGGTTATTTCTCAGCCCCTTTTCCCTTTTTTTCCCCCTCACCCTCTGCCATGAACTGGACCGACAGACGCAGGGGAGGCTTTGCTTTCTGCCCCTGGGAATGGAGATTCGCTTCCTGGGGCCGTGCCGGGGAGGATCCGCCGAGGAGAAAGAAAGAGTGATAGAGAAAGAGCTGCAGGAAGGAAGAGAAGGGGGATCTCCATCCGCCGCGGGCCGGGCGCGCAGCAGCGCCGCGCGGAGCTGCGCCGGGGATGGCCCCGAACTCGCCCTGCGCCCCTGGGTCCTCCAGAGTCTGCGGCCCCGGTGCGCCCGACGCTTTGGGCAAGTTTTAAAATCCTGAAGTAGGAAGAGACCCCGGAGGATACCAGTCGGGGTGGGGGTGGAGCAGAGAATTTTTAAAAGCCTTTCAAAGAGAGAAGAGGAAGTCTGTTTCTGCCTGGGCTAGCTTTTAACTTAAAAGGCGTCTCTTTGGAGCATCTGATATTCTCCAGGAGTTATTCGAAAGCTGAAACTTTCAGTGGCTCGTGGGCCTGGGGAGAAGGAGGGATTCCGAGGGTGGGACTGGGAAGAGAGAGAGCGAGCGAGAGAGGGAGTGTGTGTGTTTGTTTGTGTGCCAGGGTGGGGGAGTCGGGGGAGGGGGGGAGGCTGGAGGCGTCCGTGAGTAGGGCACACCATGGCAGTGCCCGGCGAGGCCGCCCGAATCAATGACAAGCTCGGCCACGGTGGGGTGAGTCGAGCCCCCGCGGACTGCCTGAGTGGCGCGAGTCCCACATCACCGCGGGACTCCAGCGGCCGCGGCTGCTGGGGAGACCTGGTGCTGCAGCCGCTCCGGCGCTCCCGGAAACTTTCCTCGGCGCTGTGCGCGGGCTCCCTGTCCTTTCTGCTGGCGCTGCTGGTGCGGCTGGTCCGCGGGGAGATCGGCTGTGACCTGGAGCAGAGTAAGGAGGCGGCGGCGGAGGAGGAGGAGGAGAAAGCGACCCCGGGAGCAGAAGGGGGCGTCTTCCCGGGGCCTCGGGGAGGTGCTCCCGGGGGCGGCGCGCCGCTCAGCCCCTGGCTGCAGCCCTCGGCGCTGCTCTTCAGTCTCCTGTGTGCCTTCTTCTGGATGGGCTTGTACCTCCTGCGCGCCGGGGTGCGCCTGCCTCTGGCCGTCGCGCTGCTGGCCGCCTGCTGCGGGGGGGAAGCGCTCGTCCAGATTGGGCTGGGCGTCGGGGACGATCACTTACTCTCACTCCCCGCCGCGGGGGTGGTGCTCAGCTGCTTGGCCGCCGCGACATGGCTGGTGCTGAGGTTGAGGCTGGGCGTCCTCATGATCGCCTTGACTAGCGCGGTCAGGACCGTGTCCCTCATTTCCTTAGAGAGGTTCAAGGTCGCCTGGAGACCTTACCTGGCGTACTTGGCCGGCGTGCTGGGGATCCTCCTGGCCAGGTACGTGGAACAAATCTTGCCGCAGTCTGCGGGGGCGGCCACGAGGGAGCATTTTGGGTCCCAGCTGATTGCTGGGACCAAGGAAGATATCCTGGTGTTTAAGAGGAGGAGGCGGTCCAGCTCCGTGGTGTCTGCCGAGATGTCGGGCTGCAGCAGCAAGTCCCATCGGAGGACCTCCCTGCCTTGCATACCCAGGGAACAGGTAAGCGCTGGCGGCTCCTCTCTCTCGCCTCTCCGGGAAAACTTGAAACGGGAACCGGCGCGAAGTGGAGGGAATCAAGTGCTGGGAACTAAAGGAAAGAGCCTAGAAAAGTGGTGTAACTTCAGACAGACAGAAAGTAGCAAGTTTTACTTTCCTCTCACACAGTGTTTTATAACCTGAACTACAGAAACATGAATAAGTAATAATATTGGATGGCATTTGCAGGGTCTTCCACAGCTGGGCCAACTTTTTAGAACTGCTGCTC
>NW_006436288.1:6162340-6165640 GCF_000325575.1 Pteropus alecto
TCCCTACACTTTTAAGTACCCTCATACTTTCCTGCTTTAGCAGGAATTTTCTAATTTAGTTTTTTTAGCAGTGGGTGAATTTTTAAACACGTGGATTTTGCTAGATTTTCTATTTCTTTTTATAAACTTTTAAATTCTATAGTGACAGGTAAACATTTATGGAAGTGAGTAAAAAGATTCTAGAGTAAAGCAAGGAATGCTTGAAGGTGAGGTATTGATACACACTTTCTGGTTTTGCACTGTTTTACTTGAAGAGACTGCATTATTACATGCTAATGTGTTTTGTATCATAATTATAAACTTCAATTTGGGGAAAAATATGTCTGGATTCCAGAATTTGTCAAAATCGTGAACCGTGCTCTTAGTGTCAACTAAAAAATAACATTTCTGCTGAGTACATATTTAAGTGGATATTTAGAAGTTCAAATAGATTTATACAGGTTATACAGGAAATATTAATGCAGGAAAATAATTCTAAGATTGCTGATGATATAAATCTTTCATAAAGAAGAAAGACCCTACAATTATGAGTGAAGTTGTCCTAGATAAAGTTTAGTGAGTTTGGGGATCGAATCTCCTTATTATCATTAAGCTTTTTAAGACCATGGAATATAGTTGCTATAATGGGCATAAAAGAACAAATCCTAATTTTAAATACAAATTGTACCTGAAAAGGCATACTTAAGTGTTCACCTCTCTAGTCCAAGCAGATTTGACACTTGGGGAGCGGGTGGTGGAAGCTGGTTTTGTAAAGCGAGTGGAAATTTACACTTTTCCCATTAAAATTTATGCCTTCTTATGGTACTACTAGGACAACTTTAGGGAGTGAGAGAATATCCTAAGATATAGTAAGCTTTTTCTTTTTAGGTTATTCTGTGGATAATCATTTAGGTATTTCTAAGAAATTTCAGTCACCATATGGTATGGGTGGCTAGTTTGTTTCTGAAATGGAGTTGATTACACAGAATGTGATTGTTTGACATTATTTAGCAGAATGGATGACAGCATCATAGCTAGTGTGTTTATTTTAAAACAAATGTACTTATTTAGCTTTTTGTTTTGATAAAGCAAATATTTTGTGGTTTTAAGCATAGAGTGAAGTTTCAAAAGTGAAGCTTTAAGAGTGAAGTTAAAAACAGGGCACTAACTGATACTTAGTTTTGGTAGAAATTTTGAAATCAACCAAATAAAGTAAGCTATATTTAAGATAATTTAATTTAAATCAGTGAGAGAGAAAACACATTTTAATTTTTTTCACTGTTACAGGAGAAAAAATGAAATGCTATTAGTTTAAATGTGTTTGGAACACACTTTTTAAGTTACAGGGAAATGTGATAGGATCATTAAAAAATTGAACTGTAATTTCCAAGACAAATCTGCGATTTAATCATAAATAACTTGACTCCAAATTAATATCATTTAGCCTCTAATATTAAATTTCTGAAATTCCACATTAACATTTAGAAGGTAAGGGGTTAAGGCCAGATTTATGATAAGAAGGTGGTTAGCTGAATTAACCAGCATTGTTAATTAACCTGCAGATTTTTACTGGTTTTCTCTGCTTCAAATTGGTAAATAGAAAATTTGGATAATCTGCAAACTTATAAGAAAATAACTGAGCGTTGCATTTTTAAATTTTTTGCTAATTAAAGCTGCTGAAAATGCATTTTTGTAATCTATTTTGGTTATTTTCTTTGGTTACTATGTTTTTAAAGGCTGTGTTTATGAAAAATATTCTAAAGTGAGAGTCTCTCTCTTATGGTTGATGGAAAAACAAGTTTATATTTAGTAAAAATGTAGATCCTTGATGTTTTAATGAGACATGGGTGAGTGTGTACGTGTTGCTTAAGACTAGTTTTTATATATGACACATTAAAGTTGTTGCTGAGCATAATTGTTGGGGGTGGGTGGGAACATGCAATGGTATCTTATGAGATAGGGCAATGTCTCATACGTTAGTCTGTGAAAAGTTCAGGAGTATATAGTAAATGGCTTATCTGTTTTATCATAAGGAAACAAACTTCTGATTAAAGGTGCAAAGTGTACCACTGTCATCTGCATACTTTATCAGGAATCAAAATAATTGTCAAACACATGTATAACAGTCTTGTGAATGCTACCTGATTAAGAGTTCTTTTCTGAAAGAATATCTGCCCTCAACTCAAGACAGTACTCTGGCAACAAGTGAATTTTAAATAGAGGCGTAAAGACATAAAGCACAGAGAGTCTGGCAGAGGCCTTTTGAGAATTTCTTTGGACTTTGCTCATTATGAGGTTTAAAGGTGACAGAATTTCAGCCTTTCCTTCTCCATGTGAATGATAGTGGCCACTTGCTTATGAACTATTTCTCTTCAGTGACTCAACTGTAAAAGGTCAAGGAGAATAGATGATAAAATTCTCATGAGACCAACTGACGAATATTTCCCTCCTTCCCTCCTGCCTTTCCTTCTTTTCTTCCTGAACCTTAATTGTCTATAGATTGGATATTACACATGGGATTGAGCTTTGCAGCACTGATGATAAAGATGACTTCAAGCAACGAAAAGAGAAATAGGTCTAGTCTTCAGCCACTGAATTAATCCAACACTGAGTGTGTCTGTGAATGCAAGTGAAGGTATCTTTACCCTTGGTAAAAAACAGACAAAATTTGTAACATTTGTATAGTTCTTAGTTCAGTCCCATCAGCTCGGTATCCTCAAGACTGTGGATCAGTGAGTCCAACTATACTTTTTGTTTGGCAGTGTTAAGAAGGAAGATGTTTCCCTTAAGGTATATGTATCTTTTTTAAGTGGATGCTCACGTCCCAGAGCAGGTATGTCTCTCTCAATTTACCACTATATTCTCCAAACACTGGAATATACAGAGGTACCTAGAATTTCTTGAGTTATTAGATATTATATGATTAATAAATATGATATGTTTCAACATATAGTTTTAATTATACAATTTTTACCATATGGAAATTGTATTGAAGGGGTGTCTCTCTATTCTTTTCATATATCACAGAACACAACTGGCTGTTCATTCCTTTCTAATTATTGTGACCACCTTACACATTCATTTTTGAAAGATTCTAAATCAATGCTGTTTTATTTCAGTTACATGTTAAGAAGAATTTAATATTTTTACCTATCGTTTTAACATAAAATAAACACAAGGCACATGCCTCTCTCCATTAATGCATTTGTACCACTTAATTATAAATTTCTTTGTGATGGATACAATATCAGTCAGAAATGTGCAGCTATATACTTTATATCGTGTAATTAAAAATCAAAATTGTTTCCTACTAGTATTTCC
>NW_006436288.1:6165702-6175681 GCF_000325575.1 Pteropus alecto
TCCCTACAGCACATCTTTGGCAAAAGTAGATTTTCGTAGGAATATAATGGAGTCTGGTGGTTGGTTATCAAAGATAAAATTAAGTTTTTCATCACCGACTTAAAAATATTTTCAAGCAAAAACACAAACAACAAAGACAGTAAAACAAAAATAGGAGAAATAGATATGTTTTTTGATGGTAGGTGTATGGTCAACCTTGTTATGTCTTTGGTAAAAAGTATAACTTAGTGTTTATAGTACAGCTATGAAAAACAAAATATTTCTTCTGAAAATATAGAATATATTGCCCTTTAAATTCCTAAATACATTTTTGTATACTAACAGATTTCTCAAATGGAATAAATTTCAGAAACAATCATGAGTTGTTAATTAAATTGTAGCTCTATCATATTTCAGCACTATAACAGCTTATGGTGATACAAAGAACAATATTGATTATTTATGACCTGCTGACAGAATTAAAATTAATTAATGTCAGCTTCTGAAAATATTAAAAAGGAAAAACAAGATTTTCTTATCCCTTGGGAAAGGTGAGGGAGAGAATTTTTTTGTTTGTGTGGGACAAAATTGTGATTTTACTTTGTGAATACAGATATTTAAAGCATAATGAAAAACTGTTTCAACTGACAGAAATAGTTAGTGAATCTATATAAATTTACAGAGGTTGGAAGGAGTCAAACAGTAATTTTACTCTTTCTGTATTGAGTCTAAAGTGTAAAAAGTTAAAACTGTAGAACTGAAAGAAATGCTGTGTATGCTGGGCTGTCATGTTAATTAAATAAACAACCAGAACAGTGACTCTGTGTATGAAATACATTTTGAAAAGCCTGGGGGAGGGGGTGCAGGCAGGCAAGGGTGAGTGACACTGGCATGAAAAAACATTCATTATATCTGTAGTGACATTTGTGTGAATTTGTTGTATTCTATTAGCAATACAACTCTGAGAATAATCTCTTCAGGATTCAAGTCGAATAAAGGCTTTACCAAATTTAATTTCACTTCTATGTTAAATAAGTTCTTTTTTATATGTTAAAGTAGGATGTGTAAGAGCTCTCAAACTGGAAATATGCTGAAATATTTTAAGATTTTCAGTTAATATGGTTTGTGCCAGTAAGAGGCAGATAGAGTCCATGTAAACTTCATTAAAAACTTGTGTTATTTGATCTATCAAAAAATAAGTTTATCTTGGGTTTATGGTGGGAGTGTATTTTTCGGAAAACCTTATTGTTGTGAGATATAATCTTATGGACGAAGGTAATCAACGTGACTATTACATCTTGTGGTATCTGAAGAGAGTTTGACAAACTGAAGCATTTAGCTTTGTGAAAGTATGCATAACCCTACATGTTTATGGTGAATTGTTTATTTAGTTGGCCATGTGTCTCCTATTCCATAGAGTCTTCCTCTTTTCTCTTCTGCGTGCGATTTTTATAATTGTATCTTCTAAAAAAACCCCCTCAAATATATGGGATTGAAAACTCAATTTATATTTTTTCTGTGTTCATGTTTTCAGTAAAGATTTATCAAATAATTCAGATAAACCTCAGAGAGTTCAAACATCTCCATATTCTTATACTTAAAGATACGTGTTGTTAATATTCAAATAAACATTATTTCCTTTACATAGAAATGTAAATGACTTAAGTAATTACCTGTATATACTTTTACTATTGGTAGTATTTTTTAAAAGGAGGTCTCCCAACCCCTGCTCCCCGCCCCACCCCAGCCCCAGGGCTACCCTAGGGAATTGTTTTAACATTGAATTGAGAAAGTATGTTTGCACTGTTGTCAACATAAAATACACAAGCTTGTTCTCTGGAAGAAAAAAAATCTTAAAGATGTGCATAAATTATATTTCAGAGAAAGATTTGTTGGATAACAGTAGTCAAAATTATTGACCATACTTTTTTACCATACATGTATATTACTGTTGTAAAAGAAGATGCTAGCCTTAGCTGATAAAATTCATAAAGATCTTTGTCAGAGAACCCATCAAATATCATAGCACACATTTTATCTGAGCATAGGCCTTGTACTAAAAAATCATACAAATTATACATAGATATTATGCATCACCTGTCTTGCCAGAGCTTAGAGCCTAGACTAATGAGATGTCAACATAAGAAAAAAGGAAATTACAGTAAAATGTCTCAATGACTTTTTGTTAAATGTTGAAGAAATGCATGTAATAGCTTATAGAAGGTTTTAAATCTAGATCCAGAACCATTCATCTCTCCTCTGAAATTTTAAGCAAAATTTCCTCTGTTCATTTTTTTTTTCCCCTGGGGAAAAGTCTATAGTTTCATAGATTTTCAGAAGGTCTTCTACATATCATAGTTAAACATAAATGTTTTAGATTTTGAGCAGCTTTGTATTGTAAAGATTGGGAGAAGTTTTTCTTGGAAATGGAAATTAATTTAATATACATTTATAGTACTTCTGAAATAAAGGTAAAATATTTTGGGATTTAGGACATGTATTTCAGTATAGTACAATGATTGTTTTCATATCTTGAGGTAGTTAGTTTATAGCTGTAAGTAACTTGTTGCAGTGAAATCTGAAACTGCTTAATTCTGTGCAGACTGTAGTTAGGAGACTAGAATTAGTCTGATTTTAGAAAGAAGGAAGCTGAGAGAAGTCAGCTTACATGTATGTAGCCAGCCTGAGGCAAAATGTTGGCGTTTGTCCAGTTCTCTCTTGGACTTGAATATACTGCTGGGAGAATGCAGTAGGAAAGGAGTCAGGCTGGTAATTTTAAGCCTAGGTGTCATCTGTGATTTTACACTTGGAGCCAACTCTAAATTCCCATTCAGAGTTAGAACATTGAGTAAAACCCATTGGATGTACAGATAACACAAAACTCTTGAGACTTTACAATGAATTTTCTGGTTATTAGATAGTACCAGGCAGCCTCTGGGATGTATTATTCAGGACTTTGCCCCATGAATGAATATCAGTTGCATGGCAAAATCTAACTTTGTGGAATCTTTATTTCATCAAAGAAGAGTATGTGATGGTGGCTTAAATATTGAATTTTCCTGTTTTTATTTTAGTTTTCAATAAATTGATCATAAAATATTCAGGATTTCTAAATTTAAGGTAAAAAATAATCTGCAAATTATTAAGGCACTTCTTTGTTAGCAAAAGCAGTTGGTTGTTTTTGTTTGCCTGAATTATTTTGCATGGTTTCCTTAAGAATCCATTAAAATGTAAGTAAATAGGATGTAATATAAAAGGAGGTCATGAAGAACATTGCCATTTAGAAGGTGGAAAGCTATTTGGGAAAAGTCACAAACTGAACAACTTCTGCCAGTTCGATTTGATTAGAGCTGTTATTTATTATTCAAAAATCTGAATGATTATTAAGATTTAAGTATAGTTAGTGTGCTGCTTAGATAGTAATAAAATTGCTTAAGTGTACTTGTTCTTTCATTTTAAGAATATGAATAGTTATAAGGAGCACATTACGTCTGTGGATATATGTGTGTGTGTGCATGCGCACGTGCGTGCACATTTGTGCATGCTTGTGTGTGTGCGTGTGCGCGCGCGCACGCGAGATTTTTTTCCTCTGCCAGGAAATTGCTTTGGTTGTATCAATTTAGTGGAGAAACAGTGTCACCCAGTGGCTTTGATGAAAACAGTCCTGTAAACATTATAGATAAGTGTTGTCCAACAGAAATATAACACAAGCCACATATTTAATTTTATATTTTCTAGTAGCCACACAAAAAAGTAAAAGGAAGCAGGTGAGATCCATGATAATAATGTTTAATTTAATCTACTATATCGTGTGAACATAAAATCAATATAAAAAATCAAGATATTTTGCATCGTGTGTTTTGTACTAAGCCTAAATAGCATTATCTAGTGTGTTTTTACACTTAAAACACATTTCAATTTGGCGTAGCCACATTTCAGGTACTCATTAGACATATGTGGCTAATGGCTAACGTACTGGACAGTGTAGCTATACAGTTTTAAAGAGATAAAATTCTTAAATACTAATATCACCTCTTCAGTTATAATGGAAAATTTACATAGATTTAATAATAGCACTTAATATACAGTTGTTCACATGTATATGTAATCTCAATAGCTCATTTTTGTAGCACTAACTACTCTGATAGTTGTTGGCAAGTCTGTTTTCTCCCTTTTTTTCATTTCATATTATTGCACATATTTTAAAATATGGTTATTTTAATTGGAGGGAGAGTTTAACAGAATCCTTAATAAGGAACATTTATGTTAACCTGATTTATAACACAGTATCAGGTTTTCAGTTAACTTTGAATTTGCCTTTCAGAGTTTGATTGGTAACAGGGATTGCTTATGTATACAGTGTGAACACGTGATTTGTCATGTTCACGGTAATTAGTCTGTAATTGGGTTATCTAATGTCTCTTTAGAAATGAAAGTGCTTATGTTCATAGTGCAGGTTGTTATCTTTGTAACTTAGGAAACTAAAGTGACAAACCTGCGAGTAGCTTTAATAGGTGAAAATTGTAACAGTATCTGTAAAGGGCTGATGACTTTTCACGATTGCTTATGTAAATACCAGTCTCATGGATTGAAAATGAAATGGTTCTATTTTGTGTATAGAGAGGATTGGAGATTTCGATGGAGTAGAATTTCTAAACTAGGAATCGGGATTAGGTGGCTTTGGAGCTTTATGTGATTTCAGACTACAGGGTGAGCTCAGAAAAACGTACAGATGAAAAAGATGGGAACTTTTAAATGTCACCTTTTTTTCCATTTCCTCTCTCTAAACTGTATGAATACATTAACTCTAGGCGTAGTTCCAAAGTTATATTGAGAATTAATGAGAAAATTACTTCTTATATATGGCATGTTCCTTTACGTACATAGTTAACATAGAATGATTATTTAAAAGCATGCATTTATTTTATATATAATGGTTTATATCTGTGTGAGGTTTATAGTGACCTTTGATTTATTAATTTCCCATCTTAAAAGCAAGACATATTTATCTTTGCATTCTAAAATGAAAATAGTGTGATACATGGATTTTCACAAAGAAAGTGTGAAAGGCAATAGAATCATAGTATACAAAGAAGCACATTTGGTTAAAATGAAATAATGTGGACTCAGTCTCACTCTTGGTGTAGTTGGCTTAATATAGACTTCTTGAAGTAGCTAGCTGAAGAATAAAATGCCATAGTAATCATGACTGTTACTTGAAAGAGTTTATATTTGAATGTAACTAGTCATTTGCCCTGGCTAATTTTGAAATTGCTTTAAATTAATGTAGGGGTTGGTCTTGTAAATTTTTTTTTTTTTTTTTGGTCAGTCTTCTTTTCTGAACGTATGTGTGTGTATGTATGTGCATATCAGTGTATATATAAATGTAACATATATTTGAAAAGAAATGCATTTTATTTCATTTTTTTAAGCTAATAGATTCATTTTGCTCAGAGTGTGTTTAAAAATTTAAGGAATGCCTTTCTGTCCACTTACACTCCATAGTACCATGTCAGAATATTGAAATACTTTTATGCAAGAAGGTTGTGGTTTCGATTTAATAAGATTTTAATAAAAATTTTCCATCTTCTGAAGTAAGTTTAAATAACTGAATATTTACGTTATGTCTGTGGCAAGTGTTTCTTCCTCTCCAGGTATAATCCACTTACAAAAAAAAAACTAATGGAAATTTGAAGTCATAGAAATATTATTTTGGGGGGAATGTTTTATTTTGTGGCAACTTGTGTGGAGTCAGAATCCGTAGAACGTTTTTAAATTATCATGAACACAAATAAAGGAAATAGTTCTGATTTTAAACTAATGTGTTTTAGAGGATCGAATTAACAGGTCTACTTAGGAAATGCTCCTCAGGAGGCAATGTTTGTCCTTGTGATATGACACATCCCCTTGTTCGGGGAGTTGGTATTTAGAGGTCCTGACTCAGCAGCTGTCTCTTAGAAAGTTTGGAAAGGAGAGAACCTGTTGAGTTGTGAAGGCTACTTTGAAAATTTGCTTTCTAGGCTCAGAAACTAAGGAAGTCGGATTCAGATCATAACAGTTTTCATGTAACAGGAATCAAACTTTTTAGCCTTCTTGTCTCACCATAAATATTTCCTTTAGAAAATTCTGGCTTAGTGCCTTGCTCATTGTAGGTGCTGGTTGGCAAGATAAATGGATGGAAAAGAAATGAATGACTTTTAATCTGAAATATTTATCTCCCCAATCTCCCAAGAGTGAGCCAGTGATTAAACCAATTTAAGTAACTTCTATAGAGAAAAGAAAAGAAATAGTCTATTAACTAGTCTGTGAACTTACATTTTCAATATATTTTTATTTTTATTACTTTAAAAAAATCTTCTTGTGTGTGTCAGACAAGGGGCTGAATTCGCCTGTGCTCTTACTAGTAGGGAATCCCACATTTAGTATGAGTCCTAGATATTTATTTTTAGCTCACTCCCAACTGAAAATAACCAGCCAAAGCTACCACCAAAATTATTGTATTGTCAAATTCAGAAAAATGTCTGAAATTAGAGTACATTTTTTAGAAAAATAAAAATTCAACTTTTTCAGTTCAACTAATAAATTAATTGAGAAAGGAAGGATAAACTTTGGCCCACCATTTTCTACAAAGAGTTGGCTGGTGTTCTTCAGCCAGGGTTCTTACTGAATAGTTGTATTTTCTGAAAAGTCTAATGCAAAGTAAATACTATCTCTATTTTATCTTATAATTGTGCTCGATTATGAAATAAATTTTGAGTTATTTGTTTCCAGAAATGACTTTGTGAACTTAGCTTATTTATAATATCATCCAATTGTAATGGTAGTCCAGCTGTGAGGAATAATCTAGAAATTTGATAGCATAATTTCAGAGTCCAGATGAACCAAAAAATCAAAATCAACAGTTTACAAGTATTTATTGAAATGACAGGTTTTAGTTATCCTACCATTTTTTTGGTCTATTTAGTTTTTAATAGAACTTGATTTGTTGAAATAGAAACTTTTAAGTCAAATAAGAATGTTTTGTTGCTGTAGTTTTAATATTTCATAGAGACTTATTTTCTCACTTAAATCAGAGGCATCTCTTTTGAATATGTTAGGCAGATTATCATGCCTTTAGATTAACTAGGAGTACAGTATTTAGACAAAAAAGTTATTTCCAACTTCCTTTTACAGAGATGTTTCTTTTTGTCTTTGGATGTCAAATAGTCTAATAGGTAGATATTTGAAAAAGGTTGCCATTACTGAAAACTTTTAGAGTTTGAGATTTCTTTGACTATATTATTTTTTAAAAATCTGAATACCGTTTTTATTTGAAAAAATATATTGCAAACTGAGAATTTAGTTATAAATTATATTTTGAAATAAATAAAACATATTGTAAACAAGGCATTTTTAAATTTATTTGACATTTTTATAAAAAATTTAGAAGCAAAAACTTTAACTATATTTTCATTTTGGGACAGGAAGCTGTGTGTCTGTACCATCTTGAATATGTCCGTTTTTACTCGTAATGATTTGTTTTTGCTATAATTGGAACTGTTTTTGCTAGATAAACAGGGACTAAATTATAGCACAATTATTAAGGCAGTAGCTTCATTTGTTCGCTTTTTTTTATTCCTTTTTACTTGAATAATAATTGGATTGAATCCTCTTAACCCCTTTACAGAAAGAAAGATCGAGCTTTTAAAGGTTTTCTGTGGAACTTCTATAAGCAATTAACTACTCCTAAATGAAAAGTGTGAGAATTTGGTTGGGAATGTTGGATACTGACATACTGAACATTTATCAAGTAAGTTATCTAAAAAGTAGTGCCATTCAGAAATGGATACTGCCTATAATAAATTTGTGAAAGAAAATGCTAGTATTTTACTTGTACAGAAAGAAGACTAGATCAAAATCAAAACAATAATTCCTCAGTTCAAAAAATATTTATTGTATGGTCTTTGGGGGATATAATGTTAGTGCACTTAAAATCTAGAGCTCCATATAGTTTAGAAAGAGAAAAACCTGAGAGAGTCACTCCTGGCCACTGGGCAGAAAGTCTAGCCATGCATTGTCCCAGGATCTGTTAGATCAAAACACTTAGATTATTTTTCAGAGGTCATAATGCTATTCACGAACTTTCCTGACATTCATTACTTTCTAAGACATTAATTTTTATTCTTTAGTTCTTCAGAACATTTATCACTTTGCCTTATAAATGTACCCTTATGGCAATCTCGGGTAAACTTTTACTTCTTACGTGACCAGATTGACTAAAACTGTTAGTAAGTAAATGAATTTTGCTTAAGACCCAGAACTGTATTTCATATTGACTATTTCTTACCTTCTAAATATTTCAGTTTGCCTAGATTATCTTTTTCCCAGGTGCTTATTAATCTTATATAATTATAATGTGATATTCAACAAACTATTGTTTGAGAATTCTAACAATAAATGCTCTGATTAATAGATTTAATAGACTTTCTTCAAATGATTTCAAAATTTGTGAGGAGGTGGCCTGAACTTAACTACTTATAATTACATATTATCTCATACTTTCCAAAGTGAACTTCAAGCAATAGTCCTCAAATTTTAGTGTAACTAAAAATCATCCAAAAAACCTATTAAAATGCAAATTCCTAGGTCCTATGGTCAGATACTCTGATTTAGTTATGTGTAGAGTGTGGCCCAGAAATCCTAAAACTTTAGATTTCTAAGTTTTAGGATTTCTGGGCCCCTAAAACTGGACAGAAAACTGTCAACTAAAACTGGACAGAAAATTCTAACTTTAACAATCTGAGTAAATAGTTAAAAAGTAGTTGACTCAGTATCATGGGAAAACTATACATACATACATACAGAGAGAGATTATAGTTTATGAACCTATGATATTCATAACATTTTTACCTTAATTTCCCCATTGAGGACACCTCAGAGAAGTTCTTTGACCACTCTTTAATCAATTTCTTTTTTTATAAAATAGAAATAACAATTTGTCAACCTATCTCATATGGCTGTTATAAAGCTTAAATATAAACAAATTGCTATATAAATATTAAGTAGAAAGAGTATAGGGCACTGGACTGAGACAGGTCAATGTTTTGTAATGTATACAAGTTTCTTCAACTTCCTGAACTTTAATAATCCTATCTATAACAAATAATACAGCCTACTTCTTAAGATGTGAAGACTAACTAAATAGAAATAATGGACATCAGTTCTTGTCAAACATCAAGAACAATATCTGTGCTACCTATTAGGGCCATGCCATTAAAGGTTATAGACTAAATATCAGAAAGTACAATGTAAAATAATGTAAAAAAAAATTGCATTTGATTAAAAAAACATTTGAAAATCTTACAAAAGATGCAAATTTTCTGGAAGTTAATTAAAATAACATTAGAGAGTTGCTTAAATTATAGTCAAAGCCATTGACAAATGAAGAGCCTGGAGAGAGCCAGATAAGTTAACAGTGGAAAGAGAAAAATCTGACAAAAATGATGACAAGTATTTCAGAAGAAGATGTGAGTGAGAAAAGATGAAGGGAGATATTTACAAAAATTGATGGAATCTTTAAACATGTTTGAAAAAATGACTAATAATGCTGTTGAGAGTCACTTGTGTACTCACGTATCATATAACCCCATCAGAAACATGATTGCGCTTTATAACCTATATTTTGTTTTGAAAAACAAAGTTTTTTTTCAGAAGTTTTAATTTCATTTTTCATAATAAAATTCCAGTTATACCCTTTCTTTTCTCATTATTTGCCGATGATACCATTATTCTCAAGTAACAGGGACTTCCTGCTTAAAATCTGTGGAAAGCAGCTAGTACAGAGCTGGTTCAACACTGGCCCTCAGTAGAAGGCAGTGATTGTTCATCTCATCACACAAGAATATTCTTCTAGATGCTCCTTTTTATTTTTTACCAGCATCCTCAGGGCCCTACTATAGGCCTCAATACTCAGACCATTTTTCTTTCAGATTTTCTCACTTATTAAATGATCTTTCAGTCT
>NW_006436288.1:6175752-6179341 GCF_000325575.1 Pteropus alecto
CTCTACCACCGTTGGGTTCAATTTAGAAATTCTGCCTGGGATAGTCATCTTTTTTCTCCACCTTGGTCACAGAAAGGTCTCTGATTTTCACTCAGCGATACAGGAGGAGATGTCAGAGAGGTGAAGGGAGAGGGCCAGCAGATCAATAGGCCATGGAGTCATTGCAAGACTGTTGCTCCAATGAAATGGGAAGCCATTGAAGGGTTTTAAGTAGAGAAAAGATGTAATCAGACTTATGTTGAATAGGATCTCTCAGGCTCGCCGTGTTGAGTGAAAATAGATGTTAGGATGGAAGAAGAGAGACCAGTTAGAACACTGTTGCAATAGTCCAGGGAGGACTGGGAATTAGACCAAGAAGTAGTGTTCATGGGAAGATTGTAAATATATATTGAAGGCAGTACTATCAGGATTAGTATTGACTGGCTGATCTTCTATTTGAGGGTAGGGAGAGAGTTCCTCTAATGTTTTCTCATTTGTTTAGAGGCCTAATACTAAGGGTATATATATTCATTTCTTGCTTTTAAAAAAGCTGGATTGACTCCCCCTGCCCCCCGCTATTTTCTGCCTTTGCCTTCCAGAGAATGTACAAATTGTATGCCTGACTTTGACACAGACTGTCAGATTTTCTTACACTGAAACAAATCCTAATCAAGTTTCTTAAACTCTTCAAAAGTTATTAGTTTGTTAGTGTATTGTAACATTTGCATGATAAAATTGGTTTTGAAACTTTATTTTATAAATGTCTTTTAATTTTAAAATAAATTTTAATGCACTCAAAGAGCAGACAGGGCAGGCCCTAGAGCCGTGCTAAAGTGAATCCTGCTTGTAGGGTCAGCTCCTGCACAACAACTCCTCCATTGGTCACATCTAGTCATCACAACCAATCAACCCCAGGGTCAGCCCCTCCCATTGACAAGCGAACAGCGATCAAGGTTCAACCATAACAGGAGGGCACACATATCCATAAAAGAGATATACCTGGAGCACTTGGCTCAGGTGACCAGGGAAGGCTGTGCCACTGGGAATCACAGCACATCTACTACATAAGGCCACTCTACTAAGACCAGGAGACATAACCACCATACCTAATACATAGAAACAAACACAAGTAGGCAGCCAAAATGGGAAGACAAAAGAACATGTCCCAAATGAAAGAACAGAACAAACCACTAGAAAAGCACTAAACAAAATGGAGACAAGCAATCTACTAGATTCAGAAATCACTTGTTATAAGGATTCTCAATGAACTTAGGAGCAGGGTAGAAGAACTCACTGAGAATTTTAACAAAGAGATAGAAAACATAAAAGTGGAGATTGAAAACATAAAGAACCAGTCAGAAATGAAGAATACTTTAGGAGGAATTAACAGTAGGTGAGATGAAGCAGAGGATCGAATCAGTGGTTTAGAAGATTAGGTAGCAGAAAACACCCAGTCAGAACCATAACAAGAAAAAAAGAATCCGAAAAAATGAGGATAGTTTAAAGAGCTTTTGGGACAATATCAGGCATACTAATATTCACATCATAGGGATACCAGGTGAGAGGAGAGAAAGCAAGAAATTGAAAACCTGTTTCGAGAAATAATGACTGAAAACTTCCCTAACCTGGTGAAGGAAATAGGCATACAAGCCTGGGAAGTGCAGAGTCCCAAACAAAATGAATGCAAAGAGGCTGACACCAAGACACATAATTAAAATGCCAAAGGTTGAAGACAAAGAGAGACTCTTAAAAGCAGCAAGAGAGAAGCAGCTAGTTATCTGCAAAGGGATCTCCCATAAGACTGTCAGCTGATTTGTCAAGAGAAACTTTGCAAGCCAGAAGGGGTTGTCAGGAAGTATTCAAAGTGATGAAAAAGAAGGACCTACAACCCAGATTACTCTACCCAGCAAGGCTATCTTTTAAAATTGAAGGACAGATAAAGAGCTTCCCAGACAAGAAAAAGCTAAAGGAGTTCATCATCACCAAGGCAGTATTACAGGAGATGTTAGAGGGACTTCTTTAAGAATAATAAAAAAGAAAAAAATATAGATATCAATTGTAAAATGGCAATAACTGCATATATAGCATCAATTACTTTAAATATAAATGGATTAAATGCTCCAGTCATTTAAACAGATGCATTTTCTAATATCTTAAGTACTAATATAGCAAAAACTTTGAATGGTTCAAAAAAAATCAAGACTTTTTTTTTCTTATTAATCTTTGAATAGTTTGACATCCTATTTTTATCTAAAGGCATGTTGCCAATACATCCCAGACCTTCCTATAGAGCAAATGCTTCTATTTTGTTTTCATATTAACGCAGACCATTTGTCAGCCTACAGAGCACTTCAGTGATAGGTGCTATATAAATATTTAAATTATGATAGCTTGTTTGCACTGTAACTTTACAGAGTTTGCTAACTCTACACTGTGGTTAATATGTGATTATGAAATATTTTCTATACTGCTTGGGAGCAACAAAAGATTAGGACTTTTAAAGGTGTGTGAAATGAAGGATTTTTAATCACATGAGAAAATACTTTAATGAGTGGAGAGGGAAATTGGGAAACAAAATTGAGGATAAGGCATGCTATCACCTACAACAATCAAATGCATAGCAGAAAGGAAAGTTGTCAAAATATTTGCTTTTAAATGAGGGTATCATGGGTTATTTTTATTTTTCTATTTTTTCTATATTTTCTAAGATTTTTGATCTCGTACACATTTAATAATCAGAAAAACAATGAAAACTTTATAAAGAAATGTAGTCATTTGGCATTATTCCTCTGGATACGTTCACAGAGCAATTTTAGAGCCACCTGCCTAGTAGTTGTTGAACTTGTAGACATGGAAATAGCAAATCCAGGTGCTTTTATGAATGATAATGTGGTCTTCAAATACTGGGTAAAACACATTGAGAAATAAAATCCTTCTGCTTGCTCAATCCTTCACCCAGATGGCTTAAGTTTCTTACAAGGTTGGAGGTTTAACAGGTAAGTGATCCTCTAAAATGGGTCCCCAAGTCTGTAGAATGGCATATACACAAATCTTCATACACAAAAACCTGAAAGTATAGTTTTATGAAAAAATATGCATACAAGTCTGTTGAAATACGTATACATGTTACAAAGGCTTTTGGGCCTAATTTTGGTTAAAAGGTGAACAGGTGGTTGAGATGTACATGAAAACAAATTATGTTCTACTAAGGAGAGAAAATTTTTTTATTAAACGTAAGCTATTGAGCCTGCCTCTCTAATTATCGGTCCAGGGGTTACAAACCAAAATCAACTTTTTAATGATTGTTTTTTTAAAGTGAACATTTTTTTAAAACCTTTTTTTGCCTCAAAGAATTTTGTGTACCAAGGTACTTATTAAATTTATAGTATAATTTTTCTAATACGTTATGCATAGCCTGTAAAATATAAGCATTTTAATTTTATAATATTTAAAAATTTTTATCCATATTTCATATACAGAAATATTGAGATATTTCTCTAATTTGCTCTTTCTGCATCTATGTTACACGGTATATATTTTTAAGTAATTTCAGTTTTGCTTGTCAGAATTTTGTTGATTACCTTTGCATTTCCAGCACAAGCAGCACAAG
>NW_006436288.1:6179406-6209211 GCF_000325575.1 Pteropus alecto
TTAAACCACTTTTTACATCTACCTAAAAAAAATAAAGACTATGGTCTTGACCTCCTTTCCCTGAAAAAAAAAAAAACTTTCCAGAAATAAATATGAAAGAATCAGATGTGGTAGTTAAACACACAATATAATCTTTATCTAAGCATTCCACCCTCTTTTTACTCTCCAAGGAGAGTAAATTAGGAGATTAGTACTAGCTGCTTATGTTTGAGATGGTTGAGTTAAAGTGACAGAGACTAGTAGGCATTTTTCTGCCTAGTGGAGTGTCATAGTGGATTGATGGGGGCTGGTGTGTGTGTTTGTGTGGGATGCGGAGCTGGCACTGAAGTTTGCATTTGGCTGGAATCCAGATCTCAGCCTTTTAGTCAGAGATGCACTTTTCCCATAGACTCAGCGGTTATCCATTGCCGAGGCACACTAATAATAAAACTAAAGCTCATCAATCAGAATGTCATGTTATTAATTTACAGTGGGGAATTTAACTGTGGGGAAGACCAGAGTTCCAGTACTTACTGGTAAATGCTTCATGTTCTTAGTGAGAACATCACTTTAGCATGGCTGTCTTCTAGACTGTGAGGGATCTCTGGATTGTGGGAATTCTTGGAAAAATTAAACACTGTTCATGATTTTTATTCCAGAACATTTGAAGAGTGCTCATGACATGCCAGAGAAGGTGGATTCTTGGGGAAGAGTTTAAAATGAACTGCCCTTGCATGTTCAAATGATTACAGTGCCAAGTGATAAATACTCGAAATACAGATAAGTCATGAGAACTTAGCTCTCAAGAAAGGTCATAACTAAATTTAATGCTCAGATACCATTATACTCTTAACATGGACTTCTGGTTAAATTCTTTCTTCCTTTCCTTTCTGACTTCTCTTTTTTGTTTAACTTTTATGTTTAACTTTTTTTCATGTGTTGATGTTAATAGCAAGCTGACTATAATCAACTTCGGAACAATGTGAAGAATATATCTAGAAAAGGAAAAAATAAAAATATATCTTTAAAAGAATGTTTTGCTGTATTTCTCTTGTGGACATGAGGTCCAGAAAGGGTAAAGCGTGTTGTGGAGCTGGATGCTAGGTGTGGAGTAATATGTTCTGGAAACGACATGTGGGACAGATAGCCTAGCATTTGTGGTGAAGGGAGAGGGGGTGGTGGGAAATATTTAAGAGATGAGACAAAGAAGGTTGAGGGTAGGAAATGAAAAATGGAGTATCTTAAGATTAGACTGAGAACCATGAACATTGTTTTGTCTGCACTAGAAGTTATTAACAATTTTAACAGAGGATAATGTGAACAGATGCAACATAATTTTGATAGTGGATCAGATGAAGGGCAAATTGGACACAGGAGATATTTAAGAATCTACTGTAAAAGTCCTGGTTACAGACACTGAAGATTTATTATGATCGTGGTGAAAAGGAAAGATGACTTAAGAAAAAATGAAGAGCTGCAATTGGCAGGATTAGTCAAGGATTGATGATGGAAAATATTAACGAAGTGCATGAATAGCCCTTAAAGTTGTGAATCTGGGCAACTAGAAAGGTTCTGATGCTGTTTTTTGAGAGAAAAAGCATCATAATATAAGTTTTTGTTTGTTTTACATTCCAAGTAAGAAGGAAGGATGACATTTGCATTTGTTTGATCTGGACATATTTGATGTGTTACTTTCACAACTTCACATGGCCATGTTTGCTTGAAGGCACCCAGTTTCATTTATTCACGCAAAATATTTTAATATGAATTGCATTTGCTCACCATGTTCCTTAGTATGTATATGCTTTTTTAATCTAGAAGCCTCTTGTGGCCAATCTACAACTACAAACACAGAAAGGTTGTAGGCTTTGGCCTTTTAATATAAGAATAAAGACTATCACACTATTTAAGATATGATTTTAAATAGGGTCCTAAATCTTACAGAGCAGCAGACAACTTTGTATTTTTGGTGCTGCTCTTCCCCATAAAACAGACCTGCTAGAGTCAGTATAGACTGTAGCTTCTGTGTAACCTTTTGAGAATCGCAGGGGTGACACTGTCATAACCCTAATTGCATTTTAAAAATTCAAGGGCAAGATTCTTATCCTCAGACAAATGAATGCTGGATCATATGACTAGTTTAAAAATTATTTTATCAGTTGAGACAATCTAGGCAGTTATCCTTGTAAAATTATTAGGTCGAGTTCCACTTTGATTTTTTTTTGAGTTATTCTAGATGCTTGCAATGGTTTGTCTTCACATAAATATATAAATGATTTTTATAAACATATATTACATATATATCTTAGCATAATATATACATGTGCATATATATAATATATATTAAATACATTATATTAAATACAAATATAAATAAATATACATTAGGCTATATATGCGTGTGTGTGTATGTGTGTGTGTGTATATATATATATATATACACACACACACATACATATATATTAGGCTATGTACCATAGGTCAAGTTTCTATAAGTGTAATGCAGTGACTATTTTTGTCCACTTGGTGAAAATTCCCACCTGGTAAAATATTCATTGCTCTCAGTATTCTTCTAAACTTGTCTTTATCATAGTGGATTTTTAGAGGACATTTTTTCTTATTTATGTATGTGTTCCTTTTCCTAGAAAGCATCACTGCTGTTCCATCACAGGGTTGGTGGGAAATTAAAAGTAAAGCCTAATTTATGAAATCACCGACAAGTGCTACTCATTAAATTTTTACTTAATCACTACTATGACAGGGAGAAAAGTTCCCTTCCATACCATTTCCACTCTCTTTTGCCCTGTATCCCTCTACCTCTCTCTCTCTTTCTCTCTCTCATATTCTCTCTCTCTTTATTTATTTTTTTTTAGAAATCATGGTTCTTTGAAATTCAGAAGTCCACCTGGTACAGTAGTATAGATATGATTTAACTGGAACAAAGAAGAGTGTGTCTATCACCTTTCCTGTACCAATATAATTTGTGGACCTTTTTTCAACATATACTTGCCTAAGTACCAATCCCAAACCTAAACTATGTCAAAATATGGATGAGCAGGCAGAGAATGTATGATTCTGTCACATTATAAATCATTAATCTAGATAATAAGACCCTTAAACATACTAAGACTGCAAAGGCTGCATTGATTTTCTTTCTTTTTTTTTGGTCAACAAAATAATGTATAGATTTACATTTAATTTTTAATTTTCGGTCAGCTAAAACTTTAAAGGCCTTCACATGACTTATCACTAAACACTATCCATCTGTATCGTGTCTTTGGTACTTAGGACCTTCTGCTCTTGTTTGACCCAGTTGAAAACAGGAAGAAAGCCAAGAGTTGTGTTCTATTAAATACCTTCTAGTAATTCATGTGTGGCTAGAATAGTGAAAAGTGGGAGGAAGTTTTAGGGAGTTAAAATAATTCCATTTATCTACTTTCTCTTTATTTAAAATAGACCTTTATCACAATAGAAATCTTCAGCAAGTTTAATAATGCCTTAGGTTCTCCTTGGTATAAAACCATAGCTAGGAGAAGAACCAGTATATCAATGTGACATTTTGTCCATGATTTTGTACTTGATACAAATATTAAAACAATTGACACATTTATAATTATCACTCCATATAGATCTAAAATATAGTTGGAAAAGGCAGGTTTGAGATTTGATGTACAAAATTATGGGGGCTTTGGAAATATTATCAACAAGACGGTGCTGTCAATGGTGAACTGAACTTTTCATCCTAGGTGAGCTCTTTGAGATGGCAGTAATAGTTTGTTGTCTTCCACTAAAGTGATTATCACATAGTAGGCTTTTTCAAACTCTAATCCGCCCTTGATTCTGATATGTTCTCTTTAGGGAGACCTCCCCACCTCCTGAATCAATGTTGTAGTGAGCCACAGTTACTGATGTGTGTGTTACATCCATCAGGTATGTTGAAACGAGAAAAAAAAAAAAGTTTTAAAATCACAGCTCTATAAACTTGATCCAAGAAGGACATGAACCTAATTTGTGGACCAGGTGAGCATTTACTTTCCTGTTCAAAGTTCCTGTTAGGAGAGATTTAAATAAATACAGCTCAGGGGAAGGGCCTTTTCGGAAGTTTCGTTTGATATCAGTGAAATACTCTTGCAAGAGGCAGTATTTGCCTCGATTTTTACAGTCATTTGGATTTTACTTTCAACTTTACTGGTTTTCTAACCTTGAACAGCAGACTGTCTCATAATTTTTCCACATAAAGCTGTGCTTCATTATTTATTTTCTATAGTTTATGAGTTCATGCTCATAACTTATAGGGAAATCATTTTAAAAATGGGGCAGAGAGTAGCTAGAACACTGAACATTCTGAAAGGATATCTCTGCATTAAAGATGGTATGAATTACTTTTTCACAAGTTCAGATAAACAAGAAACCTCTTTGTGGCACTTTGGACAAAAAGTAAGTGATTTACTTTGTTAAACATTGAAATGAAATGAACTGCTAAACTAAAGAGTTGCACCTGAAATACTTTTATCTTATTTAAATATTGATATGTATAAAGCATGAGGTATAAGAAGAGCATTGTAATTGTGTAGGACTTTACATATTCTTCCAGAAGTGCCAAAATCTATAATTGTAATCTCAATAGAAGAAAATATGATTTAAAATGTAAGTAAAATATATAAGAACTTTAGTTATTCTGCTTACTCTGTTTCCAAAGTTTTAAATAGAGCATTGCATTTTTATCAAGTGGGGCTAATTTTGCCCCCAGGAAACATTTGGCAAAGTCTGAAGGTATTTTTAGTTGTCAGGACTTGGAGGGTGCATGTAGTAGGTAGAAGCCAGCAATGATGTAAACACCTTATAATGCACAGGGTAGTTCCCCAAATCTGACCCAAAATGTCAATGGTGTCAAGACTGAGAAAGACTTTATTGTGTATCTATTTTTTATATAATACTCCATTTGGACAGGAAGATAAATTGGACATAAATTTTTTTTTTCTTCTAAGTGTGAAAATAGTGATAGCAAAATCTATTGATGGAGGGAATCAATTACAGTACAGTGATTAAAATGTTATCAGATTTGGGTTTTAATCTTTCCTTCAGACACTTAGCTGTCTGGCTTTGGGTGAAATCAGCAATCCCTCTGAGACTGAACATATTCATTTATAAAGTGTGAATAATAAATTCTACCTAACAGTCTTGCTCTGGTAAAGAAAATGATGTTTGTAACCTGGAAAATATTACATGTCCAATAAATGGTAGCCAATGTTATTATTTTAGAATATAATTTGAGATCGGTAGTATGGTATTTATATGGTCATATTGGGAATGAGATGGTAGAAATATTATCAGTAGAGATAAATTTCTTGAACGAATCATAAGGATTTCTGTGCGATTTCAGGAATGAATGTAGTTTTTAACTATATATATTTATATCTGAAGAAATAGAAACAAATATTTGACAATTTGGTAAGATCTATAAGAATACAGTCTTTAAGATAGGAAACTAACCTTAAAAAATGCCAAATTATTAACAGAAATTACCAATGGGGTTTTTTAAAAGAAAAAAAGGATCTTTTAAAAAGAAAATTGCATTCTTCTATACTGTTTAAATGTTTTTCTCAAGAAGTCTGTATTCCTTTTGTAATCATGAAAACAAACATTACAATAAAACCCTCTTAGTTTCCCAGAATAAATGTTGAAAAATATAATACTTGTTAAAACATTCCTTTCCTAATTTATAGTTACCCTTTTTGCTGGTTTATCTCTGTTAGTTGGTTTCCCTTTTTAGTCACCTTTCTTAAAGTGGTTAAGCTGTGGAACCCATTAAAATTTTAGTGGCTTGATAAAGTTGGTCATATTGATGCCTTTATCTTCTATGTTGGCATGTGGTGCTGTCACCAAAGGCAGTGATATTGAATCTGTGTGGTGAGTAAAGAAGAGGACAGGAGAATTTATAACTTGAATCTTGAAAGCCAGGACTCTTTCCTTGCCCAGATCTTCTTCAATAGTTTATTAAGAACTTTGATAAAAACAGGAAGTATATTTATTAAATTTCTAGTTTCAAAAAATGGCAAGGCATAGATAATAGTTTGGAGGGTTAGATATAAATTTCAAAATGTACATAGATTTGAACTGTGGGCAAAGACTATGAATATAAAATTTAACAAGAAAATGTAAGTTTCTATAAATTTGGTTTTAAAATAATGGTATAATTTCATGATGATGGAATTTGGGCCATTATCTAATTCTTGCTTAAAGAAAGAACATATATTTTTAAAGTATTTAAATTGGATGACTGCAAGTTCAATGAATTGACTGCCTCTTCAGCTTGGTTTTGGCAGCATAATTTCCAGAATTCTACTCCTGCATTTGTAGCATTGTGACCAGTTCTGCTTGCCATATTTTAAGAAGAACATTGACCACTATTCTATGGTCAGAAAGCTTCAAATTAGATCCCTGATCTGCCACGTATTACCTGTGTGGCTAAGGGTAAATTATAATGCTTAATCTCTAAAGTTTAGGTTTGTTATATAAAAAAATATATTTTTAAAACTGCCCCATAGAGATGTTTTAGGAGATGATTCCCACTGAGTAATGAAGATGCTAATAAGAACTATTATTAAACCTACCATATCACTTACTCTAAGCTAGACTAAATTCTAAGAAATTCACTTTTATAAATACATTTAATCTGCATCAGTACTTTTTGAGGTTGGTACCATTGTCCCTATTTTACAGCTGAGAAAACTAAGTCACAGTAGGATTAATGTCTCTCTATATATTCTACCAGTAAATCATAGCCTAAAATTTTACACATATACAATGCCAGGCACTGTCATGTGTTTGTCATGACAATGTCATTTGTTTCACATACCTTTGTAGCCTTTGGTCAGGACTAGAAAGATGGGCTCATTTTGAGAAAGGTTCTGAGCCCCATTGGATACCTATGAAGACTTGAACAATTATATTTACAATGTATTTCAGGGCAATTTGTTTCCCCTCTAGCCATACAATAATGATTTATCAAGCTAATATGGTAATATATAAGGACATATGTGTAATATATTATGTATATAGTAAAATTTATATGATAATAAGTTGTCAAATTAATACAGTTTATATACCATAATTGGCAAAATCATATTGGGTTCAAATAGTATGATTGAATGATACTTTTAAATATTTCCCAAATGGCACTTTATACTGTGCCATTTACTTTGAAGAAAGTAAAGAGTTTCTTTTAAATTTAAACTAATGCTGCATTCTGGGTATTTATTTTAAAGTGCTATAAACTATATTCATTAATTCAAAATTATAAAAATAAGCAATTCAGTCAACAGGAGAATCAGCTCATTTTTCTAAATGCCAGCAAAACATAAAAATTCTGAAAAAGATTACAAATAATTAAAAGTAAAGGAAGGGTTGTTCATGACAATTTTTCTTAAATATGACAGGATTTAGAACAAGTAGAGGATTTGGTAAATACTTATTGAATTTAATCAACTTTTTAATTCATTATATGGAAACTTACTAATATCCATCTGTCCATGAGAATGCTCAGTTTTTCAGGAGTGCTAGCAATTTCTATCTTATGCAGTATAACATCTTTTTTTTCCGAACAGAGCAGATACTCCGACTTATTTTCAAATGGGTGATTCCTAAGGCTAAACCAACTTAGGATAAAGTAGAAAAATGCCTGGTGGCCTGTTGGTGGAGAAGGTGGGGAGGCCAGGGAGAAAGGATTTAGTGTTGTTCTGGAAGAGAAACAGCAGGGCCCACTTACACAACTTTTACTGTTATTTTACTTTTTGAAAAATTCTTAATAATAATACGGTAATAACACCTTATTTTTATTTTCTCAATTTAGACATCTCAGATATCTCATTACCTGTCATCAATGGATTCATTCATGTCTACATCCAAAACTTTTATTCTGATGATCTTGCCTATACTGTTTTGAAAATCTGTAATGAGTTTCTGAGTTATAAAAAGCCTACCATTTTCATAAAAATGAAAAAGATCTACCTAAATAACTGTACTTATTTTTTTAGCGTAGGTTTTTCTGCATCCCCTAAAATGATATAGCCTGCTAAAAAAGTTTTTAGTGGTTTTCATTCTAGTCGATGTGAGAAAAATGTTTCTTAACTGCACATTAAATTAATGAAAATAAACATGTGGACAAATTTGTTTGACATCAATAATTGGATATATTATTTTGGAAACAAAATTTCTATTTACTCATTCATTCCTAGAACTCCAATATCTCTAAGAAGTTTTAGTGCTAGAAGAAGATTTTATTTTATTTTTAAAAATTGTTTTAACACATATGTAACAAAATCTCCCATTTAAACATTTATAATTACGCAGTTCAGTGGCATTAAATACCTTCACATTATTGTGCAACCATCCCTCAGATTTCATCTTCCCAATCTGAGGCTCTGTACCCATTATATAATAACTCCTCTCCATTCCCACTTCCCTGCAGTCCCTGCTAACCATCATTCTACTGTCATTTGTATTAGTATAACCACTCTTATATGTGAAATCATACATTATTTGTACTTTTTTGAATGGCTTATTTCACTTAGCATGTAGTCTTCAAGGTTTATTCATGTTGTAGCACATATCAGAATTTCCTTCTTTCCTGAGGCAAAATAATATTCCATTGTATGTGTATATCACATTTTGTTTATCCGTTGATGAATTCTTGGGTTGCTTTTACTCTTTGGCTATTATGAATAATGCTGCTATGAATATGGTTTTATTACTTAAAAATAGCAGTGACATAGACCTTTTATATAAAACCAGCAAGTTAACAAAGGAACTTCAGCAAATGGGGGTGACTTAATTGCATTTATTTAACTAGGACTTGAACTAATCATAATCAATCACCTCTTTCCTTGAACTAATCATAATCAATCACCTCTTTATGGAAAGATGAAAAATTATAGGAAGAGAATAAAGGTCATACATGAGACAGTTTTAGCACATTAATTAGGACTTGTAAATTCTGGGTTAAAATTGAAATTTTATTGCTTGGCTGGCCATTAGAAAAGCTGAAAAATACTATGATTTTAGTTGTTTCCTACTAGAGAGACAAGTAAACCTCTTAAATAAAAAAACTGTGACAGAAATTAACACATTTAAGAGCATTTGATGCTTTGCTTTTCATTATGTTTTTTCAAGAAAGAGATAAATTGTTTTTTCACCTATCAAACCAGTATACCAATATTCTGAGTTCATAACTGTTGTAGGATGGTTTAACCATATTTGTCAAATCTTTTACAATTTTTTGAATGTTGCCTTAATACTCAATTGTATATTCACAAGAATTTTCAATCAGGTTGTTCCAAATGAGGCAAAATTTTATTTAAGAACAATTGAATTGGACAGAGGGAAGAGCATGTTAATATTTCTAGTTTAAAAGCTTTGTAAGACTATTCCGTTGGCATTGTCTGCACAGTTTTCCCTCAGTCCTATTATATCTACTTCTAGTTTGAGACATCCATTAGGAAATACTTTAACGCTGATATTTTCTCTGTCTCAAACTTATATGAGATCAGGAGCCAGGTCTCCAGTTGTCATTTTACCTTCTGGAGGTCTATTTCTGTGTTGTGGCACATGTCCAACTGAGCTCTATTTTTTTAAAATAAGGAATTAATACTTGAAGCCAGAGAGATACTGGGGGTGGGAAAACGTCGAGACTCTTGCTGTCTAAAGGAGCAGCACAGCCAGACACTGACAGTGGACTATAATTGCTGAATTCTTTGTTATAAAAGCTCATTTTGACTCCTTAACATTGTTAATATTTTAATCCATATTTTCGTTTCTCTTGCTAGTTTGCTCTTTTCCCTATTTCTAATTTCCCCCAAATATACTAAGCATTTTCCAGATATTACAACTAATTCTCATAGAAACATTAGAGTTACGTATAATTATTTGTGTCTGAATCTCAAGGAGGTTAGGTAACTAACCCAAGATTTCTTTGTTTATCCGATGCAAAGCCTGAGTTTGAATGCAGGTTTGTCTGGCTCTTAAGGCTTTCTTTTTCCATTGCACTAGACAGCAAAAGCATTACTGGAATTTACAGGATATAATTTTCTTCGGAGTGATAATCATTATGTCAGGCCCTTCCCTTTTCTACTTTTGCTGTCCTAGTTTATGGCCTGGGCACATCATGATTGAATGGACTATTGTGTGAGCTTCCCAACTGATCTTCCTGCTCTCGTGCTTTCTGAATATTAACTCATCCTCTGCTTTATTGCACTGTACCTTTCTCATCCACAACTCTAATCATGGCAGTTTTGTTGAATGCTAATATAAAATCATGCCAATCCTTTGATAAAAAGTGGTTTGTAGTTCTTAGTTGTCTTTCAAATGAAATGAACACCTCTTAATTTGGAATTCATGGCCTTTTTTCATCTGCCCTTCCTACTGTCAATCTTTTCAAACTGCCACTTCCTTTGTCACATTAATTTTCTAGCTAATTTCAATTGCTTATAGTATGCTAACTTTCTCATTTGCATGCTTTCTCTCTCTCTGTTCCCATAGGTAGATAGATCTTGAGCCCCTGATTTTCTATTTCTATTAGCACATTATTGCCCCCCTGCTTCTAATGCGCATCTCTCTATCCTGATCTTCAACCCTTGTAAATAAAAAATTTACTGTTTAGTAAATTTTTTGATCATCCCAATTGGAAGTTCTCCCTCCTTCCTCTGACTGTCCATAGCATTCTATCTATTACGCTCTTATGACACTTTTATTTTCCACCTTGAATTGTGAATATTTTTACAAGTAGAGTGAGGTCTTTGGTGGGGGGAGCATATAATTGGCCCACTTTTCCTTAGCTTCGCATTGTTTATCATAGCGCCATGTGGATGGTCAACAAATATTTTCGAGTAAGTGAGATATTAGAATTTATGTGTATATAGTGCTTGGAAATTTAGAGAATATCATCTTAAGTGTACACTTTCTCATTACATCCAACAACAAAGTGTGGAATTTGGTGGTTATCCCCATTTTATGGATGGTATTTGGAAGTTTATGGAGATAGGGTCAGGAAATGTCTACAGAGCTTTGCATGCCAATCTGCTCCTAGGAGAGAGGCAAGCTCCGATTTCAAGTTAAGCAGTATAGAGCTAAAAGAACTTCCAGGACAAGTGAGTACAGGATGTTTGAACCCTGCTAGTGTCTTTATAGGTAAACTCTCCCCCTCCCAAGATTCTCACCTGATGGTCTGACATAGGTCTCAAACATTGGTGTTTTTATTTTTAAGTGTAGTGATTTTGAAAAATATTTTATGGGAGAAATTTATGAATAGAGATTTATTATTTCTGTTATAAACACATTAAAAATTCTGAGCCAACTATTCATAGACTAGTTTTTTTTATAAAATGGAAATTCCATTTTTCTACTGGTTCTATGGTATTGTCAAAAATTAATTTTTTTCTGATGCTAGTTTGAAAAATAGGTCTCTATCCTAGTTGTAAGAGAATAACTTTTCAGAGACACAGATTTATGTTGATCTAATCCTAACTGAGCTATCAGAGTTAGACAATTTATAATGTGGTACTCTGTGTCAGCACATTTCTGGGAAATGTAAGCTTGAGTACCAGTAAAGATTATATTTAAAACTCAGAAAAAAATTAAAGTCTTGTATATTAATGAGAACTATTTGTTGAAAGTTACATATTGGAATACAGAAACAGTATGTAACTACTACTCGTATAGTAATGTTTTATTTTTCTCTCTCCTTAAGGAATGCCATCACATGAATTTTTACTGTTGTTGTTAAATTGGTAACCAAATTTCTTCATTTTATTTTCTTAGAGTGTGGGTGTGTACATAGTACACAGTGACTTCAATTACATTTTATCTTGTAGCTCAAGATCTTCGTTCAATTTGAATTATTTTAAAATACAGCAGTACAAGAACATCCTTAGACTTTTAAAATGCTTAGACATAGTTTCCTGATGCTGAATGTCTCAACCTTCCATGCTTCTATATTATTATGTGTGCCTCTTTAAATTTTTATTCCTTCCCTTATAGCCAGCTATCCAAAGTGTTTAATAGATATCTTTGATTCTGCTGCAAGGAAGAATTATAAGTTTGCAAGGAGAGCACTTAACCACGCTTGTTAAGTTAATAGTCTTATTTATTCACAGTTGTTTTAGGTGGAGGCCCGAGGGTGACAATATATTTTTCCTATGTAGGACAGTGTTTAGGATTTGTGACCACAATTGTATTTACCTTTCAGGGGACTTTTCTCCATTACAGCTAGATTTATAACTGCGTTATGACTAGACAAATTTGTTGGAATTGCTTCCAAAAGGAAATGAAGACACTTAACATCAGAATACTCAAAATGATAATTCTGTGGTAAAGAAGATTTAGTAGTATGATAACCTAAATTTTATCTTTTTTAATAAGACAAAAATTATCACTTTTATTTCTGGGCTATTTCAATTCTGAGCTTTAAATTTAAAAAAGTAATGACTATCAGTTATAAATTTTTATTTAGATTTTTTTGGGTGCAATTAAATTTAATCTTGATTTTATATACATCTATATTTGTAGATAGATCTATTTCAAGAGAGAGACTCTATACATGGTAGGCATTCTAATTTTTACTTTAACTTTCTAACTCTGAAACCTAATTTAGTCCAAGTTCACTCTTTAGCTTTCTACTCAAACTTTCTAATGAAGTATTTCCTTTCAAAGGTTTTTCCTGGAATTTCTTTTTGGTGGCTAAGTCTGCATATCTAAAACGAAATCATTTGGTCAGATTCCTGAAATAGAATAATTTAAAAGACAGAAAAATGTAGGGTGGCTTTTGAACATTCTAGTGTTAGAATTTTGGAAGAAACGAAAATAGAGAAATCATATGCCACATTAATAGAAATATGTGTTATTTTTTAAACTTCATTGATAATAAAGTATTTTCTTTTAATAAGTTCATTTGGTTTATAACTTTATTTTAGAGGAGAATAGTACTTCTCTCTCCCTCTTTTACTGAGTTAGTTTTTGGCAAAAGTGACTTAATTATAATTTTGGAGCTAATCCTGCTTAAAACTAACTGGGTCCTGGACTTAATAAAATTGAACCTATGTAGGAAGCCATGTTATTGTAGATATGGAAAAGGAATGACATAACTTTGATAATTTCCAAGTTAAAAATATAATACTGTAAGTTCCTTGAGATAGGAACCACATCTCTTAATTTTTCCTTTATCCTGAATTGAACCTAACAAAGTGCTATATACATGATAGACACTCATTAAAACTTTTTATTGATTTCTTGGCTACAAAATACATGTATTGAATAGGACTAGCAATTCTAACTCAATTTGACTTGTTCTAATATTTCTTTTATGGAATAGACATTCTTCAAAAGCTTTATCAAGTATTTTTCTTATAATATGGTTTTATCTAATAGTTCTCTTATAGAAATAGCCATTCTTAAAGGCTTTATCTGGTACTTCTCTTATGAAGAAATACTAATTTGGGTTTATCGAGTATTTTGTTTATAGAAATAGCATTCTTAAAGGTTTAACTCTTTGACCTGTCATCCTCAAATTACCTTATTTGTGTACACCCAAATTATTTTCTTTATGAAGCATGATTCATATTCCTTGAGCTGTTGGCTACTTTCCAAACACTATTGCTCATCTACATTTATGTAGCTTATAAATTGGATGGGGAGAGGTTAAGAACTAGCATAAATCCTTTTTTAAAAATACTCATTTGTCTCCTGGCTATTGCCTGACAAAGAATCAGTGGTTCCCTACTGCTTGCTGATACAAATACAGAGTTTTCTGCTGGCTTCCTTTATCTCTTTCCCAAATATTTATTTTGACAAACTGTTTCATTCAGAGAATGAATATAAGATCAGCTTTTCTGTGTAAAGCTTTGAATTACTTGTGAAGGAGAGAGAAGTGGAAGAAGAAACAGAGTGGGGGAATAAGTATGATCTACGCTACTTAAACTACTACTTCTTATTAATCTTTCCCTGTTCCCTCAGCGATTTTCTTTCCATCTTTGTTATATGTAGTTTGTTGATTCTATTATGTGAGAGTCTACTTCTAGAAATTATCCAAGTTTCTCATGGTTGCTTTGTGTATGCCCCTTCCTTACTCTGATGGGTATACCCTATATCCCTTGAGCCCATCACGTTTCTTCCTACCTTCATTCTTATCCAGTCCTTGGGCTGACCTAATTTTTTTTCTTTATTCACTATTTCTAGACCCATTCTTTCACAAAACCTTCTGATTTTTCTCATTTACCTTTTAGCTTTTTTCTCATTTACCTTCTGATTTTTCTCATTTACCTTTTAGCTTTTTCTCATTTACCAGAACTCCTCCTACATAGCACCTCACAGTTTAGCATTTCCTTACTCTGTTGTGTGGGCATATTTCCCTGGCCATACCAAAGACACCCTGTCTTAAGCTTCTTCTCTGACTTACTGAGTCAGGAGTCACAGTGGTATAACACATGGTTTGGGATTATGAGCTATGTGCCTTAGGGGAAGTTCTTTAGCATCTTAGAGCCTTTTTCTTCATCTGTTTGTTGGGGATAACAATTTCTACCTCATAAAGTTATTACTTAATTTTAAGATAATTTGTTTACCCATTTACCAAACTGCCAGGTGCGTAGCAGAGCCATGGTTGGATTCAAAATAGGTATTCACTAAAAACTTTTTTTTTTTTTTTTTTGCAACTAAGTAGTTATACTTATTGAGCAGCTGAATTTTTAGAAGGGCAATAGAGGCAACAGATAGAATTAGTTTGACATGTCTTCATGTACATATTCTTAGTCTATAAAGGTAGTAGCTCTAAATCTTGCAAAATGAAGTCTGTTACATAGTATATAGCAGTTTACCAGGGTTCCCAGAAAAAGAGGAGGGTTTGGTGGTATTACTGAGCCTAATTTGTTAGATCGGATAGGTGAAGGAAGATAAAGCAGCGTTCCTCAATTCCTTACAATTCAAAGATTCCGTTTCTTGGAATTAAATTTTTAATTGATTTTGGAGTACTTAATTTGGAGTTGCAAGTTATTTTTTGTAAAATTATAATTGTTTAAAAATTACTTCCGAGTGGCTTCCATGTGTTTAGCATTATATCTACACTCTTAGTAGCTACATGAAGAAAAGTCAACTAGTATATATTAAAGTATTTTTATTTTTTTGTCAAATTTTATTATGTTTTAGATTCTTGTATTGAAGCGTAGTAAAAGACATTTTTACAAGTAAAACTTTATTAGAAATGTCACATATATAGCAACATTTTAAAATCAATAAAAGAGTATAGATGAAGTTTAAAAATTTAAATATGTGTAATCTGTCTTTCTTCATAAAATATCGGTATAGGATTTATTTGCCTTACATGAAACTGATATTATAGTTAAAATTAATATTCTTAATAATGTGTTACTATGGTATTCACACTGCTGCTTGGCTCTATAGATGTGAGAAAACTCATTATTAAGGGCAACATTTTTTCTTTGTGGAAAATTGGCTCAAGCTGACTTTAATTTGCAGATAGCTTTCATTACAGAGTTTTTTCCATAAGGGTCATTCTTCATTCTTATTTCAAAGTTTAAATGAATTTATAAATAATTATTTAACATCTGTTCTTATGTTTTCCCTATTCAGAATTTTCATCTCAAATATTCCATGTTTGTATTCTATAAGCTATACAAATGAGCTTTAAAGGAAAATATATAATCCTGAATGATTAGATAATTTATTACTATTCTTTCTCTTATCATAATTTTCATTTCATTAAACACATTTCTTATGTCTTTCAATAGACTTTTCTAACATGAAAAAATCTACGACAGCATTAATTATGTGTACATTTATCATTTCTGCTCCATAGTTTCTCAAAATAGAATGATGAATCCATTAAGAGTGAGGGCTCTGAAAAGCTCTAAAAGAGTGACATGTTTTCCTTCATTCCTTCAAACTTCCCACCCCTCTTTTCTCCTTCTAGAAATGGAACTTTTGTTTCCTATGAAATTCTATGCAAATCCATTGAATTTATAGATTAAAACAAACAAACAAACCTGATCTAGGCTGTTGAAGACAGTGTGGGTGGGTCCAAGAGGTCCAGCCTTTTTCTCATCATCTCACTTACCCTAGGTTTTTGGGCTGAGGAACCTGAAATCTAGAGCTTGAAAGTAATATTTACTATATCATTTGAGGTCTTGATGGTTGTCGTTATATTTGCAAGTCAATGACCCAGCGAAGCCACAAGAGACGCTTTACTTTGAATAGTTTGTACTTTTAAAAAATTCTATTTTAGCAGTTTCACTAACTGGTCACTTCTACAATTCTTCCGTGAAAAAATATTGTTTCTCAGATTTGAATATATTTGCTATTACTAGCTTTCTTATTTAAAGATAAACAGATCGCTCTTTCTAAAAAAATAAATAAATAAAAAATCATTAACCAACAATTTTAATGCAAAAATGGACAACATTTTGTTTTTGGAAATGATCAAGATTGTGAAACCTTTAATAGATAGGTAAAATATTTATCTTTGCTTATAACGAAAGCTTTCAAAATAAGGTCACTGAATCCAAAATAGTAAAGTTATGAATTATTACAGTTGGAACTTCCTATGGTATTTCTGTGACAAGTGTTTATTTAGTCACTACTTGAATATCTGTAATGAAAGCTAGCACACTACAGTCAAATCAATACAAAACAATGAGTATATTAGGAAGAGAAGGGAAAAATGGTAACTATGTGAAGTGATTGATATGTAAATTGATTATGGTAATCATTTCACAGTATATATATATGTATATACTGTATATACATATATATAAATATATATATTAAAACATGTTGCACAACTTAAATATATACAAATTTTATTTGTTAGTCATACTTAAAGGAAAGCTGGGATAGAAGAAAAGAAAGAAAAGAGAATTAGATCCAAATAAACATTGTTGCAAATTGCAATACTACTGCTTATTAGCTGTGTGATATTGGTCAAGTCTAAATTTCTTATCTTTGGTTTTCCATCTAATAAATGAAAATTTGAATACCAGCTCTGTAAGTTTTGTTGAGTAATAACATAGATAGATGTTATATATTAAACATTTAATAAAACATTACTATAGGATGGTTGTTATGTTGAGTCAAAAACTGCCCTGTTGTAACTTTGAACCTTTTGTCTTAATATTTATTTTCTATTCTATGTAGTAAGATAGTGAAAGACTATTCTTATTTACCTCTTAAGATTCTAAAGTCTTCTTCCTGGCTAAAGATGTTCACTTAATTCAGTCATCTTTTGTCTGACTTGGTTTTCCTACCTGTTAACATTTTTCTTCTTCCCTGGGATGCAGTTGTAGTTGATTATACTGAGCTCTTGGCTATACTTATGTAGCCATCTTCTAGAAGCCACTCTTATTTGATATGACCCTGTTATCTTGACTGTACTCAATTGGACACATGCTGAGCAATGAAATTCTGATTCAGGAATTTGGTATTGGGATCAAGTGTGAATTAAGTCAGTCTTTTCCAAAAACCAATGCCCCTTTCCAAAACTCCTGTAGAGCTGATGAGCAGAAAAAGTCTATTTGTAGAAAGACTGAAGCAGATATGGGGAGTCGGGGAAAGGAAGAGGATCTCAGTCACCTCTGGTTCTACTTCTTCCTTGATGATATTTCCTGTCCATTCTATGAATATCTCTGCCCTACACTACATCGCGTTAACACCTGTTATTGCAACTACTGTTTTCCTTTCAAAGATGCTGTTCATTCTAAGACCAACCCAATTCAGAGATATCAAAATGTGAAAAAAATATTTTAATGTAACAATATAGTTTTAAAAATGTCTCTGTTAAGATCTTGGGCTCAGAATTGAACATGATGATTGACTTGTTCCCCTGCTCCTTGAATGGTGATACTAAAATAAAAACCAACATATTTCCTGTTTTATCCACAGAGCCCTTATCTGTTGTTTCCAGCTGTCTGTGAAACATTTCCATTTAGATGCTCCATCTAACATATTTAAGAGTTGATACTCTTCTCTTCTTACAGGCTGGATCCCCTTTATTTCAACGTTCCTCCCTTCTAAGCTAGTGATTTAAGAGTAACTTGGAAAAAAAAGAAAAAAAAGAGTAACTTGTAATTCTTTTCTCATTCTTCCTTTAATTCCAATCTGTCTTGAAATTTTGGCATTTTTAATTTTTTTAAATTATTACTTTAAGTTGTATAATATACATAAAAATTATACCATCTTAACCATTTTTTATTTTTAATTATTATTATTATTATTAACCATTTTTTAAATACAGTTTAGTAATATTAAGTGTATTCACATTGTCGGGCAACCATCACTACCATTCAATCTCTAGAATACTTTTCATCTTTAAAAACTGAAATTCTGTACCCACTAAACACACTCTTTAGGCCCTGGTAACCACTGTTCTACTTTCTGTGTCTTGAATTTGACTACTCTAGGTACCTCATATAAGTGAATTCATGTAGTAGTTATATTTTTGTGACTGGATTATTACATTTAGCATAATGTTTTTTGTAGCATATGTCAGAAAGTTGGCATTTGTTATGCTGATTCTGTGATTTACCTTTTTCTTTCCTCTTTATCCCCTCTTTGACAACCAAGGGTTCAAGCTTTATTCTTTGTATCTGAGTTACTGAAATAATGTCTTAATAAGGCTTTGGAGATTCTCTCCCTGCTTATAGCCATAATCTACAATGCACAAGTAATCTTTAAAAACATGGCTTTTGTCTGGTTATTGTCTACAAGACTACCATGAATGGAGCCCCATGTATGGTTGCTGCAACCTAGGGGCCCTGAGTAGCCCCCTTTTGGGTAAAAACTTTATACTTTCTCACCTGATGTTCCCCATCTGGTATAACTGCTTCTACTTAATCTAGTTAGATTCTATTTTAATTATCTCATTGACATGGGCTTTAATTTATGTACCACAATTATTAGCTCAGGACCTTCATTTCAATCAGGTAGTCATTTAACTTTAACTTTCTTTACAAAATTTAGTGTTTATACTTTTCTCTTCCCTTTTTTTTTTTTTTTTTTGCCTTTAATTTCTCTCAGATGAGAATTTCAACTTGCTCCTCATGACCTTTCTAAATATCATGTATTTGGAAGAAGTGTAGCTTACCTTCTTCACAAAAACTTTATAACTGCTACAGCCGTATACATAGTGCGCTTAGTCGCAGTCTTATTCTTGAACCCTATTACTATAGATTTGTACTGATTAGTAGTTTTCTAACTAGATTTTAGCTTCTTGAAAACTTATGCTCGTTTGTCATAGCTCCATATTAATATGCATAGTGCAAATATACATTAAGTGGGTAATAAATACTTGTGTTAGTGGTATATTTATGTTAATAGTACAATAATAGAATAAATTAAAGACACACTATAAAAGCTTTCATGACATGACTGTCATTTTCTATTTCACTGTTGTTTCCTAACCACGTACCCTTAATTTACTTGCACATGCTTTGAAGTTTGAAAACACTTAAGAAAATTACTAGTGTTCTTATTTCCTCCCTAGAAGCACACAGACATCTTGTTTTAATCTATATTTAGCTTAGCTTCATTTCAAAATGAGAAGTGCTTGATATATCTGTAGGTAATTAGATACATATCCATGAAAAAGGAAAAAAAAAACCCCACCTAAGTCCATAATGTTGGCAGGAAGACATAGATTGCTATTATAGCATTTGAAATGCTAGACCTCCTACGTAGGTGGAATATGGGGTATTGTGCAAAGAATATTGTTAAAGTTTTTTTTTTCTTTTGAACTACTCTGTCTTCCTTAACTCTCCTCGTCCTTTTCCAAAACTTAAACTTGGGGTCATTGTGGAGTGGGAAGGATGATTCTTATCCATCCTTTTTCTCCAACCCCGATAAATGGTCTTATTAGTTTGTCTCTGATTTCCCTTCTTTCTGTTAACATTGAACAATATCATAGTAGTTGTAAAAGTCAAATACTGTAATTAGAGTGAGGGAATACAAGTTTAAAGTCTGTAGATACATTAGCTCATATCACATGCAGTATAAAGCAGCTATTTTGCAGTTCAATTCAGTAATACATTGAAATACCAATTGCGTCCTGTGCTGGAATAAAAGGATGAAGAAAGTGACATCATCCTGCCTTTGCGAATTATAGTGTAGTAAGAATATGTTAAGTGATTATAAGTAATGAATATGATTAGAGGGATGTGGGATACTGATTGCTGTGAGAGAGGATAGCAAGGGAGTTATACTTTGTGAGGTTGGGGAAAGCCTTTGAGAAAGTCATCTATATATATATTCCTATAAGACCTCCAAATAAGGGTTCAGAAAATAATGGGTAAAGTTTATAAAAGAGACCAGAATACTGGACTGAAATACAGATTTTGGAATCATCTCTACAGATGGCCAGTAAAGTCATGGAAGTAGATAAAGTTTCTTAGGATTTTGTAGAAAAGAAGCACTTTTGAGAACATGAATATCTAGTAAGAGAGCAGAGGTGCATTTAGAGCCAACAACTATAGATTTAAAATCATATAACTGGAAATATCTTGTACATTGTTCAATCTGATGTAGTCAAAATAAAGATGAGTCAAATGAGATCCTATTAGATTTAGTGATTTTCTATAAGTCATGCTGTAGGAAGTCTCCCCAATATACCTTTCTAATGTAGGTTTTTAAATCCAATTTAGCCTGTTGTTGATATTTTGTCTACACTGAATTATAAATTGTAGGGGTGTAAGAAATTTTTTCCTGTTTGTAATTATCACTCTTTGGCAGCAGCCAAAATTTAAGATACCTCTCAAGTAATCAAATTGGTGTAAGTATATACTTTGTCTCTGCTTATAAAAATTATCGAATAAATAATTTTCTGAACATTGCCTCTTTATTGTTTTTCCTGGTTGCTCAACCTGATACTTCTGTGTGCTTAAAGTATCATGGACTCCTTTCATAGTCCTTTTTGGTCTCTTTGACTAGACTCTAGGTTCCCTGTGGACAGCTTCTCTTTTTCATCTAATCATTCCATCTAATTATTGAATCCAGAGAAACAGTGTCTGGCAAAAAAAAAAATAGATACTATTTGCTTAATGAATGAAGCTTGCATTTTTCTGAGGCTATAAATTTTTTAAATATGGAAACTCTTCAGTCTAACACTCCCAACTGAGCTATTAGGTGGGCTTAAGATGGAGACTATTATTCATCCTTTTAATTCTGGACCAAGTAAGATATTTACAAATAGTAGAAACACAGTTATGTTGAATTATTGTTGTTTCTTTTCAGTAGCTCTCTTTTGTGTCATGGTGTGAACCGAGAACAGTAATTGTTATTTTTAGGAGCAACGGGTTGAGTTTTTAAAGATTGAGTCTCATAAGCAAATATAAACCATTAGACATACAACTATGTAAAACATAATAAAATTTTGGTTATAAAATATTCATTACATTTTGACCTAAAGATCAAACCTTATAGAATTGCTGATAAAGTTAATAGCATATTTTTTAACCCTTCAAAATATCTTTTATTTAAAGATCTTCTTTTAAAACCACAGAATGTAGAGATAGTTATGTTCTATTTATTGCTAATTTCTCCCATGCTATTTTTTCCTTTCTTTTTGTATCATGCCCATAGCAGCTGTTTCCCTAACCCTTACCCCAATCCACAAGCTTTCCCATGCTCCATTTTTGGCTCTCATTTGACATTGATCCTTAGTTTGACAGATAAAACACATGTGCCTGATTTGTAATTATGGCCAAGCTACAATCCATCAGGTTTCCCATAGGGATGACTATGTTTATTTTACCCCCAAACAAGGTGATCATTTTATGATATTCTTTATCTAACAGTGCACTCTGATTAAGCCTTCGGCATCCACATTTAATTCCTTATTCTTTGGTAACATGCTGACAGATTAATCTAAGGTTCTGTAAATTCATTGTGAATGAAGCTCATGGGATAATCAAAGTTGGGGACAAAAAGAGACAGCAATTGACTTCACTGTTAGACAGAAGTGGGGTTTAGTCCAAACTCAGATGCACTATCTGGTGACCCTGGATGAATGATACTCATTTTCTATTTGTTTTAACCTCATATGTAAAATGAAGTAATAACTACCTGCCTTTAGAAGCTCTAATCCAAAAGGTGTCATTTTGGTAGATTCAAAACTATGACACGATGGGCCCTATTAATGTTTTCGTTAGTGATATAAAATCGATCACTAAGTCTAAGGCATGCATCTATGACTCAAAGATACCTGTAGCCCAGTATGAACATCAGCAGCAGGGATGTCTCCCAAGTTCATGTACGGATGGTAGGTGAAATCATAGGTGAATGTAGAAGGAATAAGGTACTTACAAGAGACACAAATTCTCAGTCATGAACATCAGCACCTTTGAAATTAAGGATATGATAGTAAGTGGTCTAGATTATATTAAATAAAACAAAATAAACTATCATTAGGTTCATTTTCTTATGTAGACTAATTGATAACTAAATTAAGTTGCTGTCTTATGAGCTATCTTTATTGTCCTTGTTCCCTAGAACTACTTAATACATTTTAAGTGTTCAAGGAAGAATAAATCATGGTCAATCAATAAATGAGAGATAAGTGAATTTAAGACATAAATGTATGAATTTAAGACTAAGTGCATAGAACCTACCTTTATGTGTATGAGTGTGCATACACATATGTATGTATGACTAAATGGTCATAATTTAAAATAAGGCCAGAATTAAACATTCAAAAAACGTTAAGCAGCCACTATGTACTGGGAATAGTAAAGTAAATAACATTTTCTAAAGTTACAGGTTTTCCTCCAAATTTAGGAGGACTCTTGCATACGCTATGTAAAACAACTTAATTTTGTATTGGTTGTATTCAGTTGCATCTTTTTTAGACTTTCTCAGAATGCCTTCATTACTACTCAAGAAATTTTGAAAGAATCAGAAGACACCGTATATAATTTCTAAAATTAAAATTTCTAGACAATTTCTCTAGATTATGTAAAAATTCTTAGCTCAGATACCTCATATATATATATATAGTTATAACGATACAACTATGGACTATGCTTAGTCAGTCAGTTAATTTAGAAAGAATCCCCTCACCCCGCCTTAGGAATAGATACTTTGTATAGCTGTACAATAATTTAAATAATTTAAATTCACATTAATACCTCTTAATTTTATATTCAAACTATGTAAGGTGAGCTATTGTGCTTTTTCCCTTATAAATGTGTCTTACTAATGATGCGTACCTTAATCAGTGTATGTAATGTGTATACAATATAACAAACTTTATTCCTGCAATTATAATTTATGCTTCAATATGGACATCAATAATCTATGAGTAAATACATTTACTTTAACCTCTTCTTTGTATTTTATATGTCATTGGATAACAATTATTTATGTGACATTTATGTGGCAGTCCTTAACTTTTAGAACTGATTTACTTTTTGAAAGAATAAATCCACACAAGTATACTATTATATAAAAAGGGTATTTTAAGGCTGATGTTAGAATGATATAATTTCCTTTCTGTTTTACCTTGAATTTTAAAAATTGGCTTATTGGAAACTGTTTTGTAAACCATGAATTTTATCTTAGGGTACCGATATATTGAAGAATACTGCCAAATTATAGTATAGGCCATAGATTTGAGAGATAAAACTCAACCTTATTTCCTATGGTAGCAATTCAGAAATGAAGGTTAGGGTGTAAGCACTAAGGGTAAGGACTTTTGTCTGGTTTGAACTCGAAGAGACATCAAGAAGTTTCAGAGTTCATCTACTCAGTTACAGACAGAACTGCTTCCAAATGTTCTTGGGGCTCATTTAGGCAATTAAAGCATTGTGATTGCCCTACTAAAGTTCTGGAAATATTCATTTACCCCACAAGTGTTATAAAAAGGAATATTAAGATTTATAAAATAATTTAATATGAAAAATGTGGGATATAAAAGCTAACATTTGTAGAGTGTTTATTATATGTTCTAGGCAATTTACCTATATCATCTCTTAGTTTTGTTAGAAGATTCTTAGCTCAGATATCTCATACATATATAGGTATGCATAACTATAGGCTATGCTTAATCACTTTTAATTTAGAAAGAGGACCCCATGAAATTAGTTAATATAAAAAAAATATGCCTTGGATATGTGTTATCTATTTACAATAACATAATTATATCAACGATTACTAATTTAATTATTAATTATAAATAATAGAAAACTAGTAGGTAGGAGAGCCTCGATTTGAATTCCTGGCTGCCTGACCTCTAAGTCCCATCTCCTTTTCACTGAGCTATTGTAGTTTTCAAATATAGAAAATCTAGAATGGTCCAAAAAAGATCCCCAGAGCCTCTCTGTAAGGGGTCCTCCACAACAGACCTTTGGAATAGCAGTTTTCTTATGTTGTTTTATGACCACTTATCAGAGTATCACGAGTTGGGTTTACGTCAAGATACCTAAACTGTTTCAATTTCTTCTTCTGTAAATTGGGGAAGATGATAATATCAACCCTAGATCTGTTGGGAAGATAAAATGAGATAATGCACGTAAATTGCTGAGCACAACGCTTGGCATGTAATAGATTCTCAATAAGGGTTAACTGTTATTAACTCTTAGTCATTTGAGGACTGTGCATCAAATGATTAATCACATTGGCTATTAATGCTCAGCTATGACCTAACTTAATCTGTTAAACTTGATGGGACACTTTTGTGAACTAACTTCACCTGTCGCTGCACCTTGGCATTTATCTTCTTATTTTCTGGTTGTCCACTTTCCACATCCATTTCATTTAAATTTTACTTAATGTAGTTATACTTTACCATGATTCATTAGCTTACATTCTTTCTGAAGCAGACAACAAAAATTAAAATAATGATCATTAATATTTTATGAATTTCTCTCATTACTTTTTCAATTTATATAATTAGAATTACAGTGTATATATTGATTGGTTTCCTATATTTTTAAATTAACATTATCTTATAACCATTTTCTAAAACATTAAAAGTATTAAGACATCACTTGTATACTTTTATCACTTCATCACTTTCATTACTTATACACTTCTTAATATTCTATGAGTGTGTCACTTTATTTAAGCAGTTCTCTCTCATTGGATTTGTATATTATCTCCAGGTTTTTTCAGTATAATAATACTTCAATAAACATTTTTATAAGCCTTTATTTGCATTTTTGATGACTTCTTCCAGATACATTTCTATGTAAGGGATTGTGGATTAAAGAAACTAATCATTTTCTAAAGTAATAGTTTACAGTTTAATAATTAAAATCAGAAGAAAATTTCTTTCAAAAATCTTAGAGCAGTGGTTTTTAAAATGACATCTTTTTCGGAGTAGCTATGAGAGGAAGAGCTATACACCAAAGGTAAATTTTTTTATGTCCCTTTCTTATAAGTAAAATTTTGTTATTTAATAACAAGAATGCATTTCAAACTGTCAGGTTTGACAAAAAATAAAGCCATATGTTTTTGTTTTATTTTTTAATCATATAGAAAGATTATATTTATCTATTTGAATATTCATTATTACACACTATCGCATTTAATGATTTATTTAAAATTAAATTTCAGCCCTCTGATTAAATTTAATATTAATGAAGAAAAGTAGTGACATGACGATAGTTTTAGGAACTTTTTTTAGTCAAGTGAAGAATATTTTACCGACTTTACAGCTGTCATCAAAATTTCACTTTGAAAATGGTATGGAAAATGGTATGGATAACATTGCAAGTATGGAGCGAATACTACTCTCTTCTCATTCTACCCATTCCCAAAGGTCTTGGGTGTCAGATGAAGTAAGGGTTTCAGAGAAGAGAAAAAATATCTGTGTGACAGAGAATGTTTTGTAATCTTTTTGGCAACTTGCAAAAGAGAATGGGAAAGAGAAAGTACAGGAGACCAGGAGTGGGCAGTAAACTGCAATGTGACTCTTACTTGTAAATTCCCCTCCACAAACTCAGTCGAGTTTCATAAATTCATGAATGCTTGCTTCCAAGTTTTACATTAATTTTCATGTATGAGAATGGCCTGAGCTTCATGCTGAGGTTAACATGATGTGATAAAGGCAACCCTGGAATAAACTAATATCCCAGAAGAATGAAAACTCAGCTGATAATTACAAATAGCAGGAATCTCAGCCACGGTTGGGTCAGGAGCTTTCACTGACTGTGGAATTTAGGGGCATTCAAGGTAATTTTACTTCTATCGCAAGGGCCAGAGAGACCCAGGTGAAGGCTGGATTGCAGGAGTTTTCAAAAGTACTGCAGAGGTAGTAGCATAAGCCTTACTTTTTATTGTTCTATGGAGCAGACAGAATACCTGAAGGATTGGTTCCACAGTGCTAAATAAAATCTCCATGCTAGATGCACATCAAATTTATAAATATAAACTTCTGGGTTAAGGGTTAGTTATTCCACTTTCCTATCAGATTCTAGATGTTATCAGGCAATGAAAAGATGAATGTCTCATCCTTTATTCATATGTCCTAAATCTAACAGGCATTTGGACTGTACTTTGATAGGACTAGGGGAAGGGCAAGTATTACAAAGTGATGGACTTGTTCCATGTTGTCCCAAGAATAGAACTAGGGTCAAAAGATAAATGCTTTTTCTGATCATGGGAGGTGTTTAAGTATGAGCAGAAATACAGTTTGGTGGAGACAAATAGAGGATGTTGAAATGGTAAAACCATAATAGTGATGATAAATAAAATAGTTATAGTAGATAAACATATTCCACTAGTCCAGAAATTATTAAAGTGTCAAATTACACACCTTAAAATATTATGGCATTTATTTTTAGGTATACTTTTCTATTTTTTCCCCCAAAAGTTGTCATTTTTTTTGCCATCGTGTAAATATAACTTAATGTTTTGCTGCTAGGAAACATTTTATGCTAATAGTAGCTGTAACTTTGAAGATCGAATTAATGTTTAATACATGTCTTCATAAGACTTAAATCTGTATTCACACCAGATAACAACCGAAGACTGTGAGAATATTCTATTGGCTATGAGGTTTGTTGCTTTAATTGCAGCCAAGTTAATCTGTAGAATTTAGCAATTATACTGCCATCTGTGTCAAGGGTTTATAACTCTGGTATAGAATAAGCAAACAGCGTAAAACACTTGTACCTGTGTGTGCTGCTCAAAGTTTTATTGCTAATAATAATAATAAAAAAAAAGACATGCTGACTTTTGTGCTTGGGAACAGGATCTGTTTCTAACCTTTGCTATTAACAGGAAGTGGGAGAGGTGAAATGAGGCCTGGTTTTGTGGCTGGGCCAGAGCACTCTGTGTTCCTAAGAGTGGCATTCAGGTTTCATGTCTGTCTAGCTTCTTGCTCCTTGGAATAGCTGGCCTTTGAAGTCCTAAAAACATAGATTGGTAATGAGCAACATAAAGTCAAGAATAGGCAAATATTTGGAAAATCCAAGCTCTGAGAATAGCCAGTCTAGGATAATTTGGCTCAGATTGTGTCAGAACTGCATTTTCTTTTTCTTCCTAAATTATGAAGTGTTAATAATATAATAGTATAAATTTCCTAAATAACAATAATTGAAAAGTCTCAACTTCATTTTTTTTTTTTAGATAGGCTATTGTGTATTTTTAATTTTAGCATAGCACTAACTTGCTGTTTAGTGTATTAAAATGACAGTCCAGCTTCTGAAGTGCCTTTTTTTTTGTAATTGGAAGTGGTATCAGAAGAAAGAATTCTAATATAACTTTTAGAATATATACTGAAGTAACCCCTTTGAATAAAAATAAATCTTTTATTTTATTTCTTGTTATCACTAAGGGTAGCCATTATAATATATAAAGTCTTGTTTTAGAAAATGTAATTCTTTGTCAGAAAAAAAAAATCCCATAATTTAATAAACACTTATTTCCAATAAAGTTGTTTTCTAAAAATTATATAGAAGGACACGACAATAGTTCCATCTAGACTCAGATGAATACTAGAGACTATCTCATTTACCAGTGCTATATTGCCCTTCCCTCTAAGAAAATAAAGATAGGCAAATTTTGCTAAATTGTCCCAAAGAGAAGGCATATGGGAATATTTTTACATATTTAGGAATACATAAATTTTAAAAGACAGGGTTACTAGCATATTTATCTCCTGCCTTGGAGATAATTTTTAAAACCGTAAGGGTTATTCATTTAAAACTGCTATGTACTTTTGAAATCTGATTTAATATTCTAGGGTTTACCTTTTTAAATTTTCCTGTTTTTTTTTTATAGCTGTGACTGTCAGAATATAACATACATATTATATTTTTTGGATTACATAATTCTGTAATACTGATACCTTTATCTAATTTCCTGTGATAGCTGTGTAACAGTAATAGTGTAAAATTTCAGTTGTGTGATAATCAGACTTGAAATACTACAAATCACTGGAAATATGTAGCCAATGAAGGCTAGGTTGATTTTAGTTATGTTTGATTTTATACAGTACCAAATTATAATGCCATTCTCTATATTCAGGTCTCTAAAAAACTTGTGGCCTTTCATGTATCGAAATGTATTTATATATATTTATTGCATTTTTAGTAAAGGATACACACATGAAATATACAGAGGAAATTATGCACATTGTAATATAGAGCCTTGTAAATCTTTGTATTGTCATAGATATGAATGTTACAAAAAATAATGGCAATTAAATTTTATATCTCTATTAGGAACTCAATTTTTCTCCCAAAATATCCCTCCCTCCTTCTCTTCCATAGACATAATGTACACACTCATACATATGCACTCATGCATTCATATCTGTCTTGGTTGACTTCTTTTTTTGAAGCTTTAATTCTAACATGTTTCATAGTACCCATACAGCTGAGATTAAAGTGATCGTTTTAAGTGCACACTTTTCATAATGCCTTGAACGTGTTTTTCTGTAGCAGAAGGAAATAGCCTTATGCACCTGGACAAACAAAGGTGTTCCTTCAAAAACAGACTTTCAGAATCATTAATTCTGATTTAGACATAATTATAAAGGTTAAGTGGACTCACATGTGTAAGGTTTTAGCACTGGTGAGTGGCTGATCTGTGTTTTGCTTCTCCCTCTGCCACCTCCATTCTGTGTCCCCTCTTAAAAGTTTATTCCCTTTGTAGCAAGGGGGCCAAAGACAGCCCTCACTCTTCTTGTAGCCTCCTGGTGGTATGCAGGGCCCACTGACTGCGATAATAAGCATTTCTGTATGAACACATCCCAAGGTAAGGTTAGTAATGATAAAGGTGGGGGTAGAATAGAAGATTTTTTAAAAAATTATTTTGGGTGCTAAAGATATAGAAAGAATAGATAATACATATAGTATTAACTGAGTGAAAAATAACTAGAGTGTGTGTGCAGTCACTGTGTTTAGTGTGAGAGTGAAGAAGTAGCCGTATCTTTCAGTGAGGTAGACATTGGTGAGAGATGATGCAAACTAGAAGTAGAAAGTAGTGGATTTTTACATTTCTTTGAATTAAAATAGGTATTACCAAAGTAAAAATTTTAAAAGATAATTTTTTTTGCTTGTGATTCTTAGTAGTATTATAGTAATCATGTTCTTGCTGTATTATAGAGTAGGTAAAAAATAAGGTGGTCAATTCTTAGTTGTTAGGAAGACAAATGGTGGAGATGAGAGAGGAAAAGGTAATGCTTAACGAAGACTTGAACGGCAACAAAACATTTTGTCCTTTTTGTATTTGGGGGGATAATTGACGTCAATAGACCTTTCACTTTCTGCATCTTTTTCTCCTTTCTTTTCCCTTTTAATTGCTTTTACTGAATTACAAGTTTCCATTTCAGCA
>NW_006436288.1:6209236-6228139 GCF_000325575.1 Pteropus alecto
TATATAAATTGCTGACTTTCTAAACTAAGAATTTGAACATATGCTTATGGATTTATTTTGTTAGAAAATCCTATCATTGCAAATCACTAACATAAATTCACAGACGAATCAGCAATGAAGTGCTCCTATCCATGCAAAACAAAAATTGTTTGAGAGGTGGGGTGGAATAATGGTTACAGCTGCCTTGTGGATGATTTTCATTGAAACTGCTGCATGTGCACATCAGAATAGCTATTTATTGGAAAACATAAAAACAAACAAGTTTCCATCACTCACACTATAGAATAAACCAAAAAGTCAATGACAAATTTTGATAAATGTTAACAATGATTACATTTTAACAAACAGAATATCAACAATAGAACAGCCACCCCCAGATAGTGGATCATGATATAATGCCAATAGGATTCCATTCTGAATTCAATCCATCATGGCATCCTGCTCTGTCTCCTTGTATAGCATAGCAACTACAGTGCAAAGCCATATGGGGACTTAGTATGCTCAGGTAATTCTAGTTATGAGACGCTTATAGCTTTACTGGTATGTAGCCCTTAGTCTGAGGCAAAAAGGGTAATCTGTGGATCTTGTCTCATTCATTTGAAAAACCTAACAAAAAAGCGCATGTTTTGGATAACTTTGGATTAGCAGGAACATATATGAATTCCCAAAAATATGACTTTAGAGTACTTAAAGGGGCAAGCTCCTGGGTTGGTTTAGGTGACCAGCAGTGTCATCTGGTGGTAATGCATGTATTTTAGAGTGGTTTTATCTTTAATCCTCAAACACGTTGGTAACATACATGGAGCTAGTGGAATTCTTTCCACCAGAAGATGGGTCTTAAATAAGTTGAGTGATTTTTTTTGTCATGCAGTGTTTCTGATAGTCTTGCCTGCTTCCTTTGTCACCATGCTTCTCTCCTATACTTAAGAGACTATTTCACTTTTTAAAATAAAGTCTCATTATGATTTAACTAAAAGCTTATTCTTTCATGCCCTAAGGATCTTTGTAATTTATAAATTACATATATGTATATTTGTAGGAACGATTACATTTATAAAATTGATATTGAAATAGAGCACTCAGGCTGGCCAGACATTATTCTAAATGCTTTACAGGTATTAATTTTTGTAATTCTTTCAACAGCCATAAAAGTGACCTTCATATTTTGGATTTAATATAAAGTTGTGCTCAGAACATGTATGACCCATTTCTGTATTGCTTATCATGGTTCTATTTATCTACCTCTTATCTGTTTAATAGAACTAAGACATAGATATATGATGTTATATTATTTGATTTGTTTCCCAAGTGTCTGAGACAGTGCCTATTTTTCTAAGCATTTATTTGTGGTCGAGAGGCAGCATAACATAATGATTATGAGCCCTGATCTGGTTCTAGACTACTTGATTTTGAATCCTGATTCTGCTTCTTACTGACTATATGATTTGGGCAAGTTACTTAAGTTGTCTGCATGCACTTCAGTTTCTTTACTTGTTAAATGTGTATAATAATAATAATATCTAATTTGTAGAGTCATTATTTAGATAATATGAATATTTTTAAAACACTCAGAATAGTTACTAGTACATATTAAATACAACATAAGCAATAATATATATAAATATGTATTTGCATATTAAAGACTTTCCCAAAGGGAAATGAATTCTCTTGATGAAATTTTAAGCAACTGAATGGCAACTAGAAAAGATTTTGTAACTGAATATAGTGAATTATCCCAGCTATTTATCGCTCTCTCACGCAGCTACACATCTGAATTCTCTGCCTGTTACTGGAGTAAGTGGTTGCTGGCTCCAAATGAAAATTGAATATGAAAATTTTCAGGTTTTGAAAAACATCTGGAGGTTTTACTTGACTACAAATTTAACATGAGCCAACCGTATGATGCAGCTGCTTAAAAGAAAAAAAAAGAGAGAAAGAAGGAAAAACACACACACAAGACTTCTTTAGGCAGTATAAATAGAAATAGAGTGTCCACATCATGAGAAGTAATATCTTTGACGTACTTAACACTGGCTGGATCACAGTTGGAATACTTTGTTCTGTCCAAGACACCATAATTTTAGGAAAGGCATTGACAAATTGGAGCGCCAGAAGTCTGGAAATCATGTAGAAAACAGAGGAAGTGGGGCTATGTAGCCTAGAGAAGACAAATGAGAACTAAAACACCTGTCTCTGATTATTTACAAGGTTGCCATTAAAAAAATGGACACAGTTGTATAATGCTCTAGAAAGCAAAAGTAGAATCAATATAGTAAAAGTCACATGCATATTTTAACTCAATTTTAAGAGGGGGAGCTTTATAACAGTCCAATAATGGTAGTTCGGTGTTCTCCTTAATAACGGTACTGATGCTGGGTCTTCCTGTTAGTCTTCCTGTATATGGTTGGAGATTAGATTCAATTACTCACATTTACTAAAATCAAATTTATGTATTTATATCCTCACTGGGCTTGGGCAGCGAAGATTCTTGGAAAATTCATTAAGGTCTTAAGGCTGTTATATGACTGCATGGATGGTTAAGATTAGATTTGTTGATGCTATTGTCTACTTCCCATAATGAAAGGAATAAAAAGTCTATATAATTGGTTCACTTTTATTCAGGCTGGTTTTGAAATCTTATTTAATGGTGGGATCAAGGAACACTGGGTTATATGGTGTTTTCCCGAATTTCACAAATTTTTTTAACTTCGGCTCAGTAAGTTATTAGGAATTCTTTATATGTATGTCAACAAATATAGTTTATAAATGACTGAGTATTGTATGGTGTTGGGATCTGTAGTGTTAGATAACATAAGTTTGTTATAATCTAGATTTTGCTCTAATTTCCCCAAAATATTCAAATGAATAATTTTTTGCTCTTCTTTGAAACAGAAATTATCATTGAGGAAGTGTTTCCACATCCTTTAGGTGGTTCCAGTTGCATCTACTTTTATCTTAAAGTATGAATTACTAGGATTGGGTGATGTCTAGTTCATGTCTTCCATATAGAATTTTTGCTTTTTGTTGTAATCTGTTAAATTGTAAAGAAATATCACAAATCAAACTATCTTATATGTTTATTATTTCAATTTTTGATACTTTTTTACTTGTTTAATATAGGTGAGAAGATGAAAGGTGGGTATAATTCATAAATATATTAATTATAATCCATAAATTTTAGAGGTTTATTTGTTCGTTTATTTGTTTGTTTGATGTTCCAAAGCATGGGACTGGTTATGTGTAATAGTAGTGAGGTTATGGTGCAGCCAAGGGTTCAGACTGCAAATTGTTTCCTCTATTCCTGTATTTCAAAAGTAGTAGATAAATGACATCAAAAAAGGGTTTAATTACTGGAATATTTTCTTTAAGAAAGCTTGTGTTAATATAATATCTATAAAATAAAAAGATTATTAGGAAAATATGTCACTAGGATTTGTGAGATATGTTGACCATAAATAACACTGATGTTATGAACCTTTCCCTCTCCTATCCTCTTGTTATAATTCTGCCACTTGAATTATCCATTCTGAGGAAAATAACTTGAGTTGATAGTACGAATAAGCATCTAGTTAAGTAATGATTTTGAATGTAATTAAATTCTATTGCTTAATTTTGCCTTCGATGACTATAGGTCAGAAAAATAGCATACATAGATATGACCTCTGATATCCTCAAATGATTACTTTTTTGGCTGTTTTATCTTACTTTTAACACTGTTTTAAGTTGTTCCCTGGTAGGGTGCTGCAGTTTACAGCCTTTTGTTTAAAATGGTTAAAAACATGAGAGAATAGAATTATGGGCCTTCTGAGATGAAGAGTATTTTGAATGCAAGACTGTTTGATTGTTAACTATTGTATTGTATTGGTCAAATCTGTGTTTGTGGAGCGAGGTTCTAAGCCATGAACAATTTTCAGCCAACTAAGCCTGTGGGGTGGCAAGATGATCTTAAATAATGTTGTAATGGGTTCACCTTAAATGACAAGATAGGTATTCCTGAATGAATACTTTACTGAGCACCTACTACATGCAAAACACTTTGAGAGATGGACTATAAAAGAGAAAGTTAATATATTTAGATTTGGCCATTTGAAAGAGTATATTTATGTATTTACTTTTTTTGAAGTTTTTACTGTTGATGTTTTTTTTTTTATCTCCATCATTTTAGCTTCTCACTTTGTTTCAAATACCAAAGCATCAAATTCACATTCCATATATCCTGGACTCTGATTCTTTATGTTTTTTCAGCATCCATCCAACACCCAAATGCCAACATCTACTGCATATTTTGCCTTATGGTTGTAGGCTTGAACTACAAAATGCCCCCAAACGTCTTTAAAATTTATTTGTGTACATTTTCAAAATAACCTTCCTTTGAGCTCTCAGTTTTATGTGAACTGTAGTTAAACTCTTTTTTCCATGACTTGTAGTGTATGGTATTTAACTGTTTGCTAGTGTCACTTTCTCAAGTAAACATATTTCTACAGAAGCATTTCAAGAGCTGCACACTTAATAAGAGAAACTCCTCTAAGGTGACACTATGCTTGCTTACACATGAGTTTAAAACTTAGAATATATATATAGCTTAGCATATTGTTTATTGTCTTTCAAATTCATTATAATATCTGACCTTTGAGAAAGAATAAGCATTTAAAATATTTGAAGCCAAAATAACCTTTGTGACATTTCATCCTGAAGTATTTGACCCTAACAGAAGAGAATCAAATCACTTGACATTATAGCCAACCTGTATTGACCTTGCACTTAAAAAACAAGCATGTGGTTTGAAAATATAATCAAACATAAATCTTGGATTGGAATTTTATGACCTAATAGATTATGAATTGCTTTCTATAAATTGTGTCCTAGGTGGCATTTTTCATTTTTTCAATAACTCACTGAACTATCACATTTTTTTTAACCTCATTCAGATTATCAAAAGAAATGGCCTCTAGCATTTTCAATTCTGTTAACTCTACAACAAAAAAATCATAATAATATTGGAATGCATATTGTTCACTATTCTAATTATGGCTTCTGAGAGTGAGTACAATTGTGTAAAGTGTTAGACATGCTATCTAAACCATAATTATAGCTGCAAACATCTAGAGGGTGATTGCAGATGTCATTTGTAAGTGAGAGATATTTATCACAGAACAATGTGGAGAGTTCCTCCAAATCATACAGATAATCAATGGCCAAGTCATGATCATACTCTAGCATTTCTAGTACTGCAATCTAGTGCTTTTCCCAGGTGATCAGGTGATCATACCCAGTGTGCAGTAATAAAACAAGTTGACAAACTCTGATTTTTTTCAGCCATAAAAAGTCTATAAAATAAAAATTTCAAAAATTGAGAAGTATTATTATTAGTAGAATCTATGACTTCAATTTAGTGGCTAAAATGCACAAGAATAATGTTTGTGCTTATGTGACTGGTAGCAAAATGGTAATGCGACTAGAATGTGGGTTTTCATCTGGGCTTTGGATTGAGACAGAACTAGACTCAATTTTGGCTCTACAAGTTATTAAAATTGTCACCTTGGGCAAGTCATTTAAACTCCCTAAACCCTAATTTCTTCATCTATAAAAGGTAAAATGATTATAATGTCCTTATTGCAATGTTTTGGTGAGAATTAGAGATACCATATGTAAAACTCCTAGCATAGTGCATGATAGAGAATATATATATGATACAATATATGATATCATATATTATATAATATATTAATGTCATGATACATTATCATTAACTTCTCCTGAAAGGGTAAAAGGAAGTGATTATTTAAATCATCTCAATGTTTTAAGTCATTTGTTAAAGTTCTGCTAGAATTGCAAGGTAATTTTAGCATAAGCATATATGTTAACCAGAAGCCATAGATAAATTATTAGTCTTCCAGTTGCTTATTCAAGTGAGGCAACTTTCAAAACCTTCAAGAAAGTCAAAGAAGCAGAAAAGTAAAGATTATTAAAATGTTTGGAGAAATAATAGTATGATTCATTTAGAAAATTTTAATACAAATTTTAATATATTACCAAAAATATATATATTTTCCTAAATCAAAAAGTTAATGTGCTGTTTAGGAAGATAATCTTTTGCTTAAATACCAGTTTTCAGTAAAAGGCAGATACTGATTGTTTTGGAAGAATGATGTGAGTGTTTAATGTTTAACATGAGGCCTGCTTTCAAGGTTTGGGAAGCACAACGTGGTTAAATCATTTCAAATATGGAAACTTAAAAAAGCTACTAGTCTAAAAAAGTTATTTTCAAAATGTTTAAGCATTCACAGAGGATGAACTGCTTACTAATATAGAAGAAAATTAATAACTCCTATATGTCAAGATTTCAACTACTAATGCCACCTATTCCTACATCACTCTTGGATTCTTCGGGGCACTTATATAAGTTATCTCATGCACTTGGTGGAATCATCTTGCATAGCTTGAAAAGCATCGAAAGTGGCCAGGAAACTGTCAGTGAGCATCCAGGTGTCCTGAATCCTGGTGAGCAATTTACAGTGCTGTTTTCATAAGAATGGGTGCCTCCTAGTCTCCCCATGTCTAAGCTCTAAAAAAGAATAGTGGACACAAATAGCTTTTGGCCATCCAAGGATATGACGATCTACAGATACTTTGGAGTCAAGATCCTGGTGGCTTGAGGCATTCCACACCCTATGTTATTATTCTTGAGTCACTTGAATTTTCTGTCAATGGCTCATCTAAGTACCTGTTGTCTAAATACCTAATGTTCTCTGTAACTCCCTCTAATGGGCCTGGCAGTCATTACAGTTTTAGAAATTTCCATCTGTCTTATAGATAAACAGTAACAGGGCCTGTTAATTGAAAATGTAGTTAACTGCCAAGCCACTCTTCAAGACTGCTTTAATTCCTTCTTTATGAAAAGAGCAAATTATCTGAAAAGGAGCAGAGAAAATGCATGTGTTTTAGTTTAAGTGATTGTAGAAAATACAGTGAGAAGATTTTTGGACCGCTCATTATCCTGATGATGGGGAAAATGGGCTGAAGTAAACCCTACACTGATATAATTTGGTTAATCTGGTACCTTGGGCAAAAATTCTGAAAAAACTGCTTTAAAAGATATAAAGTCGAAGAGGGTAATCTTGCTGAAAATTTAGAAGATAGTGTTCACACCAATGATTAGTGAATAAAGAGAATACAACTGGAAAGTTGTAAAATTTAAATATTATACTGAGAAGATTCTTTTATGCTTTGTGTTTTTTGCTGCCTCTCCTAATATAGAATTCACAGAAATATACACTGATACCTCTGCAAAGTGCTTGTATTCAATAAAACTTAGAATGTATCTAATGAATGCTTCACCTTATTCTCTTCTGGGCCGAGATACCTCTTCGAAGGAGGAAGGGAGCCTTCATGGTTCTAGGTACAGCAAATTCATAAACTGTATCCTTTAGGAGGATTATTTTTTTTAATCAAGGAAGTTTTTACTAATATTAATAACTTTATATAATCCCTTAGGCCTTGATAAACACCATGCCTTAAATGAACTTCTGTATTTTAACAAGTTTTTCTTTTGTCTAAAGGTAAATTGCACATTTTGTTTTTGAGGTAAATTACTCCATTTTTTTTTTTTTTTTATTTTTTGGGCCCAATGTGCATGTAGTACATGAGAGCAAAAGTAAAGCACTTCACTGAAAGTGAAAAAACCATGGAAGTGAGCAAGTTGAAAGGGGCCACTGCATAGAAATTTAGCATTTTATTCTAAGATAAGATACTTTGATGTACGTATATATGTATATACACACATACATATATACATACACACATTAGACGCTACCTGAACCCCTAGGTACCTCCATGCCCTACTTTTAATATGTGATCATACTATTTCACTGAGCTTGAAAAAGTTTTGTAATGAAGATAATGTTCGGCCTCTTTCTATAGTGGCTCTGTGGAGAGAAGGATAAGTTTAGTGGGCAAACTACTTGAAATCCACGTTTTTGTCCAGGGCTGCTGCTGACTTACTCCTCAGTTGCAGGCAACTCACTCTTCCAGCGCCACATTCACTACTGCAAAATTGAAATATTCCACTTTCATTGGAATATCAAAAAAAAATCCCTCTTTGCTTTTAGTTTTCCAAGAGTAATAATATCTCCCTTAGAGTGTTTCATTTGGAAGGAAACGTAATCGGCCCATCTCGTTACTACCCTAATGTAAAGTTTGCATATTTTTTTGTTTGCCATTCCATAATTCTATCTAAAACAGGCAAATCTATTTTATGTTTTGAAAATAAAAGATGCAGAATGAGATGATGTTACAGGGAGATTCTCTGTATAGCTAAGCTTGGCTCTTCACATATAATGTAAGGTAACAGGCTCGCAGAAACAATAATGAATGAACCTCCCCCAAAGAAGTTTTTGTTTATTACAATTTCTGAAAACAGTTTCTCCATAAAGATTTATAAGACCATTTTGTTGTTCACTAAAATCTGGTTCTGCCATGTAGGTTCATGTGGAGGGGAAAAGTTATTATTTGAGAGAATGAAGATGCTGTTATATAATGGTGGAGATAAAAATTTTTACTAGCTCCATGACCTTAAAATAATTTATTTAGCTTTTCCGAGACTATTTCTTTTTGTTTAAGACGGGGACATTTGAATTGCTATTAGGATTAATTTAAATCACATGGGTTAAGTGTTTGGACACTGATAGTGACTGGTCAGAGTAAAACAAAACACCACTGCTATTTAGACATACATGTAGCTATAATATATTTAAATTATTCGTGGTATTAGATTACATTTCAGGTTTTTGAAATTCAACTGAAGGCCATAAAATACACTAATAGAAATCATGAAATGAAAGATAATCTATGTGCTTATCTTTCATTTGTATATAAACCTTTTCAAAGAAAATGTTCATTTTATACATTAGTTTAATAATATCATGATCATACTCTAGCGTTTGCAGTTCCTGTAAAGTTCATAAGTTTCTATTTGCTGAGAGTTAAAGTAAAGTTTTAAGGCAAATGAGATTGAGTGGCCTGGCGATCTGACTACAAATATGAATCTGCAAGCACTTTTAAAATGCATAGTCATTTAGAGTATGACATTTCTTTTCTTCATAAATCTTTTACAAAAAGCAGTGATAATGTGCCAATGTGGATGAAACATTTGAACTAGAAAAGGTGTTTTTATATAAATATGACAATCTATGACCTAAGGTGGTCAAACAATTTGCCCAAAGATGTGGATCTATCCAATTTCCCAGTTCACCAGATACTTTAGGTACTCTCTTCTATGACAAAAAGTAAAATTTACTCTCCCAGCGTTCATCGAATTCTATGTTTTTGGCATTATAGAAGATACTGGAAAATTTCTTAAAGAAAAAAAGGAAGAGCTTCAATTATTTTTCTCTTCTCATTTTCCATATCATCATAAAAATTCAGAGAGCTAATTCCTTAGTTTATTTAGCCTATTTTCTGAATGACATTTTTAAAAAACCTGTATTATATTCCAAAAGCAATGTTCAGTTTGGTAACAAGTCATTTGCTGGTTAAAATTGTTCTTGAAATTTAGGTGAATGGTTATTAAATAATGAAAATGTATCTTTTAGTATGCTTTTGTGTGCAGGGAATAGAAAACCAAACTGAAAATGATGTACATGATTATAACAGAAGCATATTGTCTTACAAATGGAATTCTAGCCAGTCTCAGGGTTGACTACATCAAAGAGTTCTGGGTTCATTTTTCCCTTGGCTTTGCCCTCATCCAGGGGCTAGCAGTATAGCTGAAGTGCTTCTTTGCTTCATATTCAAGCATAATGATGATGAGATGAAGAATGAGGCAGAATGTTCCTAGCAGAAATCCTTTTTTAATCTTATTAGCCTAAAAGACCATTTCTGAATCATTCCTTGCAAAGGGCAATGGGATAACCCCTTGACCAAAATGACCTTTGGTGGGAAACAGCAGACCTGTGACACTTAGGTTACGTGAGAGAGGAGTAGAACCTCACCAAATTGAGATTCTGTTAAGGAGGAAGTTTGGTGGAGATGATGGATGGACAATCCTTGCCCCCTGGAAGAACTGGAGATTTGTGTTCCCAGTATTAAAAGAGGCAAGTGTGCAACTCTGGGGATCAATTATAAAGCAGAAAAAAAATGTGGAAATATATAGGATACATAAGTGGCATGCAGGCTTGGAAATTACATCGGTAACCTTCTGGTTCTGTTTGAGGTCTCCAATGCAGGATGACTTAAAAAAATAATAGTGTGAAAATTTTGACAAATATTTAACACTACTTTTTCAAGATAGCTGTTTGTTTATTTCCAGTTTATTTAGCCTGCACTTTGGTTTTAAATAAATCTAAAACCCAATTAAATAAACTTTTCATAAATATTATACTACATTTCAGTGTCAGAATTGCAACAGCATAATAAATAAAAAATAAATATTCAACTGTAATTTTACTAAGGTTGAGAAAAGTATGTCACTGGAAAGATATTTCTGTGTCTAATAGAATAAATATTTGTCTTCTCTGACACAATTTTGCCTTCCAATTCATTGTTCATAGACTCCTGTTTACAGGCTTCATAGATACTGAAATTTTTCATAGTTGTGTTGTGGGGAAAGCGTGTATAGATGAAATTCATAGGTGGTCACAGTGCTTTAAGTTGTCTTCTTCCACTCTGACCATTATCGAATCAAAATTTCTTGTAGAAAAATTGGAGACAATTATTTTTTTCAATCTGAGCTCAGGTCTTATTTAACTTTAATTTGCTTCATTCTTCCTCTAGACTCACTGTTTCTGTTACTGGAGGTTTGATGTTCCCATATTCTTAAAAAATAGTAAAATTGATATTCTTTTAAAATATCTTTAAAATGCTTAATCTTAGTTGATTCTGTTAAATCAAGACTTGAATATCAAAGTGACGTTTTCTGCATTTCAGTCGAGTGTCTCAATGTTCTATAGCCTTGACTGTCTGTAACTCATTCTTGCTTATGTGCCTCAGATTATCTATGGACCCGGAGGGGAATGTGCATTTGTAATGTAAATTTACAACTTGTTTCCATTCCCTAGAGTCTTTGAATTTGTGTGGTAAATTGTGTCTCTGTAAAAACTACTCAAATAACCTCTATTCTCATTCTTCCTCATGTAAGGATATTTCTGGAGATGCTATTTAGAATTAATTGTTTTTAGAGAATATTTGCTGGTTTTTAGTAGATCCTAGACCTGGATCAGGTAGGTGCAATGAATGCACTTGAGAGCAAAAGCAGACACAATCCCTGTCCTTGGAGGGAGTATAGTCTAGTGGTGCAGAGACGACTTCAAGCTAACACATATATAAATATATGACACTTAAGAAAGGGAGGTATGTGGTGCTGTGAAGATTCTATAATACACTTTTCTCATGAGATGCTAATTGAGCCAAGATCTGAAGGAAAATCAGAAATTAGACTCTCACAATATCATGTCTTTCAGATACTAAAGAGTAATTTTTAGTCAGTTGGTGAAAAACAAGAGTAGCTCTTGTTTTATCAAAGATTAAAGATTTTAAAACAATTTTTAATTCTTTTGATGTGAAAAATAATCCATTTAAAAATAAAGGAGGGTATCACTTTTAAAAAGGTTTTAACATTTATTACATTGTGTATTGGTATAATAAGACTTCAGTACTTGATTTGATTAAAAACATTTAGGGAGCACCTTCAACAGACCAGGCATTTTCTGAGTGCTGGGGTACAATAGCAAACAAAGCAGAAATGGCCCTGGGCTCTTGAACTCATACTCCGGAAAGCTTCTTTCTCAGAATAGCCCATATAGTCAGGCGGTGCATCTCGTTCCCCTCTCTGTCATAGGGAATCCCAGTTGCTTTCCTTGTTACTGTGGAGTCACGGTGACATTCTTGAGTGTGGATCATTTTCACTCAATTCCTAACACTTATGATATGTGACTAGCATTTGTATTTAGGTTGATCAAAAATATCTGTTTGCTGTTGAATCACATCTTGAGATTCCTAAATCTTCTACTCAGCTATATGCTATCCAGAAGAATTTAGACTTTTCTTCTAGATTAAAAAAAAAAAAATTCATTTGGGATGCAGCATGTTCTTAAATAGTGAACCCCAAGCAACCCCATATGACATTGATATTCTTTTGTGTTGTTATACAACTAAGAGAATGATAGTGTAATAAACCCGAAAGAAAACTTGTCTGGGAGTTTGGAGAAGATGGGCAATGTGAAAGGCACCATGATAGTGCATAGGCTCGAGACTTGAGGTGGGGGCAACCATAAAATTTGAGTATGATTCCTGGATCTGACTTCTACTAGTTATGAGATGCCAAGAATAAGTTGCTTAACTTGATCAATCTGTTTTCTCCTTATCTGAAATAGTATTTGTACCTGCTCTGCTTAGCTCACAGCTATTGTAAGGACCATGTGAGAAATGAACAGATGCTTTTATATTATAGTGTAGATACAAAGCTATACATGGTTAGATTTTAGTGTGATCTTATCCTCTTGGTACAATGCAGGGTTGGATCTGAACAAAGAAGTTAAATAAGGGAAACCGGAGTTTTTTTCTCCAACCCGTGTGTGTGTGTGTGTGTGTGTGTGTGTGTGTGTGTGTGTGCGCGCGCGCGCCTGTGTGCGCACGCACGCACATGCATGCGTGCATGCTATTTCTGGCATTGGGCAAGCTAGAGATTTTTGGTGCACAGGGATTTTTGTGGTGACCCTAAAGTAAATTACATAGGTAAACATGGAATAGATCTTTACTCTTTAAAGTAAGGTTATGGGTCAGCAGAATCACCATTACCTGGGAGCTGCTAGGAATTCAGACTTGCACCCTAGCTTACTGAATCAAAATCTGCATTTTAACCAAATCCCCAGGTGATTTTGAGTAAATTTTCTTGAGCACCGGGGCTGACATTTCAAAGCCTGTCTTGATCATTCAAAAGACTTTAGGATGTTGCAGCAACATAGAAATCCAGCAGCTGCTGGTTGTTTAGCACCACCTGGGAGAATGGGGGTGCAGGAGGATTATAGTTAAAAAATATGCTGCTTTCTGTTCCCAAGGAACCATTTTAGGGGTGAAAGTTCATATTCCATTATCAGTCCCCTGAGCCCACCAGTGTTCAAAAAATGTTTTTCCCAAGACTTTTATGGTGCTAAACTCAGACTTTTCATATTGGAATAACAGACCAAAAATGACTGACAGTTATAGTGTCTGGGATTGAGGGAAATATTTAGTCAGAGGAACTGGGAATTTATCAAAAGATATATATGATTTCATCTCTAGGATTCTGGTTTCTGGTCACCTTTGCTCTCTGAAGACAGGGAATGAGTACGCTTTGCTCTGTAGGTTCTAAGTTTCATGAGGCCCACATTCCCAGGGATTCAGAGTATTTTGTTAAAAATATCTTATTCTATTATAGAAAGAAAGAATAGTCAATTGAGGCCAAGAATAGCTTAGATTCTCAATAAAGATCACATGTGCATTTGAAAATAGGAACTACTACTTCAAATTCTGTGTCTAATACCCAAACCTTTTCTATAAAGTTGCAAACTAACCCTCTCTTCCAGCCTTAGTAAGGTTTAGGATTAAATAAAATTGAACTAGTTTTCTCCTTAGAACAGTGCTTTTCTTTTGCAGGATAGATGAAATAATTTTTAATCTTTTCTCTTCCGTAATTATAGTTGTGACTTTGCACCTTTCTCCTCCCCTCTCCCCCACCTATGTTTCCCCTCCTGCCTGGGGTTCTGGGTAAAATGTAAGATATTTTCTGAGCTAAATGCTATGTGATTCTTCTGAGTATTGACTCCCTATCTGGACTCTGCAAACAAAAATTGAGAGTGTTGGGTGAGGTGAGGTAAATCAGTTTAATGCTAGAGATTAGTGATGGCTCATGACAAAATGTCAAGCTTTATTTTTCCAATTTTACTACAGATCAGTGAAATTTTGTCATGGTCAACATTTGGGAGCCAGTGTTGTACCCGACTTGGCCTTCATTTATTTACACAGCAAATCCCAATTGTGTCCCCACCATGTGCTAGTAATATTATAAGTGGTAACCCTAGAGTAGAAAGTAGACACTTGTACTCACACATACATTTTGTCATGGCGAACATCCTTTTGAACCCATAAAGCGCAAAAGTTTGAAATCATCTTGAAGGTTAGCACTATATTGCTCATATTAAAAGCTTTTTTTTTTCAGTTTCAGCTAAAGCCCTTTTTATGTAAACACAAAAAGATAGTTTTTCTCAGTAAGACTGCCAGTCAAAGGAGGCAATTATTTCGTTATAATTGTCTTCCAAATCAGACCCATGCAAGGGTATTGTTAACATTAAGACTTTTCTTGAATTTTTCTATAGCTGATTCCATCTATTAAAGAAGGCTTCCTATTTTTGAATGTAGAAACTTTTGCTAGAAAGAATTAGTTCCGTTTTCTCCGGAATTCACCAAGTTTCTCTTATTTCTCTTTTTAGGAAGTGCCTAATTATCTACAGGTGTTCAGCCTCCTAAAATTTCAATTTATCTTCAGCACAACCAGCTTTTGAGTGTTTACTATAAGGCTTAAACCACACCGTAATTTCTCCCTTAAAGAAGTCTGCTGTATATAATGTTAAGGCGGAGTTGTCATGACTGTTATGCTGTGTCTTAAGCCAAATACATTTCTCAGCATTCCAAGATTATGTGAATACACAGAAATAATTATTTTCAGATGTCGACATTGCACTTAGTGCTTTAGTAACATAAGAAAATATGGCTCAAAATTCATGCATCTAAAAAGCAATGCAAAAGATAGTACACATAAATATGTGCATTCAGACACATATTGTAATCTAGAAATATTAGAGTAATTTAGCTTTCTGTCATATCTGCATAGCAGAGGATACGTTCTGAGACAGCACGTTTCCTGTAATGCAACTATAGTCCAGAGATATTGTGCCTTGCTTGCAGTCGAGTAACGGCTCTTAATCTCTGAACCAGACCCTGATTCTTAGATTCTTGTGTCATTTAATTGAATATTCTTTAAGTCGGCTTCAAAATTAAAAATTGAAATCTTCGCTTAGTTTCAATATACAATTTTCCTATGATGTCCATGAAATGACAATAGGACTTTAAAAGCATGATCCATTTAGGTAGCTTTGGAAGGAAGGGGGTGAGAGCAGAAAGATTTAATTGTCGGAAAGACCAACATGAAGTTGGAAAAATATTAAAATTTATTTTTGTCCTAATATGCAGTATGAATTTCTTCTATTTATATCAACTTTTTCTCTAGTCAACAGAAAAAAGAGAAATATGAATGAAGTTTTATGATACAGTACTGATTCTTTACATTTATTAAAGTCAAAACTATTTTTATCATCTCTTAATAATCATTCAATTTTTACAGTAACATTGGAAGAAAACCTAATAAAAACCTATTTGATATATAAAGAATTTCACTTGAAAATATTGGATCACTGAGTATTGTTGACTGCTTATGTAGCAAAGCAAAATGTCTTGACTTTACAGTATGGTAAATGCTGTGGGCAAAAGGGGGCATCTGCTGTTTTTACTCAAATGTGTATTTCTGTCTTTACCTTGTAGTCTTGCTGTGCACAATTCAAAGTGTTTGCAAAGTATAAGAAGTTTATTATATTATTATCTGTTTCAAATTATCACTTTAAAAAGAAAATGGGACTCCTTTTCTGCTCCCCACCCAAGAGACAGATTTTCCATGACAGAATAGTTTTCAACATCAGGCTGTTGCCTAAGTCAATCTGGAAAAAATAGGGACAGACAGCTAGCACTAATAGATCTTTGCTTTGTGACTTTTTTTAAATTGTTAAATGAGCTATAGTTATACAGTCATGTATATATATATTTGCTTATGTTGTTGCTGATTGTTTTTATTTGGGCATGCTATAAAAATAAGAATATAGTATAATGTAAGATCCAAAGAAATCTAATTAAGCTTTGACTCTAATGAGTTTGAAAGTAAAGCTCTGCAAGGGACATTTGAAAGAGTTAACATTTGTGGTGTGGTGTGGTGTGATAAGAAAAGTTGATGTATTCTGTTTGTGATATTGCTGGCTTTTATGTTTTCTAAGTAGTAGTTAGGATTTAGTTTGAAGTTTTACATTTAGTTTGAAGTTTTACAGTGGAAAAAAAATCGATGCGATGACTCCATTATCCTATAGGTTGTTCTGAGCTGGCTCTAAAAGAGTTCATGGGGTGGAGATTAAAGGTCAAAGTCTATTTCAGAAAAGTTGCAGTCAGGGTGGTGAGGAAGAACTGTTCCCTAAGTCCCTTTGAAATTTATTTGATCACTTAACCAAAGAAGCCTGGGTTGGGCCATATGATTTCTAGGTTGCAGTGGTCAAACTACTGAGTGGGTTGCTTTTCAAGCACAAATCTATTTCTTAATAAGTCCCATCACTTACGTAACACTTCTTACATGCTTGTTTACTCTAGCAAAGGCAGAGCATATCAAGGACTACTAGGTTTACTTGTTGGTTGAATCCAGGAGAAAAACAAACTTTTTCAATGGCCAGCTGTTTATAGGATAGTTATTTACCTTGTGACATCTTTATGGCTATGGGAGTGAAGAAAGCTATCTGACCAGTTGTAGAAGATTAACATTTTTTCCCCTTTCTGCTCCTGGAAAATAGGAGCTAGGGGTTTTCTATCGGAGATGTAAATTTTTTTTTTAAGATTTCTCATCAACATGCTATGCAATATGAAAGCAGTCATATAACATCTAATTTTTGATTACTTATAGATAAAAGGAGAGAAAAATTTACCAGATTTTTGAAATAGTTGTTGTTTGTAAACTTTATAAATAAGAATAATATGTATTGTAATAATAAATTTAATCAGCAAAGAAGATCAATATATTCAAGGCATTACAACTAAATACTGTTGGACTAAATATAGATGGATAGATAAGAGGTAATATGGGCTAAGGGAAATATAATATAGTTGAGAAAAATAAGCTTTATTTTATCTTTTATACAGTGAATAGTTTATAATTAAGTGCTGTGGAGCAGTTAGAATGTGTCATTGTTCAGAATTTGAAGAGATTATTTCCTGGGGGTGGAGAGCATCAGAAAAGTTGTCATGGAGTATGTGGTATTTGAGCTGGATTCTGAAGGGTGAGTAGAATTTGAGCAGATGGAGACTGGGGAAAGACCTAGTCAAAAGCAACATCATTAGCTGAGGAAGAATGAAAAAATATGGTAATGTAACATAAGAAGATAATGGCTTACTTATATTATAGGTCATAAAATGCACTAGATTAACTAACCCTGAGAGCCAGATACTTTGCTAAAATAAACATTTCCATATATTCTCTTTTTAATTCTTCATGATAAGCTCAAGAAATTATAGATGAAGAAACTAGGACATCAATACAACTGGTATTTGGCAGAAGCTTAACTTGTAGGCAGATATCGGGAACCTTGACCACTAGCTTCTTTCCCAGTGTTGGAGGGCCTTTGGGACAGAGAATGATATACATTTCATACTATGATTATTCATGGGATATTTTTGAGCAGGATGTGTAATGTGTTCCTCGCAGTTACTCTTTTTGCCTCATCTCTTCCTCCTATTTACACCCACTTCTCTCTTCAACTCTGCCTTCAAACTACAGAGAGATACCTTTCAGGATTACAGATTTAATTGTATAGTGCAGTTGCTTATAAACTTGCAGTGTTGCCAGGTCTACAGAATCTATTTCCTACTCCTTCCCATGGTGTACAAGGCCCTACCAATCTCTATAGCTTCATTTGGAACTTTTTTCCATTCTCTGAAGTCTTCTTGTCATTCCTCTACTTCTCCTAGGTTAGTCCACCTATTGAGGACCCTTTCTCATCTCTGGACACCCCTCATCCCCTTCTACTGTCTCATTGATTGTTAATTAGTGAACCACTCATTAACCCTTTAGTCCTGTCAATGTAAGAAACATCCAAACCCGTAGAGAATTTTTATGAGAGTTTGAGCCCAAACTGAGGATGGTTGCCTGGAAGCAAGATTGCAAATACTCTGGAGAATAACAGTCTTGCAGTTTCTTTTATGCATTTGAAATTAAGGAAGAAACACAGAGAAGATTACATGAAGGTGGGAGAAAGCAAGGTGGCGATTGGATTACAGGACAGTTAGGATTATGTGCTCTCTTAAGGTTATGCCTTTGAGGGGTGTTATTTCTGGAATTTCACAGGTGTGTTAACCTGGATGCAGATACTCTGGAGAATAACAGTCTTACAGTTTCTTTTACGCATTTGAAATTAAGGAAGAAACACAGAGAAGATTACATGAAGGTGGGAGAAAGCAAGGTGGCGATTGGATTACAGGACAGTTAGGATTATGTGCTCTCTTAAGGTTATGCCTTTGAGGGGTGTTATTTCTGGAATTTCACAGGTGTGTTAACCTGGATGCACAGGAACAATGGACATGTCTTGCTTAAAAACCTTTTACTAAAGAAGGTATAGACCTGGGATGTGACTACCCACCATGACCTGCCCAGTTAGGAATTTGTGAATTTATTACAACACCCCCTATTCATGCACAGTTCATATAAAATTTGAAAATTTATTTCCAGAAATGCAATTCTATATCAAAATGGAATTTAATTATTGACACTACATATTTCATTTTAAAATGGCTTTTAAAATTATTTAATATAGGCTATTTTTCTTTTCTTTTCTTTCTTTTTTTTTTTTTTAACTTTGAGTGTGTGCCATATAATCACAACCAGATATATGTTGTAATCAGGATAGGCTAAGTTAGGTTGCAATAACAACAACCACAAAAATATTAATGGCTTATAACAAAAAGACTTTCCCTCTTCTATCCATGGGGCTTGGCAGGGAGACTAGGCTTATCACAGTCACTTCTGAAGGAAGTTCCACTTGACATGTGCTTCTCGTCACCTGAGCAGGG
>NW_006436288.1:6228164-6235619 GCF_000325575.1 Pteropus alecto
GCTCTGAGCATTTATGCCTGGTGGTGATGCATGACACTTGTGTGAGTACATTTCACTGACCTCATATGGCCTCAATAAATATCAAGGAGACAGGGAAGTGTAATACTACCATGTGGTGGAAAGTGGAGGGCAAATGGAAATATTTAGTCAACAGCACTGCTGGATGTTAAAGATTAGAAATTGTGGGCCAATTCTTTTGAAATTTATGTTCATTAGCAGTTTATAAAATGTAGTCAAATCTAGCAGTTTAGAAATTAAAAGTAAAAGACCTTAAAATGTGATTATGTGTCTTTGAAATCATAATCTTAGTTTAAAACTCTGAATTTCCAGCATGTGCTTAAATTTAACGCAATAAATGTAAGCACTTAGTGGCTGGGGCACAAAAACATGTGTTAAAACCATTTTGTCCACTGATAGTGTTGAAGAAAAAGGCACTGTCACAGCAAATAGGTTGAGTTATGCTTGGATTATAGATCATGCTTGAAAATGATATTGGGGGTGGGGAGGGAGACCATGATTATTATTCAGAATTTATCAGTCAAGGGAAATGAACAGAGTCTGAATGAGTCAAAATTTCACATTGAATTTCTACTCTATGGATGTGTTGAATTTTAGATAAAAACATCTTTTATCTAAAGATGGTCTGTTTTTAATTGTCAACAGTAATTGACGTTTTTGTTTTTTGTTTTTCCTTTAATAAGAACAAGAAATTTATTTGAGGGACATTTAATATAAATGTAGCATTGGAGAGAAATCATATTCTATCCTATTATGGATATTGCTAAACTGTACTGCTTTAATTCCTTCTCTCCCCAACTTGGCTATAAGAGCTTGACTACCTGCATAGGTATGTAAGAGGATGTGGGTGAGAGGAGAAACTGCAAATATAGTTATACAGAAATATTTGCTGATATAAGCTTCTTAGGAAATATTTTATTATTTTCTAGAATGAATAATGATTGTCAGTGTGACCGAGTATAGAGGCACGAAGTAAGGAAATCTAAAAGCAGTATCTGATTCAAAAAATTTGACCAGTAATTGTTTTTCCTGTGTTTTGTTTATATTACACAACAAGAAACGTCCTTCCATTTCTTATGTGTAAGTTAAATATGTATGAGTAGATCTCTTAGCTTTCTTTTGCCTCACAGTAATTGTGTTGAAAATTATCAAGAGATGCATTAGTGTAAGTTAAATATTAAATATAGGAATTACAAAATGAACTATTCCATGAAAATAAAACTTTTTTAAAGAAAAATAGGTACTAATTGTTGGACTGCTTTTTCATTTAGCAAATATGGAACATCACTCTTCTGTCTCTCAGAAAATTTGCCAAATTGTTCAGAACTCCCCTTGAATGTTTGTATTTCCATAACCTATCAAAAGAACAACTGATTTGTATGTCCATTTAAAGGCAGGGTCATTCAGCTAACTTCTTTGTGGTAATATGACAGAAAGAAAGGGAGGGAGAACCTTGCAGTATTGGTTTGTGTAGCAAAAAGTTAAAGGACAGAGAAGTTTAAAATTATGGAACACGTGAAAATTAAGTTTCTATTCTCAGTAGTGTGGTACACGTATAGGAAGTTTCAAAGATGATGCATCTTGTAATTCCTATCTTTTCCGTTGTACGTGATCCAGCAAGTATTTATCAAATACTTATTGTTTAAGCTACCTGTGGCTGAGTTTTCATTTCTGTCCCGCTGTACCCCTTCTCTCAGCAGGTCCTAACCTCTCCATTATGATGATCAGTTTTCTATATACATTAACTATGTCTTTTCTCTAATAGGCCTTCACACTGCCCACTTTTTCTTTCTGGTACTTAATATACATGAACAACTAATATCCATACCTCTTAAACTCACCAGCTCAGGCAAAAAACAAAAACAAAAACAGTTGGTATTGTTTTTATCAGCCCATTTGCATTCTGAGGAGCCTAGTCAATCAGATAAGTTTATTATTCTATTGAAATTCATTCACTTTATGCATTGGTCACTATGTGTCTTACATGTAGCAGCAGGTTTAAGAATATCATTGAGTTGGCAACAAATTATGGACATATATAAGCTTAAAAATTGCCTTGTAAGTGTTCAAAATTAAAGAAATAAAGCATGAATTCTCTTTGACCCAAACAAGTCAAGATGCAGCCTCAATGTCAGTGTGGGTCAGGCTGTGGAAGAAATGAATGTGATGAAATGACAATGCATGCACTGTGAATTAAAATAAAGTGATTTCAGCATATATAGGGAATGGATGAAGCATGCCTTACTTTTTCAGCTTCATAAATGAAGAGAAGACTTGGATAGTAAGAGAAACAGGGAGTGTTTTTATCATGAACCTTGGGTGTGTTCAAAGTAAATCAATTTGTGTTCTATGACGGAAACCAAGACCAGGTTTGAACCCCTGTGGATCAATAAATTTCACACCTAATCTTGAGCCTTAGAGAACACCTCATACTCTTGCCAGTTGTCAGCAAACTCATCACCACAGCTAGTAAAATAACTCCAAAAGCAAATCAAGCTGGCAGAAATCACACAAAGACATGGGTGACAAAAGAACAAAATGGGTTATTTTCACAGCATCTTTTCCATTGGGCCCGACACTATACTGCTTACATTAGGAACAACTAGAAGTCTAGAGATAAAGACAGGCGCTAAATTCTCCAATAATGCAGGAATAAGTGTTAACAGCTGTACCTGGATGCTTTCCTCTGTTTTGTCCTGGAGATATTTCACCAGTTAAAGAGAAGCTGACTACATACCTTAGAAAAAAGTTTCTCTATCATATTGTCCAAATCCATGTAAATCTTTTAAATTTTCCCCTTTTTTCTAAGTTAAGTCACACAAGTATCTGTAAGGTTTTTCCAAATACTTTGTTAAGCCTTAAAAACTTTCCCCCCAAATTTATAGCGTGTCCAAATGGCTGCAAATTATAGCCAAATGTGAATACGTATGCACACATGGAATGGAGCCAGTTTTTAAAATGCGGGTGGCATTGTCTTTAACTCAGACTCGTAATGCTTTACATAGTAGTGGGAAACATCAGGGCTACTTGAAATTTTTTAAAAGCAAACAGAATTTTGGAAAAACCAAGGAAAATGAGACTATGGCCTCACCTTCTATTTCTCACTAATGACAGAAGTGCCTCCCTTGCTGTGTTTATTGTTTCTCCCGGATGATCTTTGCGTACCCCGTCTATGGAGTATAGAGTCATTGCCCTGTACTCATTTTTTCCTTCCTGGGGATATAAATAGACAGATGACGCCCTATGCTCTCTGCAGTCTGTGCATCATTCATACCGTACATCTCCTTTCTAGGTCACAAAGCTTTTTAAAAAATCAGCAGCAGTAGCAGCATGTGAGAAGATGAGCATATGACCCCTTCTCTCACCTCAAAGCAGTGCCTTTGATAGCATCCAGACAGCAGCACATGGAAACTTGACATTTGTGTGGTTCAAGAATATCAGAGGGGAAAATAGCCATTCTTACCAAATAGCTTAAAAATAGCGTTGTCTGAGCATTCTTCCCTCCACCCTTTCTCCCCCACATGCCTGAAGTGAAGCCCTTCTCATCCAAAGCATAATGAGGAATTTGTATTTTGTGAGAATTTAAAAGAATAATTTGTATTTTATGAGAATTTGAAAGAATTTGTATTTCGTGAGAATTTGGAGGAGGACTTGGCATTTTGTGAGAATTTGAAGCACCTGCCTCTCCAACTATAACTTTCTGCCTTCTGCCTTTGACTAGTTGCATAAGCTCAAATCATGAGAAAATGTCATCTCCCTCTCCAGTAAAATAAAATGGTCATTCTTTCTAGCAGTCATTTATTATTAAGCGCTTACCAAAGAACAGTTACAGTGTTGAGTGTTTTGAGATGGGGTGAGGGAGGAACGTTATATTCTGCTCTCCTCCAGCCTCTTCACTTTGCTTGTAAACTGTGATCTTTAGTCCAGCTCTTCCCAAGAGGGTTGATTGCCAGTGCTAATCTCAGATTTGGGTGAGGCAGGGAACAAGGCTGGTGAGTAGCAGAGGCAGTGTCCTTGTAGTCACTGAGTTTGAGTCCCAGACTCCAACTTACTCATCACCTTGTTTTCCTCTTGATCTGTCAGAACTTTTTAGAGACCGTCAATTTTCTTGTTGAGTAAATATTTATTGAGTGTGCCAGACTAGTTTAAACATTTAGAATACCAGTTAACAAGTTGATAAACCTGTTTGCTTTAAGTTTCACTCTGTTAGATAATATTTCAGGTGGAATAAATTCTGTGAAGAAAAATCAAGTAGGCTAAGTGTTATCAATAGGTGGGTATGGAGGATGTGTACTGTTCTATATAGGTTGGCCAAGGAAGCTCAAACTGATAAGGGGACATCTGCTTTTTTCAGAGGAGTAAGCCATGGCCATGTCTGGGGGAATACATTTCAAGGCAGAGAAAATGGCAAATGTAGATCTTACAGGTGAGGGCACTGCAAAGGAGCAAAGGTGAGAGCAGTGTGACAAGCGATTGTAAGAGGAGGCAGTAGGACACACCACGGGGCCCTCATAGACCATGTTGAGGCCTTTGGACTTTGTTCTGATCAAGGTGTGACTTCTCAGAGGAGAGGCATAATCTTCACAAGACAGATATGGAACATAGACTGTAGATGGGCCAGGACAGGCATGTGCTCGTATTTTGATGAATATGTCAGATGTACTTTTTGTCAAAAAAAGATGCACGTCAAAAATTTGAGCTCAGGTCTTGCTAGGGAGTAAGAAGTGTAGCATAGCAATGTGCAGGTGCTAAACAGTGTTTACTTGGGTGCCTTATGACTTTGAGAATGTGTTCAGAGTAGTAAGCAATTTTTAGCTCAAGCTGAGTAAGAGCATGAAGGATGAGCAGGTGAAAAGCCCAGTCACCTGCGGAAAGGTGTTTCAGTTTTACAAAGCTTGCTGTTTAAATCAATTATTTACTTTGAAATCCCTTCAAGTATGTTAGCAAACTTCTAGTATCTGAAAGTATGCCTTGATCACTTGAAAAAGGCTGTTGTTTAAGGTATTTAAGAACGTGGTTCAGACTTCCAGTCCAGGAAAGTTTCAGACCTCAGTGTATTAACAGCTCTCCTAAACACTCTTCAGTAGTGTCTAATTCACCTCTAGTTGTCAATTACTTTTCTGGAAGAAAGGACCAATGACTTTTCTGAATGTCAGCTGATCTCAAACCAAAAGGGGGTTCATTTTCCTTTTTTAAGTATACAACATTACATGGCCCCCTGGTATTTAGAAGAATTTTCTCATGCAAAAGACTAGAGTACTAGACTTCTTTTGGAAATAGCCAAATTTTATATTTATTTAGGAATATTTGTGCCTATAATACATTAGCAGTTACACATAACACACAGACAGTTGTTTAACTAGTTAACTTTGTGTTTCATCCCACCATCTTGCTTGCTGCACTCACATATATTAAATTTCTTTTTATTAAATTGCTCTGACCTGACTCACTGGCCCTTCACCTGCTGAGTCAGCCTTGTCCCTCTGTCACCTTTGTCTTCTCTCTCTTATAACCTGATTAACATGCACTGTTCCTTTAAGTCTCAGCTTAGACTTTACTTCCTCTTGGAATGCTTCCCACATTCCCGAACTCAAACTGAGTGTTAGTGCTCCTGAATCATAGCCCTCTTCTGAGCTGATCAGATTTGTTCTCATACTGAGTCGTAATGGCTCACCTAGACAAAATTGTGCAAAGGCAAGAATGGTCTCTGTCTCATTCATCATTCTTGTTCTTGGTGCCTGGTTTAGTGTACGGGACATAGCAATCAATCAATGCCTGTGAGTATAATTGAATCAAAATAATATTTTTAATTTGAAGTTCAATTGTTTTAAGGTATAAGTTCCTCCTTTTCCTCGTTATCAGTATTAGAATTGAAGTCATCTTTGATATCTACCTCTCTCTCACTCATTCATTAAATCATTCACCAACTTTTGACAATTTTCTTTTGCAGTGTGTTTCTAAATGTTTATCTTCTTCTCATCGTTGTAATTAATGTTCTGTTTTCTTTGCCCGTGAGTAAAATAAGTTTGGAAATGATAGACAAGCATTTAATGCATTGGTTACCACAGGACTTGACAAAACTTTTAATGAAGGAACATTGTGAATATCTACAGGAGGAATATAAGAGCATTTACTACAGTTATTTGATCAGAATCTTCTTTAGTCTTGGAGCATCTGATGTGGGTAATGATCAGCAGAACTCACCTTGGAAAATGCTGGCAGAGATTGTGGAAGAGCCACCTTCTTGTCATGGGTTGAGGATCGTTTGGCTTTAATTTAATGACAGACATCAGCTGTAGACAGCAAACCCAGGGAAAGAAAGCATGCCAGACCCCTGACGCTGAGTGACTTCTGGCTCTTACACTCCCTGGGCAGCTTGCACCAGTTACCTTGATTAGATAATGGGGCTCCTAATAGGGATGTGCACACCTCATTCACCTGTTAAAGACACTACTATTTTATCTCACAGAGGTGTGCACTGCCTGCTTTCCTTGATGCTATCTTGATAAGATTGTAAAGAGTTGACAGCATCTGTGCTCCCTTTGGCAGCACATAGACTAAAAAAAGAGTTGACAGCATCTGTCTTCAGGCACTTTGGAAAAAAGCCACAATGCTATGTTATTTAATGCCTACCCACATCACTGGTTTGAATCAGTAGGTGCAAGGAGTTTGAAAGCTAGCCTCATAGAAGTTGGGTGACAGGCTTATGGGTTTTTATCTTCCAGATTTGTGACATAAAGATATAGATTATCTATATCTATAGAGATTCTCTCTCTCCTTTTGCTTAGGTAAAGGTAAACAAGCAATAAAATCTATGGAAAGAGAGAATCATGATAAATGATTACATAAAATACATTAGAAAGTTCAACTTTTGGGTTAAAGAGGTCAGAGAGGGAAGCATGTAAAATGTTGGCTACTTTTTTATATTCTTGTTTTGAATATAAATGGATCATGTTGACACATTTATTATCCTATCGTACTTCTCCAGTTGCTAACGGCTCATATTTTGGAGTCATTCTTTCCAGTTCTATTACTCTGACATCAATATTTGATCTATCTGCAAATCCTGTTCTAGTCAACTTCAGAATATACCTAGAGTCTCACTATTTTTTACTACCTACAGTTACCACACCGGTCTCAGTCATCATCTGTTGCCTGTATTGCAATAGCATTCTAAAATGTTTCTACTTCCACCCTTGCTTCCTTATAGTTTATTCATCACACAGCAACAGAATTAATCCTTTGAAAGATGAATCAGATCATGTCATTTCTCTGTAATTTTGTGATTGCTCCACTTTTCATTCAGAATAAAATTCAACATTCTTAACACAACCAATGAGCTCAGCTATGACCTGTCTTCTGCTATATCTTTGACCTCATCTTCTAACACTTCCCCCGTTACCCTTTAGTCACATTAGCTCATTGCTCTTGTTTGAA
>NW_006436288.1:6235629-6257350 GCF_000325575.1 Pteropus alecto
GGGTTCTGCACTTACTATTTCCTCTGCCTGGTATGTATTTTCTTTCATTACCCACTTTGTTTATTCTCATTTCCTTGCAGTCTCTGCTCCAACTTTCTTCATCAATGGGGTCTCCCTCCAATTCCCTTATTCATAGCAATTCATACACAGTAACCCTAATTACTCCCTTTATCTTAACTATATTTTCCTATATTGTCTGTATTACCACATGACATGTTATTTACTTTTTTTTTCCTGTTGCTCCAACTAGAATGCAAGCTCATTGAGAGGAGAACTTTGTTTTTCACTTCTAAGAACAGTGCTTGCAACAGAGTTCCTGGCACATAGTAGGCATGTAACAAATGCTCGCTAAATAAACAAAGATGAAAGAATGCTCGAGTAAACCTTTTGTTTATTATGGCAGTCCTCATTACTAAGAAGCGATAGCTGCTTTTTAATAAAGTTCTGTCATCTCTGTATGTTTATTCTAAGGTTGAAAAGCTTTCTGGTTATAAACATATAAGTCAATATCTTATTAATTTTTGCTCTCCTATTTCTCTCTTTCATGGCATAAGGGTCAGGTGAGTAAAGTGTTGAAAATGTTGGAAAATAATCAAAGAAAAAGAATACATAATCTATTCAGATAATACCTCTCAAATCTGCCTGAGCACATTTTAAAGATTGTTATTGTGTGAGATATCTAAAGCTTTCCTAAATCACAGCATTATAGACCCCTGTAACATGTCTGCTGATGTCACATTTTTAATGATAAAGAATTGGCACTTGACTACATAAGATGATATTTTTTTCTGTGATGAAAAAATACATGAAAGAAAATACTAAAAATTATGGGTTAACTGAAAATTAACTATTTTAACAGTTGTGTCCAGGATGTCTTGACAAACTAGGTTCCCCCGCACAGTGATTATCCCCCATCCCAGCACCTCCCAGATAGAGTCCGTGTTTCAGAACAGAGAGAGTTGAAGGCATGTACTATGTTCTGCTTCATAAAAATTTGCTAAGTGATGGGAGAGTTCTATAACTTTTATAAGTTTACTAAATATAGAAGCAGGTAGAATTTTAAAATAATGAATCGAGTAGTATGTTCCCTGGCAGTATGTTTGCTCATGTAATGTATCACGTCACTGAATAAGAGAGAGTATACAAACAAATTTGGTGGAAGAGTTGATAAAACAAATATGAATATTTCACCTTTGAACCACAGTGTCTATACTTAATGTCTATACTTTGACTTCTTAGAAAATTTTATTTCAAAAATGTTGATGAAAACATGGATCTCTCTGTGCTTGTAGGGTGAACCAAAGCTCACATAACCTAAATTGATAGCTGTGAAGCTCAACTAATTTATAGATAACAGGTTATAGTCAGAGAAGATAAAAATGTGACAAACTCAGGACAATATTCTTGATATAATGATAATAAAAAATTCTTACCAACAATATTTCCAGAAGTCCAATTAGGCACATTGGTGTCCATGGATAGAGTTGCCAAGCATTGCATTATAATTGAACAACTAATGATTTGGTTTTTTGAGTTTATTAAAGTGAAAATTTAATATCCCTTTTGTCATTCCCTTGCTTGTATATGGAGTGGTACTTAGTCAAAGGTAAAATGAATTAAGGCTAAGGCTTTGCCCGCCAGAGTTAAGCAAAAGGCTTATGCTTTTGGATGAGTTTTCCAGCTGAGGACTCGTCCGAGTAACTGCTCTCTCTCTCTAAGCATAGAGATGCTTTTGTCAATTAACCTTAATTTTTACTTTGTCTTTCCTTGGCCTGAGTTATGCCAAAACCTCCTTCTCAGAATATCTTTTTAATCCTCTTTTATACAAAGCTAATCAATCACTTCATTCCCAGGGACACATCTATTTCCAACAACAAAAACCCACAAAAAACAAACCTGGAATTTCACGTGAAAATAAAACCTCAAGCAAATTCTGAGATGGACTTGAGTGGAGAAGGAAATCCCCTCCTAATATGATGAAAGGGCTCTATTTTCTGATACTAAGCAGGGAACATTTTTATTTGTTCCTTTTGTTTTTTAATAACAACATTCTTTATTTGGAACTTAGATTTATATAGGACTCCCAATAGTATTATATTTATATTATTTCACATGGATAATTAAGGCATACATAAATTAAGGGTATATATGCATATATATATATATGTGAGTTTGAATGAAACACACATGTCAAGAGTATATACACACACCTTAATTCATGTATGTTTCATTTTATCCATATATTAAATATTGTAAGTATAATTCTCTATGTGTTTTATATATAAATTATTGTATAATATTGTCTTTTATATTATCTCCATGGAAGATCCAGACTAGAATACTAGTTTTATAAACTCACAGCCCTACTGGTAGAAAGGGTATGATGTCTCTATCCAAAGGTATTATGACAATTAATTTAATTTGGGCAGGTTAGAAGTGAGGATATTATCAGAGATGTTATATTTGTTAAAAAATAGCTTGCAATATAATTAAATTCATTGTAGTTGGTTTATGGCAATGCTGTAAAAATTTAAAAAAAAAAACTTCTAAACTATGCCTTGATTAAACCAATAAACATGTCAGATAAATTCCCACTTAAAAAGTTATTTTCATTTACCTAAAATTGCTGCATCTTGAGCCTATCTTCTATACAAATTTTCACAATGTTCTTTATATAGTTAGATGTTATGATTATTTCAGTGATTTCATTAGATACTAACTTTACTAACCAGCAGGTGTGATTTTTTACATCTTTTCCTTCAAAAGTATTTCCATATATTTTTTCATCTGGATTTCAAGAACTTGGATTCTTTAGTCTGCTAGTGAAATTTCATCTTTCTGTATGTGCTCATCTTCCCATGGATAGATGTATTATTTATAAACCAATTAGTTGTGGTATCACAAAAGTCTGAAGGGCAGTGTCTGGTGACTTTGTAGCTTTGTTTCACAGTTGTTAATGATCCCTGACAGCCCTTCTATTGCTTACCTTGTGTGTGCAGTTTTCACCTGCAATTTCCATTTCTTTTCGACGTTGTATTGAGTTTGTTGCCACTGATCTCCCTTTTTTCATTGATACTCCTTATATTTATATTGAATTTCATCAATTTGTGTAAATATTAACTTCCAAAAACCTACTTTGGAATGGTTAAGTAATAATGTTGGGAAGATCTTTTTGTATAGGTTTAAGAGTTAACTGGGTTACAGTTTACAAGTGACATTTGGTCAGTATCCTTCTCCTATTTTCCTACTAACGTGCCCTTAGAAACACAGAAAATGGTTTATGCAGAAAACTGTGATTAACATTGAATCTATTGCCTAAACCTGGGAGGAGTTTTCACTAACTAGAGAGAAGATAGAAATGAAACTCATAGTCAATCCCTCAGCTTTGCTATAATCCTCTGAAAGTAATTAGGAAGACAAGCTGTCTTTCCTAAGATTCAGAAACATAAAGCTCTTGCAGTAAAAAGCAAAGACAGAAGTTAGGATGCTGTCCATCTTTTGCATGAATGCAGTCTTCGAAGCTATCGAAATGTCTCCCACTGTATGATGTAGTCAATCGCATGGTGTTTACATTATTTTACAGTGTGATTAAAAAATGCTTATGGTAATACCTTAAGAAGGGGAAAAGGGTGGATTTTTAAAAAAATGAGTATGTAGGAGAATAAAAAATATGTGAAAGTACATAGTTATAAGGGTGAAGAAAATATGTCAAGTATTAACAGTGCTTCCTAAACAGATGGAGGGATTAGGGGTGACTTTTTTTCTCTATTTAATGTTTCTTTGTAATTCTCACAATTTTTATAATAAGCATGTGCTTTTTTTGTAATTTTATGACTTTGAATATGTATAAATTGCTATTTAAGAAAAAGAAAAATAGATGGAAAATATAAGGGTACCCCATTTTTAGCATATGTGCACTAATGCTGGAAAAACAGAAGACAGCAGGAAAAGAGGAAGACCAAATATGAGATAGATCGACTCTATAACTGAAGCCATAGGCCTGAATCTACAAGAGCTGAGCAGGGGTGTTGTGGACAAGACATCGTGGACACCACACATTCATACGCTGCCAGGAGTTGGAACCAACTCACTGCACACAATTTTATGTAAAATTCTCAACTATCTTGTGAAGTAGACTTTTATCAACATTATGTAATTAAGAAGTGGTCCGACCGAGATAGTTTCATAATCTGTGCAACCCCAAACACCATGCTCCTTCCATTACACCTTGTCACAGACACAATGATCCTGCTGGAAAGTTTTAAAGGTAGAAATCTACTAAAAGATACTTATAGAGTAAAAAATTTAAAGACATTTCCAAGTTATTAACATAATTTCTATTTTTAAAATTTTGTGTACCTTTTAATATGATTTCTAATTAGGAAAGTAATATACTGTATAAAGAAAAAATCATGTATAATTTGACCAAGAGCATCAAGAGATTGTTTGACATTTTAGAGTATGTTCTTCCTATTTGTATGGAGTGTGTGTATTCATGTGTGTGTGTGTTTTTAGAGATTTTGAAGCATTAACCTGAAATATGTCAAAACTTTCCAATTTAATGCCGGTAACATTTTTGAGTTATAATTGTTTTATTGTATATCAGTAGTGCCCATTCAGAAAGACAGAACCCACTTTAATATAAGCAGCAAGAGAGTGAATGAAAGGAATTAATTACGAAGATAACAGAAGGACTGGAGGTACCAAAGGGAGAAAAGGTTGCTGCCCCCAAATCAAAAAGCTGTTACCACCGAGGGCTGGAGGCCAGGAAAGTACATTTGATGCTGAGTTGCTAAAGGGAGGCGCCATTCCTTCTGATGTCACTGTTGGAACAGTACTGATGAACTGAGTGGTCTCCCAGGAGCAAACCCTGCTCATATTTCTGAGACTAGGAGACTGGATGCCACAGTTACCTGCAGTGATTCTCAGGAACCCTCTGCTGCTGTTGCCTATGTTTAAAATAGAAAAAAATAACTTTTGCTTCCTTCCACCTTCAAATCTCTAACAAGTCCCTCTGTTTGGCAGACTAATTTATTAAGGCACAGTATTGCTCCAGGAAGTGAATGGTTGAAAAAAATGGGATGTCAGCAAGGAAGATATATGTACTTCTCTGAAGCACCTCATACATAGTTTATAAGAAAGATACTTATAGAAGAAAAATATTTAAATTCTGGTAAATGAGAGAAATTTTTAAACTTTTGAAGTACTATGAAAATTGTTTATGTTAATATTATGGCAGAATTTATATAACTGATTTGTTAGAACAAAGACAAGTCTATTTGATGTATATATAGAAAATTTTTGTAGTCAGGATTATTAGCAGCATGTCTTTAAAACATTTGCTATTTGAAAAAATGGCTTTGGCCTAATTATTTTAAAGACTATATTGTTCATCAGTTTAAGTAGAGACATGGGAGTTGATGATCTCAGAAGTGTTTTTCAGGTTCCACCCCTATTTTTACTCACTGTTCCCTCCCTCAGTCACTCAGATCAGAGATGAATGTCATTCTGTTTTTAGCTTAACCTGTATCATTCTTGATAAAATATAACTTTAACTTTTTATATAAGTAATGAGTGCCTAGTGTAATCTACTGCAGTAATTCTTGAAATGTACAGTTCATATCAGTGGTAGTATAAAAGATTATTTTAGATAAAACCAGATATGCTTGTAGATAATATGTGTTTCCTAAGTTATTTGGTTTTCAATTCAGCCCTGATCTTTCTGATTGGAGAAAGGGGAGCAGATCCCAGTTTGGTGCTAGTATGCTTTTAGCATCCCTCCCACGCATTCATCTCTCTTTGCAACAAGAGAGCAGAGGCCTTGGTGTCAGATTTTGTCAGGAAATCTTGCTAGAGTGTAATGGTGGGGCATTGTTTCTCACTGAATTTAATTTTATGGCAACTCTCTACTTATATAAATTATTACTAAGTTTTCATTTAAGTAGAGACATAAAGTTAAAAAAAATAAATTCAATTGAAGAAAATTCTAACTTAAGTGCGCTATATTATGGGTGGTTTATCCATAACATGGTAGAATTATGAAGGTGATTGCTATGTGAATAATTTAAATTTTGGAAACATTAGTATATAGTAATTTACTTTCATCTTTTCCTTCTTTTTTAGTTACTTTTACATAAAGATACGAAGCATAGAAGGATAGACTTATTTTGAAAAATTAGATTAAAAAATTATTTTTTGTCTACCTTTTTTCCCTATATAATCTATATTAAACTTTGGGCTTAACCCAGTAATAAAAAGAGATGATAATGATTCATGATTACTGATTTTTTAAAACCACAATTCCTATTAAAATAACCTCATGGCAATTTTTAATGAATTTTGACCAGCTGGTTTACCAAATGAACACAAGTCAGATATGTTTCAAAATACCAGTTTACGAGTTTATAATACCCTGTCTTCCAGAAATGATATATTATTTTTATATAGTATGATATATCAAAACACAGATAGTATCAGAAGATTTTACCAATAGCAATTACAATAGGAATAAAAGGAATACTAAGGCAGGAAAGAGATGAAGTACTTTTTTCTTTTGCCACCTTGCTCCTGCATTTCTCTGAGTGCTGCTTGTATATAGATGTAGTTTATCACCACAAATAAGGGTTATTTATCAGTCCTGGATCTCACCCATAACTTGTAATTTTTGGTGGAGATATACTAAATGTATTATTATCTTTGACAAGTACTTAGCCCCAGAATTACCAAATCAATTTTCAATATTGGGAAGATTAAAAATTAAACTATTTTGTCTTTTATAAAGTTTGGGTTTAGGATTAGGTTTTTTTTTTTTTTTTTTTTAATCAGAATTGTCTCTTTCCCCTCAGGGTTGCTCTATACAACATTCCGATTTGTTTGGTTCATTATTAATTTTAGTTTAATTTGGTTAGATTTTTTAAAATGTTATTTTCATTATACAAAGTTTTCTTTTATCCTCAATTTACATTAGTTCAACATTGACTTCAAGCTTTGTTACAGTTTGGTATTCGTTTAGTTAAAGAGCGCTGGTAAAATATCAACATATTAGGAGAGTAAAATCTATAATTATACTTGAGATAAATTTTTTCAACTACAGTACATTGCCTATGTTCATCTATAAAAAGATTAAGAAGGGTTGCTGTTGCCTTCAAGCAGACCTTTTGAGAATAACTTTGAAAATATTTTATAGGTAATTTAAGTTTCAGGTATCACAATTGTTAAGCTATGAAGAGCAACAAACTAGGAGTCAGAAGACTTTTAGCTTATCAGTACCAGAGCTGGAGATAAATATGTGATCTCTCTAAATCTCCATTTCTTCATCTGTAAAGCGCAAATCATTATCTTTTCCTTTTCTACCTGTTTGCTATTTGCAGGATTAAGTATGTTGGTGAGCAATTTATATGTATTTTAAAACTCCACGTAAGTATGTTATATTTATCTATGATCAGTCAAAGCTTGTTTTAATGCTAGATGCCTTATATCTAAGCATATCATTATATCCATAGGTGAATCAGCTAAGCCTATGAGAAATATATCTAGAGGTAGGAGTTCTCTTATATCACAGCAAACAACCTGTAGATACACAAAGATAAAGAATTAGGGAATGGGAAATATCACCTACTCTGAAACATTACTGGCTTTACTCTTGTTTTTACTTTTTACATTTGTTTCAATACTCGCCCAGAGTACTTTGAAATGTTTTATTTTCTAATTACAAAAGTAATATGTATTCACTGAAGAAAATGCAGAAAAGCATTAGAAAGGGGACAAAACATCACACTTAATCAATCCCATTACCCAGGCCTGAACACTGTTAATATTCTGGCATAATTTCTTCCATTTCATGTTTGTGCTTCTGTGTGTTTTGTGTATGTGAGAGCACGTGTGTATAGTTCTTGTTTTAGTCTTTTGATTTTATAAAATTAGGACTGTATTATTTAAAGAGTATATATATATATATTTTTATAGCTGAGCTTTAATTTTTTTTCCTGTAAAGCAGAACCACTTTACATTTGTTTCTGCCTAGTTTTGGTTATTAATGATATCTACTCATGCTTTTGTGTTCACTGGTAATTTGATATCATGATCATCATTCTGCATGTGCCACTAGATGGCTCTGTTCTTGGAGTAACTATTCCTTAAAAGTGTGGTCTGTATTATGTGGAAATGATGAGAAATGTTATTGGCCTTATCAGCATTATGTTAAACATGCAAAAATGTAATTGCATAATAATTCATTGATATTTTAAATAGTATTTCAATAGATCCACAAATATACCCTCTTAAAAATGGGGATAGAAATACTCAGAAAGCAATGTATTTCCCTAATAAAGTCCACTGCCAATTGATAAATCAAAACCTGAATATTTTTTTCAGATTTTTCTTTTTAAATCTTTGAGTATAATATTGAATATATCATCATTTTGTCTATTAATTATCTAATTTTTTCATAATTTTTCTTTCTGTACTTCTTTATAGTGACATTGTAATTCTGCAGGCCCATGAGGTACATTATGTGTATATGTAAGACTTTATTCTGGGTATTTGTAATGGTAAGACGTTGTACTATGAGCTGAATCATAATAGCCTTACTTTGAAAGGCTATTTTTTTATAGGTCTTAAGGCATAGCAGGATAGTGTGTGATGCAAATTTTCTTTCTTCTTGAAGACTGACTGCAGGGCTATAAATGACTGATCTGATGTTGAATGGAATGAAACATATGGACATAGATATTAGTTTCTCGTGTGTGAATGAATTGCAGTCTTTGAAATGGTTTATCCAAAGCTTACCAGACATACCTACCTAATTACCATCAAACTTTCTCTTATACAGAGAAAATAAAATATTTTAGGAGAAACACTCTATCATTGTTATGAACCTATTAAATATACTATATTTATACAACCAAGCGAATCTTGGTATTATGAACTAAGAAGCAGTTAATAGCGTAAGAATATAAAAGAACACTGAAATGGCAATGAGAAGGTTAGCTATAACATATAAGCTCTTCGTGTATAACTGTTAACTTACGTTTTTTTAGGTTCATTACATCCCGTTTATTTTTATTTTTTAGAAATGAAAAGTTACATATAGCTTATAAAAATTCTGGTGTTTTTCTTAGTTTATCAAACCTTCCTTTCTGAAGATTGAAGTCAATGAAATTGGAGGTTGCTCTACAAACTTCCTTCATTAGTATGTCATTTTCCATTCCTACAGTGTATGTATATTAAGGACAGTATCTTTTATGTTAGTTCATATTAAGTTGTAGCATAACACATGCCTACAGCTAAGTACTTACATATTCTAGAATAATGCCATTATTACTTTTATTTATACTTTTTAAAATAGTAGCATGTCCTAAATAAAATAGAAAATATAAAAGTTAAAAGTCATGGAGATGGGTAAAATGGAGAAAGCAAATAGGACAAATGGTTTCTACTTCTTAGAACTTGAGAGATTCTATCTAAAGGAATGTTTCAGAAGAAGAAAGTATTATAAATAATACATATGTGTGCCAAAATATTACTCATCTTAGAGCTTCTTTTTCAAGATTTTGGATTAATAAGAAACTGTTTAAATGGAAGTTGTGTAGAGGCCATTGCTGAGTGTGAAGAGCCAATGAACTAAGTCAGCAGGTTAAAACCTGACCCTCTGGCCCATTTATTTTTCTCTCTTCTGCCTCTTGAAAAGCATGTTCCCTAGAGATTCATCCAAATAGTCATTGGGAGTCCAGAGGCCCCACCCTTTGTCCCGTACACCGAGCTGTGTTATGCAACATGCAAATTGTTCCCAGTCCAATTCCTGACATCCAAACTCTTGGAAGTCAAGCACAAAAACAGGATGCTTCTGTGAAGCACAAACACTTTGCACTGACAGTTACAATCTGTGAAGGAACTATTTTAGTTATACAAACAAATAAGTAGGTGTTTTTAAATTTAAATTTTATAAAGCTTATCAACCTAAAAAAAAAAAAAAGCTCTAACATTTAAGAATTCTTGCTGAATGGGAAGCAGTAATTCTCATGTGTTTCAATAAGATGAAAAGGTGCCAGATGGTGACTCATCTAACAAGGTGCACTGAGTCGTATTTAGGTAACTGTGATGAGATAGTATGCACAACCATGAGTAATACTGTGAATCTGGATGCTTTTTTATTTTCAGTGTAGCTTTAAAGAAATTATTTTAAGAATAAATTATGACTAGTACATTATTTTAAAATGTCTCATAATAAGTGGCCATTTGTCTATTTTTGTGTTTTTAGCTCTGTTTTTGTGTAGTTGATGCTGTAGGCAAATCCAATCTGCATATAGAAATCACTTAATCTACTAACAGATTATCTGACTGTGGCTTTGTGTGACAGATAAAATTTGAATTTTAAGATAAAATGTTTCTTCCTCTTTCTCCTCCTTAGCAGTCACCGCCCACTCCAGTGACTAAAGGCACCTGCCTTTCTCCATCACTAATTTTTAGTTTGAATGGTAGAATGAGATCTTCATTAACTGTTTCCCATCCTATGGTTATGAAGACAAAGAATAAGTTGTCTTTTTGAATCCAGAGTTGAGTTCAAAATTTACAGAAATAAACACAAATTTCATTAACTTTTGGGGGGACTTTTTTGTTTTTCTCTTTGTTTGGTGGGCAGCCTTTATTAAATATGCCTTCCAAAGCTTTTTTCTTGGTTGTTGCACTGCTTGACCAGTGTGGTTTTCAATTTTTATCTAATTGTGAGTAAAAGAAGACAGCTGTTAAAAATAAATTCTAAGTTATTGTTTGTTTTCATCCTTTAGAAAATTTTGATTTCAAGAAATAGCAGATAGATTTGGTTAAAACAATAGACTATAATTATGTAAAATCTTTGGAAGAGATTCTTTTAGAAAGAAGATAAAAAGAAAGATCTGTGATCATTCCACTCTACCTTTGTTTGTGTATCTAGGAATCTTTAATTCTGAAATGAATTATAAAGATAGTTTAGCTCAACTCCATTTTAAATAGGGGCAAACACCCAGGCCCCAGTGCTTTGTATAATGATTTTCCATGTTTCTTTCTGGTACTCTCTCCATTACTCCATAGATGTTTCAGCGTTAAATTTTTTATAAAAATGAATTATTACTCTTGGTTATATAAAAGAGAATTTTAAATAAGCTCTCTTTTATGATTTAGTTTTTTAAGCATGTGATACTCTCTTAAAAGCATTGAAAATGCATCTTCTGGCATCTTTTACTAGGTTTTGGACTGCATTTCTAAGGCATTGTTCGGGTATCCACTTTAATCTGAATATTTGAGCTAATTAAACAGTGGAAAGTTGTTCGATGGATAGGAACATTTCTTTAAACACTCATTTAAATTAATAAAGAGTCTGCCTTTTGTAGCCAGCTTTGTGATTTTGTCCTTGAAGCTCATGCAAAGTAAATTATGTTGTTTAGATTTTAAAATAGCAACATTTTTCAACTAGGATTGAACTCTGTAAATTAATTATGATATTTACTTTTTCATTTGTAGTATGAGTATTTCCTTTTATACTCTGAACTGTCTCAGAATCTTGCTTTCATTTTAATAACATTTTGCATATTATATATTTTACATTTGTACATGTTGCTTATTATCATTAGCCTTTGTCTAGAAGTTAAAAAGGTAGATGATTGAGTTCTGGACCAGCCTGCGGTCTGGGGCAAGTTATATCATTTCTCTGGATCTTATTTTGTCGATCTGTATAATCGTCCCAATAATATGGATCTATAAGATGGATTGTAAAGATCAAATGACATGAATAAGATAAATTGCCTGGCATAGCATCAGAAACCTAGTAAGTTTGTGCAAATCATAGCTATGTAAAGATGCAAGAGGCAACTCGAGTTACACTGACAGCAAGGTCTGCCTAATGTAACAGGTTACACTGATAGTCTCTCCCTCTACTTCCTCTTCCACCTTTATGCAGCTTCAGCCATGTCAGATTTAAGAGAATTGTTTCACTGTTGTTGTTGTTATGACTTTTAATCTAACTACTGTTGAGAAGAATTAGAAACGAGTACTTAAGAAGCGTTTGCTCACTGCATGTTAGTGGTGGATTGGCAAGCACTATAATTGAATTTTGTAGGAGTTCTCTATACAAAGGATGGAAGAACCACTAAGCACCCTGTCAAAGTTTCAGATATCTTTACTAGCAGGAGTTATTTTATTAAATGATCCTAGAGGAGAGGTAACATTAGGTAGCTTATTTTGCACACTGTGAGGCTGCCACTTTGTCAGTAAGTGTATCATTAATCTAATTATTTGAGTCCTCATGATTCCACAGTGATCTGGAAAGTGAAGTCCAAAGCCCTGCAGCTCTTGGGTGCTCTTCTATGTTTCAGAACTCAGTGATGGTAGCTTGAAAATTATTAATCATAAAGTATGAGAAGGCAGAGATCATTTCACACCATTCCCATTGTTATTTTTAATTTTAATTTTTTTTTAGCAGATTTTGAGACATATGTTTGTGTTTAACCTTGAAAGACTTCCAAGCCATTCTTTAAGCCTGGGAGTGACCGAAATTTTTAGATTTTTCTAACTACCACCCAAATCTGTATCCTTTCAGATACCTGAGTGTGACATCCGAGATCCATTTTTTGCCTGCCCTTTGCACTTCATTACTCACTTCTACTGTGTTGTAATGTCTTCTCAGTTTCATTTCTGTCAACTTTATTCCTGCATCTTTAGCCCATCTTAATCATCTACCACCTGGCTGGTCGTTATGGTCTTCTGTTTCTAGCCTCTCACTTCTTCCCAATCAGTCTTTCACATTGTTTTCACAGTCACTTTTCAAAAGTATATATATATCTTCAGGATATTGATTTAGCATAGAAACCAATTGACTCTTCCTGAATGTGATAAATTAATTCAAATGCTTTGTCAGTGACAATAATTATTTAGGAAGCTTTCAATTTAAAAACACCTAAAATTCTCTTCTAATAAACACAGGTGCTTTTGTGTTTTAAAAAGATATAGTGAATAATGTCTAGAGAAAGATAATAGTTTTAAGCACAACCGATATTTTTGATGACATCTGAAAGGAAATATTATGTGGGAGAAGTAGGGAAATAGTAAGTTATTTAGGAAATAAAAACAGAGTACATGATTTAACACATCTTAACAGTGCTGTAATTATAAATAATGCCTAAATTCTGAAGTTAAGTGTCAGCGTGGAGAATGAAGACAGACAAAATAGATATTCCCATGGGACAACTGTTCTTTTTTTTTTTTTTTTGCAGAGGGCGGGGGGACTTTCAGAGAACTCTAAATGATATTCTCTGCCAAAAATGACTTTGGAAAATTATATCTTCTTTTTTTTTCCTCTCTAAATATGATTCCAACCCTACCTCTTCTTGGAAATCATATCTTAAATTTAATCTCTTTCTCTTGGCAAAAAATTGTTTGGATAGGACAATGAAAGCACAAGAAACAAAAGCAAAAATAAAAAAAGTAGGACTACATTAAACTAAAAAGTTTCTGCATAGCACAAGAAATCATCAACAAAATGAAAGGCAACCTACAAAATGGGAGAAAATATTTTCAAATTGTATATCTGATAAGGGGTTATATACAAAGCATATAAAGAACTCATACAACTCAATAGCAAAAACAAACAAAATAACAATTTAATTAAAAATGAGCAGGAACTGAAGAGACATTTTTCCGAATAAGACAGTCAAATGGTGAACAAATACATGAAAAGATGCTCACTATCGCTAATTGCTAGGGAAATACAAATTAAAAACTAAATGAAATATCAACTCACACCTGTTAGGATGGCTAGCATCAAAAAGAAAAGAGCTAACAAGTATTGACAAGGATGTGGGGAAAAGGGAACCCCCGTGCACTGTTGGTCCGAATGTGAACTGGCACAGTCACTGTGGAAAACAGTATGGAGTTCCTCAAAAAATTAAAAATAGAGCTACCATATGACCCAGCAATACATTTCTGGATATTCAAAGAAAATGAAATCAAGATCTGGAAATGATATCTGCAGTCCCATATTCACTGCAGCATTATTCACAATATCCAAGATATGGAAACAGCCTAAGTGTTTGTATAAGGAAAATGTAGTCTATATACTCAATGGGATATTATTCAGTCATGAGAAAGAAGGAAATCCTTCCATTTGCGATAACTTGGATGGGTCTTGAAGTCATATGCTAAGTGAGATAAGTCAGGTAGAGAAAGATAAATACTATATGATATCACTTATATATGGTATCTAAAACTCAGACTCACAGAAACAGAGTATAGGATGGTGGTTGCCAGGCCTTGAGGAGCAGAGGAAATAGGGAGATGTCTATCAGAGAGTACAAACTTCCAGTTATAAGATGGAAAAGTTCTGGAGATTTAATGCACAACATGGTGGTTATAGTTAATAATACTGTATTATATATTTGAGAGTTGCTAAGAGAATAGATCTTAAATGTCCTTACTACAAAACAGAATGATAATTATTTGAGGTAATGGGGATGTTTACTAATGCTACTGTGGTAATCGTTTCACAATATGTATCAAGTCAACATGTTGTATACTTTAATCTTACACAATATTTTATGTCAAATATATTTCCGTAAAGATGGAAAAAAATTAATCTCTTTACTGGTTTGTTCTATATCTGTTACATGTGTTAACAAAACTCAGATTGGTGTTTTCGGACTTGATTAGCAGCAATGATTCAGTATCTTCCATTATTTTTCTTAAGTTTTAAGGCAGTCTTTTAAAGTATATATACTAAAGTTTTATCTAATGAAAGAAATAAAATTGATGGACTTAATGGTGCAAAATAAGAGTATTTAAAATAGGAATAAAATAGGTTTCATCTTGAACGTTGTTTCTACTTGAGTTGGAACATAGTGCTTAGTAGGGCTCTGAGGCTATATATCAGCTCAGTGGGAAGGAAAGTGGGAAGAATTGATGATGTCTGAGCTGGCAGACATTTAGGAAGGGGATGGTGTCCCAGGGGCCTTTTCTGGTTTTCAGTATGTTATCAGGGATGAACCTAGAACCATCTGATAGCATAGCTCAAATTATTAATTAGCTAATCTGTATTGCCTCTCATAACAATGTATAAATGGGCAGGAAACTTTTATAGTGTACAATATTTTTTCACTTAAAGTATTTTAAACAGGAGTGGGGAAGATTTTAGAGATGTGTGTGTGGGACTGGTAGAGAGGATGTTTTCCTTTCTTCTTAAATTAAATAATAATCTCCAGTATCTGAATCTGCAAGGAGAGCTTAGGCTGGGTATCATAATAATTCTGAAATTTTTAAAATGAGTACTAATGACTTAATTGTGTCACACACACACACACACACACACACACACACACTACTCAAATTCATGTATTGAAGATCTAACTTCTAGTGTGATGGTATTTGGAGATGGGGACTTTGGATGTTAATCAGAGGTAGACAAAGGAAGAGTCTTCATGATGGGACTTGGTGCCCTTATAAGAAGAGACATCAGAGAGCACTCCCCTTGCTCACTATGTGAGGACATAGCAAGAAGATGGCCATCTGCAACTCAAAGGAAGAGTTCTCACCAGAAACTGACCATGCTGGCGCCTTGATCTTGGAACTTTAGTGTCTAGGACTGTGAGACAATGAATTTCTGTTGTTTAGGCCACCAGTCTATAGTATTTGCTATGGCCACCTGAGCTGACTAATACATACAGATTACCAGGCTTTATCCTGGAAATTAGTCAAGATCTGGAGAGCAATCTAACATTTGAACTCTTCAGTATCCCTATAGGATTTCGTAGAATACATTTAGAGTAGAGAACAATTTAATTTTCAGTTTGCCTACAGTGGTTTTCAACCCTCCTTGGACATTAACATCTCCTTTAGAGCTTTTAAATATGACTGATGCAAGGTGCCCTTTCAGAGCAGTTAAATCTGGTGTAGGGTCAGAGGTTGGTGTTTTTTAAGAGCTTCCCAGCTCAGTCTAACATCCCCCAACGGAGAGAATCACTGGCCTAAATTAATCCCTTTTCCTCTGTGGTTTTTGCTCCATAAATCCCAGTTTCTGGAGGTAGAGTTCCATCATATCTCTCTTCCCTCTGGGTTCCCCTTTCCACACCTCAGAGCAAAACTGCTGTTTTACGAGCAGCAAATCCATCGTTTTTTACTGTCTCAAGTTCTTCGGTAATTAAAGTCCTAGCATCAGAATTGAAAAAGTAAAAAGCTTGTGCCTTTTCTAGGTTTTTGGATTCTGGGTGAATTGGTATTATTTATTTAAAGCTACATGTTTCAAAGAAGTAAAGAATTTTAGATTCTATACAAAACAATATTTGATATGTGATACATATTCTTCTTCAGGCCATTTTTCTGATCTTCTCATTTAAAAAATATTTATTGGATATCGTTTATGTACCCGCTGGCTACTGTATTTGACACTCAGGATGTAAGGAGAAAGATAACATTTAGGATATTTTTACCAGCGTAGCACTGACATGATTAGTCAGAAAAGACATGGAGCATACACAGCCCTTATGTTCATATTGGTGAATATTGGCCCCAGATTTAACACCGAAAGAAGACAAATACATCTCTACCCTCTGGAGGCCTATAGTCTCTTGTAGAACCTTATCATTCAGTGTATGTCAGCCTAACCTAGGTGATTCTTGGTGTAAACACCCCCCGACCCCTTCCCTGAGAAATTCTTATTCATTAGATCAGATTTGAGGCTCAGGAATCTGAATTGTTAACATATTTCCTGGGAGAATGGATAAGAAGATACAATCAGGAAAGGATTCCTCAGCAGTTGCATAAAGCAATTCAGAGCATCTTTAACAAAATCTAGCCATCGCCATGTATTTTTCTTTTTTTTTCTTTTTTATGATTTTTGGTGGAAAATCTGTTGCCCATAGTTGGTCTTTTTGAAGTCAGTTTTATGGAAGGTTAGCTTTTGTACATTCCAGCAAATTTACTCCTCTCTTCACTCTCACTGCAAACCCCAATCAGTGGCTAATTCTAGAAACTTGAGCAAGAGACAACTTTTATTTTCCTTTTCACAAAAGGCACAACTATTTAGTTATATATAAAATCCTACACTCCAGTTGTTAAATCTCTCTCGGATCTAGTCATCTCTCAGGGGTTTTATTAATCAAAATGACCACATCATCACAGCTGCAACTCATCTTAAGAACTATGTCTCAGAAAAACACTCAGTAGCTAGTGACTCTCTGTATTCTAAGAAAAAATAAATCTTATCAGGGTTTCCTCTGAAAATTTTTAGATGTTGGAATGTGTAGCTTAATATTGTTTTGAGGAATTTTTAAATTTGGCTTGAATTAAAGGGCATAATAGTTGAGAACATAAGTAGCTTAATATCGAAAGATATTAAAAAGTATATATAGTCTCTTTAAATAAGTTAAAATGATAATTTACCAATATGGTAAATCTTGTAAATGTGTTATCATTAATGTATTTTAAATGATACTCAGTGCGAACATGTTGTGTGTGATCTTACATGTGGTTAAGTTGTAAGAGCTATAGCTTTTTCAACAATCAATAATTAATAATTCAGATAGAGATTAGATCTTTGAAATTATATTAATTTGTTGTTATTACCACTTCTGGTGAGTTGTATCATTGAATTTTTATAGATAAAAACTTTATGAATAGTAGACACATCAAAGAGTGTATATGATATATGTACAGTTTGAAGAATAGTGAACACGTACTCCACTTTTCAGCTTAAGCAACAGAACATTACCAGTAATTTTATAGCTCCCTGAGGCTCTACCCTGAACCTGTCCTCCCTTCCTCCTTACACAGTTAATCCATAGCCTGAGTTTTGTCAAAGTAATTCTCTTGCTTTTCTTTATAGGATGAATCCTTTAAAAATATGTTTAGTTTTGTCTATTTTCAATTTTATGTTATTGGGATGATACTGTTTATTTTTTTATGACTTGCTTTTTTCCCCCAACTTTTTGAGATTAATTCAACTCTGTTGGTGTCACTTACTATATAGCAGGTCTTGAATAGCATCATTTCGATCAATGTCATTTTATTATAATGTTGATAAGAAAGAAAGGATTCCTGGCCAGAGCCACTGTGTGTGTGGAGTTTGCACTTACCCCCATGTCTGCGTGAATTTTCTCAAGTACCCCTGTTTCCTCCCACATCCCAAAGATGTGCACATGAGGTGAATTAACATGTCCGAAAGGTCCCAGTCTGAGTGTGGGTGTGGGTGTGGGTGTGGGTGTGGGTGTGAGTGGTCCTGCAAAGGAAGGGCGTCCTGTCCCAGCTGGGTTCTTGCCTGCTACCCTGAGCTGCTGGGAGGGGCTCCAGCCACCTGTGACCCTGAATTGGAATAAGTGGGTTGGAAAATAATGATCTTACTTGTTTTTATTCATCTTCCTTAACTGTATGTATAGTTCACATGTGTTTTAGTGTTTAATATTAGAAGCGTTTGGGTTTTTATTTAGAAGTTTGGTGATGTTTTGTGACCAGAAGTATGAAGTAGGAACTTAACTCTTGTTTATATCAATTAGTCTCTGGTAAAATGGGTTTTGTTATACATCATTTCTCTTAAAGTTGCAGTTCCAAGAACCTATCAAGACATTAGAGGAGGGCTTATTGTAGTTCCTTCATTTTCCCACTGTATGTTAATTCACTGTATGAAAGTCCTATACCACAACATATCTACCCATTGTAGTTTGATGGGCTTTTAGATTTTTTGCAATATTTTTGAGTATTATTAACAATATAAACAAGATTGTATGTGGCCTCTGGTGCACATATACAAGTATTTCTTCAAGTTGTACATCTGGGAGTGAATTGCTATGTCATATGGTTTGCACTTGTTCAGCTTTCCAGGATAGAACCAAACCACACTCCAAATTGAGTGTAACTGTACATTCTCCCTAGCAGATTGTATGAATTCTAGTGGTTTTACATACTAACAAATCTAATGGGTGTAAAATGGAATTTACTGTGGTTTTAGTTTTCATGTTCATGATTGATAGTGAGGTTGAACCTCTTTTCATATACTTGGGAACCATTCATGAAATGCTTCTTTGTGTTTTGCTCACTTTATTATTAGTGGTTTGTCCTCTTATATTTCATGAGGATTCTTTATATATTTTGGACATCTATCTTTTGTCAGTTACAGACATTACAAGTGTTTTTTCTTAGTATTTTCAGTCTCTTTAAGCTGATTTTGATGACAAAAATTATTTTTATATTGTAATTGTGTTAGTTTCCTACGGCTTCTATAACAAATTGTAACAAACTGAGTGGCTTAAAACAACACACATTTATTGTCTTACAATTCTTGAGGTCTGGAGTATGAAATCAGTTTCGCTGGTGCAAAACTGAGATTTCAGCAGGCCTTTTTCCCCTCTAGAAAGTCTAGGGGAAAAATTATTTTCTTTTCCTTTTCTTGCTTCTAGAGTTACATTCTTTGGCTCCTCGCTCTTCTTCTCTCTTCAAAGCCAACAGCTTAGCATCTTCAGTCCTCACATTGCCTTCTGCCTCTGTTATCCTTACATTTCCTTCTGCCTCCCTCTTATAAGGACCCTCGTGAAGACATTTAACACCACTCAGATAATTCAGGATAATCTCATCATCTCAGTATCTTTAATTTAATCGCATCTGCAAGTCCTTTTTACCATATAGGATAACAGTCACAGGTTTCGGGGATTAGGATGTGGATATCTTTGGGGTCATTATTCAGCCTACCACAGCAGATAAACTTCCATATTGCCTTCTTTTTTGGGGGATGTAGATGTGGGGTGCTGTGATTGTTGAATCTTCACAGGCCAGATTAGCCAAATGATTTATTATGAATCTCTTTAGATCACTTAATGTCGTTAAATAATGAAGGAAGGTTACCCTTTCCTTAATCTACCTCATACGTTAACTCTAGGGAAAATATAATATATATTTATATATACTACATATCTTTTTAAATTCCTGGACTCCTCTCCTTTCTCCTGTAATGAAATCAGTAAAATGTCCAAATTCTTGGGCTGAGTGCCCTCAGTGAGCTCACACTTGTTTTTTCATGTGAGTACTACTCTATGGCAAAATATAAGTAAAGGGTGAGAAAAATGATGCAAAGATCTTTTGCAACCCATTTTCCTAATTAATTGATTCATTAACTTTAAACATGCTTGGTATGTAATGAACAAAGAAAATGTGTTTGGTGTTGTGTTTCTGGAAACCAATTGGAGTTTAAATGGGCAGGACACACAGGTTCTACTCATAAGAAAGAAAGGAACTGAAAAGAAGATGTTCTTGGAACAATTGGTAGGGAATGCAAGAGACTGATGCTAGATAAACATGGATGTAGAAACAGGAGTGGGGTGATTCAGAGCCAAGAAACTATAAGCAAAAGCATTGTTTAAATGTGTCAATTTGTATTTTAGTTTATGCTAGAAGTAAAAGAGTTTAAAATCAAGTGTTTTCCTTAAATGTCTTTGATTTAATCACTTGCATTTTATATAATTTATTGTTCTTTCTTTTGAAATATAAAAAAATGTGTTCTTTTTTTGGTTATTCTGAGGACTGCATTAATTATTAGAAAAATAGTCTCCAGCATTGCTGTTATTGACAAGCAAAATACTAAAGTCACAAACTTATAATTGATTTATAATGCCCTTAGATTGGGAAAAATCAATACTTTGGTAATATCTATGCCAAGAGGTAAAGGTGAGACATATATGATATGTGTGTTATGCTATATAATATTCAATTTTATCATATTTGAGTTTTGTGGGATGAATTTGATGGATATTGTGATCCCAATAAGTGGATGTTGTCAATTTTTCTTTGATTGGCATATAAAAATAATTAATATAAAGTTTCAAGAAGCATTCAAAGAAACTTGACTGAGTATAATGAGTAATTCAATGATATTTCTCTCCTAAAGATGGGAACTTAAAGGCAAGTTTCAAATCACTAGTCTGTCTTGATCATTGCCTGTCCTGTTCCATCTTATGACATCATATATCCTGTGAACCTACTGCAGGACAATACATTTGGAACTGAAGGGGAATTCATTCCATGTGATTATCTAAATTATCAAAGATGGACAGACTATGAGTCTCTTGAACATATGTTTGGGTCCGTGGGCATTCTAACCAATGCCTTGGGGTTTAGATGAAAAGTCCTTCCCCAAAGAGCAAAAAGATATGTCAACAAAATTATAACCCTTGGCAAATTCCATCAAATTGTTTTGAAACTGTGGGCTGAAAATGTCAGTACTTATTAAACTATACATTTAAAATTATTAAGAATGTAATTGCTGAATGCCCTGTATTCCTTCCTGCCATTGGCAATGAAGTGGCAGCTGAGCATTTGTTTCTCTAGTATAACAGAGTCACTGCTGGTTATAAGTAAAAAAAAAAAAAACAAACAAAAAACAAAAAAACAGAACACAGAGAAATTGCCTTGTCTTCCACTAATACTGTCCAAGAAGGTAGCACAGGTGGGTTGACCCATCATCACATCCATTTAATCATTGCTGAGCCACATTTTGAGAATATTCCTCTCTTTATCAAATACTTGGTGAGTACTTACTCACCAGTAGAGTACAAAAAAGGAAAGACATATTCCTGAGATTTTCAACAATTTCAGAGTCCATTGGATAATTTTTTTTGGAGCAAAAAAGTGCTATACATTTGACTAGGGATTGCCTGTGAAATCTGGAGGCGCTGCAAGAAAAGTATGAGTTAAATATTTCACCATAAATATCTCTTTC
>NW_006436288.1:6257435-6262810 GCF_000325575.1 Pteropus alecto
TCTTTCCCTCGTTTAAAAAATATCATAGCAAAAAACAAATACCATATGCCAGCAAATCTATAACCCCATGGTAATTATGTAGTTTGCAAGTAAGCAGGGATTCCAGCCTTCCAATTTCAGGAATGGTGCACCCACGTCCCATTCTTAGAGACTTTATTTTTACCAAGTCATAAAAAAGCAGTACTTTTAACTGAGATGCAAACTATTAAGGTCACAAGTAAAAAGGAATAATTGAATATTCAGCTAGATAAACAAGAGGTTAAAACATATCCCGTAGTTTTTGCTAAAAACTTCTCTCATAAACATAAAACAAGTGAGGACATCCACCTGCTGGTATGGGCTTAGAGGGAGGGAAACGGGGCAGAGGGCAATGGAGACATGATTTTGAGAATTTTAGACACCTGTCCTGGTTCCTGAAAATTAACACGTAAGATGTAAAGACTCACTTTTCTATAACACATTCTCTATTGTTGTGTTCTTTAACAGGGTCAGTTTAAAATAGAAGAGACCTCATGAGTGACTGACATGCTATTTTACATAATGAGAGAAAGAAAAATAATCGTTGATTTTATCTCGGTGATTCATACATCAGACACTCAGGCTGCCTGAGTTTTGGTTAAAATTCTAAATATCTTAGTAGCACCTACTAAGTATTATTTTTGACTTGAAGAGGAAGGCAGTTCAATTCCTCCCCACCATTCCTTTTATGTGGAATTGAATCTTGGAATTTCTTAAGATTCAGCGGTTTCAATGAGATATGATGGGCAATTATTTTCCCCCTCATCTTTGTAAATGGAAAATGTCAAACATACTGAAAAGATTAAACACCCATGTATATACCCGCTAGATTCTACCATTAATATTTTACAATAAATGCTTAGTCACGTATCCATCCATCTCTCCAACCCTTTATCAATATAGCAATGCATCTAAATTTTTTGATGCATTTCAAAGTAATTTGCGGATATGGGTATCCTTCCCTGAAACCTATTGGCCTACATATCATTGAGTAGAATCCAGTATTTGTTTACAGCTAGTTATATTTTGAACTTAACTAGTCTAGAGCTGTTTGGATGAATAAAGTACTTTACGGGTAGAAAAAGCTGCCAAAAGTAAGAGTGGCTGATATTTGGCCAGAAAGGAGTTTTTATCTTGGATTATTAAGAATTTTCAATTATTCTTTTCATGCTAACTACTTTATACTATTTGATTTGATCCTCGCAACAATCTTATAATTTTTTTTTTGTTACCTTCACTTTTCTCTTAAGGAATTGGAGATTTGTAGAAGTTAAATCACTTGTTGAGGATATTTAGAAGGGTTGGAATTCATAGCCATACATGTTGGTCTTTGACTTGTGTGGGTTTTTTTCTTTTTTGATCAGTATCTTGATATTAAAAAATTGAAGTATTTCTCTTGCTTATTTAAAAATCTTTAAAATATATATCATGCTTTCAAAATTCCCAGTGAAAACCTACATTTACTCCCAGTTGTAGATATGAAACTTAGAAAAGTTTTTCTACAATCTTCTTCATTTTGAAGTATAGATAGAAATAGTGCCACTCTCAATTAATTTGTACAATCATTTTTTTTCTGTTTATAAATGGATACTAAAGGATTTGTTATTAAAGTTAGTTTTACTATTGATGTTGAAATCTAACAGTTATCTCTTAGAGGGATTATTTCTAATCACACTCGTGTCTAATATCTTAATTTTTCCCTCTTGTTTTGACATATGCATGAGAGAGTAAAGATATTAGTTACATCTGTTTTTAAAAACTTCAAAATTTGAGGTTACGATTGATGAGTTAAATTATTATTATAAATAATAGTTAATATTTCTTTTTTAGCCATAAATACTTCTAAGGGAAACACTGCTTATTTTAAACTGGAAAAAAATAATGCTTTTTTTTATATCATTAAATTTGATTACTAGCAGTTTCTTTACTTGATTCAGGTTCAAGAGAAGGAACAGTGTAATTTCCATAGGGGGAATTCATTTCATGTGTAAGCTTTGTTTCATTGAATTGTAGCAAAGAGACTTCTAACAAAGCTAGAAGATTTTTTTTTGACTAGTTCTTAACATATTAATATATAATTACAATTATTGAGCTAATGTTCCTTGAAAACGTTATGAATTAAATTGCCAGAGAGTAATGTTACCTAAATTCTACCTGAAGAGATGCCATACTCTGTTGAGCAATCCAAAAGCCTCATCTTTTAATATTTTGCCAAGAATAAATGATTGTATATTTTGTTGTATATAGGGAATGCATATTCCTTCATGCTCAAGCCCGCTCTATCTTATAGCCTTTGCACATGATTTACGATCCCATGCAAAATTATGGATCCTTCCATATGTAACTTAGTGTACTAGAGACTTTTAAAGGGAGCAAAAGAGTTGCTTATTTTAAAGTAATTACAATTTTCTTGATTTGAAGAAACACTCTTAAGTGAAAGAAGAAACCTAGAAAGAGTTTCTTTTCTCTGTCATTGAGTATGTTCGCCTTGGGAGTGAGAACCTTGAACAGCAACTGAACCCTTTTTGAAAAATATCTTAGTGCCACCCCTCTTTATAGCAACCAAAAATGGAGCTTTAAAAGTCTTCTCATGATTCATCTGCTCCAACAGCTTGCCTTCCTTCTTTGTCCCCAGAGTAAGCAGTTCTCTTTAGATCTAATCTTCGGCCAGAAGCCACAAATTGGTTTCTTGAAATCTCGAAGTACTCATTTCTCAAATAATTGATTAAAAACAAAGAAAATGTGTAAGGTTTTAAGGTTCTGCAGATGACTCATGTTCTTCTAAAATAGACTGACATCAATTACAATGTTCATACTGATTGTGAGAGAGGGATAATTAAGAATTGTTCTTCATGTAAATTTTTATTGTAAAGTGCTCTTAGGAATAGGTTGGATTATTTCTACTGACAGCTTGGTCCATGTGGAATAAACAGGGGAGCCATTTTGGGAGACAGCCTGCTAAATTGGAAGGAACAATGATTCCAAAGAGGATACTGAGAAAATAAAAATAATAATAGTTGTAATTAGACAAAAAACACCCTAGGCAGCCATTTATGTTTTATATACATTCATCACTTCTGGAAACACTTAGGTTATGTCATGTGATTAAGAAGTTCTAGATCCAGAGCTTATAACTCTGGATACCCATTACACATACTGCCTTCAATGAGTCCCTGATGACTCTTTTTTTCTTTTTTTGGTTGGTATTTTCAGTACCTGGCACAGTGTTTGGCACTTAATAAGAGCTCAGTAAATATTGGATATAGTCCATGAAGTTAAAAATTGCCTGTAAATGTAATTATGTAAAAGTTTATTGTAACTGTAAAAATTTCCAGGAAATAACACTTTTTATCTAAAGATACTACCTATTCTGAAAGATAATTTAAATGGCATTTCTCCTTCTTTGAAATCAGCACAAATTTTAATAAAATAATTATATATTACAAAATTCTTATAAACACCAGGAAAATGCCAGTATTTTATAAGCTGTATTTCAATATTTATAATAATAGTGTAAAAAGTTCCTCTTTTATTATGAACTCCAATCATTTCCAGGTCAGACATTTGGCATATGCATTTTTGCCTAGAGTTTTGGATAGCTGAGAAGACTTCCAGCCTTCTGATATTTCTCATGTGTTTTCCTCACCATCTTAATAAAAGAGCTGATAGTAATCACTCTAATTTGAAAATCTTTACCTGTGACATTTTCAGCATTTATTAAAACTCACAGTTTCTTGTGGCCAGGTTTCTTGTCTATACTTTTGCTTAGAAAAATGGCAATTCGTTATATTGACTTACGATTTTTCAGGTAGTGCTGCAATATTTCTCAAGAGTAACAGTCGAGCTATGGTATCTGTTACTTCTAAATACTCTTCTCTCTTAAAGTTTTTAGTCATTCCCTTAAAATATAACTGGCACAGTTAATAGAATTTGAAAAACATTGAATAAATCATTGTTTTTTCATATGAAGTGTATGAAATGTAGTGTGCTCTAAAAATTTCATTGCAATGTGTACTGGTGGACCCCTCTCTTTTTATGAGTATAAGGTTGATTGTACTTTCTCCAGGAGACCTTTTCACCACCGTCTTCCTTGATCAGTGCTAAAGTTTATATTTCTTTCTATTTCAATTCCTTTCAGTTTATTCTCTGTGATATATCATGACACATCTCTTGCCTCTGTTATCGAGGGCCAGAATTGAAAAATTGCCTCTGGCTGGGAGTTAAAAGGAAGTTAAGGAAAAGGAATATCACTGCAGGAAAATATTCTGGTTGCTCATCATATTATCTAAATCTTGGTCCTTGGAGCTTATGATCAAACATGAGCACATTTATAAAATGCTTTCCTGGGGCCAGCATGGCAAAAACTGTGGTTGGAAAGTGATTCAGATTACACCGAGGACACTTGGATCAGAGATTTCTGCAGCTGGAATTGCTTAGAAGAATCTCACTATTACTTAAAATCTTTTTGCATGTGACCGGTTGAACATTGTATAATAAAGTCTTAAACTGATTTTAAGTTGACTAGTGCTAGTGCAGCAGAGAAGTTGCAAGGTATACAAGAAAGCAAAACCAAGAAAGTAGATTATCTAAACCTGAAGTCCCTGATTGATTAAAAGGCTTTGTTTGTCTAGATCTAATCATTTTCTGAGTCTTTTTCACCACAGTTGACAAAAGCAAGTATCTGAGGAAATATTTTCTTTTGGTTGTGAGGATGCCACTGAAGATGAGTAAATCTGCCTGTGAAGTTCTTGCTCTAGCTTTCTGACCTCATTGAATAGCTGTGAGGCCAAATTCCCCACTATATTTGAAGAGTACGTGCAAAGTTTGGGTCTTCTTGGAGATGCGTCAGTGGCCAGGCAGTAAGAGAGATTTGGCAATTAGTGTCACTGCTATAAAATGACAGTTGTAGAAAATCACAGGGTAAAATGCCAAGTCAGAGCAATAGAACATCTTCTATTTGATATTTTTTTCACTGTATAGCAGAGGCCCTCTGCCTTCTAGGGTTTCACATAAATTCTTTCTCAGATATATAGTATAGCACTCGTGATTTTAAAATTATTCTGATAATGGATGAGCTGTGTATATACTAGGCATTGTATAATTCAACATGATCAATTATGTCTTCTAAAAGTTTTATTCCTAAAGAAATAAAAGCATTTGCAAATGTAGCAGAGAATCTTATTATCAAAGTAATGCCTTGATTAATTACAAGTCTATCAGGAATAAATTTCCTTAACTTGGTCTATTGACCATTTTTATCTCATGGAAAGAAGTTTCCCTCCTGATATTAGCTTTGGATTTCCTTCCTTCCTTCCTTCCTTCCTTCCTTCCTTCCTTCCTTCCTTCCTTCCTTCCTT
>NW_006436288.1:6263412-6273612 GCF_000325575.1 Pteropus alecto
CAGTTTTAATGTGAGAAAAGGAAATGGTATTTTTATTTTCATTAAAATGCAACAAGCATCAAAGTCAGAAAATAGAACATTTTTCCTCATGGCTAGAAGCATACAGAAACAGATGAGTGGGTGCATTCTGCGGGGTGTTGCTGGGGGCTTCTTTAACACAGATCTATCACCCGGCATGTGAGCTCAAACTTGCAGAGAGGAGGACAGAAGACTGAACACTGAGTTGGTCCCTGTCTTAGGATAGGCAGGTACTCAACTTGTTCTGGAAGATACTCCTTCCCTCCTTTCCTCCCTCCCCTCCCTCCCTCCTTCCCTCCCTCCTTCCTTCCTTCCTTCCAAGTATTAATTTGCCCAGAAACAATTCCATTCAGCTTAGAAACTATGGGAGAGCAGTAAAGAGAGGAATATTTGTGACTAACGTTTTCCACATCTTAGTAAAAATAAGAACTTAATAAAGATGAGTTGTAGGGGGGAAGAGCTAACTAAATAAGACTAGAACTGACAGTGAAGACAAAACGCTATTCAAATTATGAAATGAAATCATAAGAGAAATTCTTTTCAGTGAATCTCTTTACCCAGTTACAACTAACCAGTGCTCTTTAGTCCCTCTGTTATAAATACCAACTGATGTCCACCAGTTGTGTTGGTTTCCAAACTTATACTTACTACTCCATCAATTGTGTTTGTTCCCACTTATAGTTACTACTGTATTACATAATTTAATTGAAAATTACATTATCTGTTGAGATATAAGCAGAAAAAAATTGTTGCTGTTTTGATGTAAACTTGATTAAATCTTTTTTTTGGATGACTTGATGAAGACCCAGATGATATGACATATATGTTAAATTAAGTATAGGTGATGTAATTGTGAAATATTTAGAAAACTATAAAGATCAAATAACCTTGCTACATTACAGATTTTTGAGTTATTCTCCTTTTAAAGGTGATATGGAAAAACAAGTATGAGACTTGTTTTTCCAGGAGAAGGCCCTGGAAGGTATAAGTCTACTTTGTAGAAAGATCAGAGAATAAATGTATAAATAATTATTATTTCAAGTTAAATATTTATTATATGTACATTTAATTTGTTTAAATGATCTTCTCTACTTTACATGACTCAACTACATTGATTGACTTTTGATTAACCAGTTTCCAAACCTGGTCACCTGGATAAGAGGACTTTTGCCATATTAAATCTAAGCCTAACCAAACCTAGGACACTGTGGGAACTATCCTTTATAAGCTCCATATAAAGTAACACAGTGAAGCAGACAAAAATAAAATACAAGAAGCATTTTAATCTTTATTTGTATTTTTTAAAAACATTAAAATGAATCCATTTATTGCTCATAGAATCTCTTCTTAAATTTCCCAAACACTACCCAGATTCTTGGCTTAAACAATTGATTCAGAATCTTTAGGGAGATTTTAACAGAATCTCTTTTTAAAATATATATTTTAACGAGCTCCTCAAATGACTTTTCTCTGGCAAGTCTGGAAAGCACTACATATTTCTCCTTGTTATTTGACTCTTATGACTGTATAATTGATTATTTACCTGTAAAGTAAGAATTTTTTTTTATTATTTCAGTAACTACAACTATGGATTGTACATCTGTGTTTTTTTCTGCACCAAAAAAAAAAAAAAAACCCGACATAGAAGAACGTTTCTAACCCATACAGAAACACAAATATTTTTGTTTCAAAATAACTGACTAGTAAGCCATCGCATAAATTCTCTCTGTTCCTATTGGTGTGTATTTTCTTAAATGAGCAGATAATACTTTACTTGGGAGCACACGGGAAAAAAAAAATCTAGTACAAGTTGAGGATGAGAAAACTCAGTTTTAGATGAAGAGAGCAGATTCTGGCACCTAAAGTTGAAAAATGCAAAACATTATAAGAGCCCAGTTATACATACTCAAGCTGGCCTGGATATAATGCACATTAAAGTAAAATAAAAAATCATTCTCAAATTTGGAGCTAAGTGTGTCTGTTCCAAAGATAAGCACTTCTCAAATTCTAGTGTAAAAGGAGAAGCTGGTGTTTATGTAAAAGGATCTGTGTAAAGCCATATGGAGCTGTCTCTAATAAATATCCATTTAATCAAATGTCACTATGTTTTTTAATGTTTTATAGTTTGATGCAGAGAATGTACTTTTATTTCCTCAACAGCTGCTCTTTTTAAATGGGTGCAGCTGTACTACAGATTTAATTGGCAACAATTGCTTAATTTTTTGTCCGTTGCTTCCAGTCTTTCAAAAGCAGTGTTTCAAATTTCTGTGGAAAGGAAAGCCTTGATTTCTGTTTCCTAGAAAGTGCAAAGTACAATATGAAGTAGAAATTAGGCAAATAAAAGTTTCTGTTGATTTTTTTAAAATATGAAAATGACATTTCCTATCTTGATAGCACTACTTTTCCTAGACATCTTTTTCAGATCACATTAACAAAGAGATTTGATGCCCAGATATCAGTCTTCATCTAAAAACGCCTAAGACATTGTAAGTTAGAGTAAATCTGACAAATGACCTGAAATGAGGAAAAAAAAAAAATGACACTCATTTTAAATGCTACCTGCTTTGAGAATAACCTAGTACAATATATTCGTTGCTTGAATTAGAACTTTCACTTTTCAATACATAGAGATACTTGCATCTTAATGTGTTTGAATAAATTAAAATGTAAAACACATGCCATCCTCCTATCTCCTTATATTACCCTGTTGTTTCTGCTATAGTATTTAAAAATCTACTTCCTGGCTTAGTTGCTTTGGAGAATTCATCCTTCACATGCCTTAAAATTTAGTCTTTTATTTTATTTTATTTTTTCAACTACAGTTGACATACAACAGGGAATATAGTCAATAATATTGTAAATTCATTCTCTTTAAACTCAGAAAAAAATTTGGAGGTACAGGTAAGCATTAATGTCATAGTCTCTAATATCGATCCCAGTTTCAACATCTTTTACTTCTCATAGCCTTTCATCCTCCAAAATAGAACTACAAGTACAGATGTATAGAAATTAAAATCTTGATTTAAAAATTGCATACTTAATCTTCTATGCAAGTCTTGTCTAGAGAGCTCTAAATATATAGGTTTGCCAAAATAGACCTCTCTGGGTTATCTGTTTCTCCACTCTTCATGTCCTCACTTGACTCATAGTTTAGGCATGATTTTTTTTTTTAAGTTATACCTTTTTTGTGTGTATTTTCAAATATCTCCTTGTATGTATGAGAGTTTTCTTAAATGTTACCTAGGTGCTTCTTAATTTCTATGTATAATAGGTAATACAGACAGAATTCTGTAATAAATGTGAATTTATTCCCTACCCCAAACTTGAGCCCCTTAGTTATCTAGTTATTCCCAGACCTAAAATTAACAACGAGCTAGTTACTGCCATTACCTTGAGGCTTTTTATCTTTTGAGAGTATTAACTCAGTTGCAAAGTCCGTTCTAATTTTTATACAATACTTTTTTGACATTTTAACTTTTGCTTATTAAACAGTAACCCAGTCATGATAAACTGGAGTACATGTATCTCTGTATGTTCTCCCAAATCAATGAAACTTTTTTTTTAAAAAATATTTTTCAATCTTTTGGGTAAGCGGAAATGTGATTTTTTAGCTTACCTCTCATCTCCACAAGAAAGGGATTTCTTTGTGTAACCCAGCATGCTTGTTCTTTCTCATTTTAATATTGCTTTCTGTTAATGTTAAAAATTTCTTTATTTTTGCTCTTTTTCCCTGGCATCTTTGTGTGTGTGTGTATATGTATGTGTGTGTTGGTGAGAAATAATGAGTCTTAAGAAAATATCTTGGTCAGTCATTATTAATGTATAATGACTAATTATACACTAATGATAACAAAGTTCAGGGTCTTGAGATCATAAGTAGCATGTGAAATTAAACAATTAAATGTCAATTCTTATATTACTTTCCTGGGGCTGCAGTAACAAAGTACCACAGACTAAAGACTTAAAAGACAAATGTATTGTCTCACAGTTCCGGAGGACAGAAGTCCAAGATTAAGGTATCGGCAAGTTTGGTCACTTCTGTGAGTCTTGAGAGAAGGATCTGTTCTCTGTCCTTCTTCTAGCTTCTGGTTGTCTCAGGCATTCCTAGGTTTGCAGATGCCGTTCCCCTTTGTCATCGCATCATCTTTACTCTGTGCGTATCTGCCTCTGAGACCAAATTTCTGCTTTTTATGTGGACGCAGTTATAATTGGTTAGGGCCCACCTAATGATGTCATCTTAACTTGGTCATTAGTGAAGACCCTATTTCCAGATAAGGTCACAGTCACAGGCACTGGGGTTAGGACTTTAATATCTTTTCCTTGACGGAGTGGGGGCTGGAGGAGGGGAGTAGGTATGTAATTCAACCTATTACTATTCTTGAAACATTGGTTTGTTCCTTTGCAATTAATTTTTAATAAGGTTTCAGAGTACATCTTATTTTTATTCTGACTGCTCAGAATAAGAAGATTAGTTCATTCAAGTTTCGGAGTTCCTAAGATGTGCCACTTTGGTATGTGAATTATAATGAGCTGAAGGCAGGTGAGACCCTGAGAGCTCACAAGAAACTTTATTTTTCCCTTACAGAATTTAAATATGGGGCCTTGTCCATTATAAGAGTTATTACCAGAGATAACTTTTTATGACCTATATATAGGGTAGGGCAAATATGTAATCGCTGAACATCTGCTCTTTCTTATTGTCCTGTAAATGACCTTCTTCCCCTCTGAAGCCCCAAGGCTCCTTACCTCATCCTTAGCTCAGAATGCCATATATACTTCTTTTTCCCCTCATGTCTCTGAACTTCTCATGTATGTGGGGTCTCTGACTCTCTCATGTATGTGGGGTTCCCATACTTTTGCATGTAATAAAATTTGGTCATTTTCTTTTGTTAATCTGTCTCATGTTTCAATTTGATTGTTAGACCAGCCAGAAGAAACTAGAATGGTAGAGGAAAGCTTTTTCTTCCCCTAACAAAGTGTATTAATTTATTTTGTTGGAAAATGGGCTGAAATTTCATAATGATACATAATAAAGTTGCTTATGTCATCTATATGCTGATATTGGTATTTTAGGAAAACTAGTAAATTATAAGAATTCACATTATCTGCATTTGCTATGAATTCAGGGTCCTTATAACCTATGATATTTACTTCCCTTTATGCACTTATTTACTTTTAAATATTATTACTTATTACTATACTAACTTCAGTGCATCTGTGTTCTGTTATGATATAGCAGGCTATGGAATGCAAAGATTTAAGTTGTTCTAGGTTAGCCAAACCCCTCCCCCCACCAAAAAAAAGCAAAAAACAAAAAACAACAACAACAAAATGCACTGAAAACCTGAAGAAATTTAGATGAACTCTTTGGAACAACTGAGGAGATCATGGCCTAACAACTAGATTAAGACCTTTACCTCACTAATACTTGGATGCCACTGCTTGTGGTTTTATTGGTATTTCACTGTTTCTCCAAATAAAATCCAAGATATAATCATTCCTTTTTACTACTATTACAAGACTAAATTCTTATTTTAGCCTATTTCTGGTAGGCCTTTAAAAATACATTGCCCGGACATTTATATTGAGAGTAAAACATTAATTGGGATTAGCAATCCTAGTCTATGTATTCCTCGTGTTTTTAAAAATGAAAATAAGATCAGCGTAGTGTTTTAGAAACTGGCTGTTTTTGAGTGAGTCACCTAATCACAGATATTAAAAACATGTTTGTTTGAGAGCTAGATATAAGTGTAGAAGTTCCCAAAGGATTACTTTAGTTTTCTTTTTAAAGTTCTTACAATATTTTTTTTCTAATTACTGAAGTAATCCATGCTTATTAAATTTTGGAAAATATGGAAAAGTATATGGGAAAAAGTACTTGCAATTTAAGTACAATATGTAGATCATCTTAAATTTTATTGGTGTATGTATGTGTCTGTGAGTGTGTGAGCACATGTGTATGTGCAGAGCTACAGGATAGATATATGTTTTAAAGTAAATCATGACTCATACAACTATAAAATGAATATATACCAAATATTTTACTTAACTGATTAATGAGGAAACCAATCCGTATTACAACTGATTCAAAGAAATCAAAGTATTGTGTATTAATAGTTAGAAAAGAAATGATGAAATGAATTTTAACAAAATGCAAAACTAATCAATATCCAGTGGACACTATTTTTTGCCTTGCTACCAGTTTTCTATTACCTGTGAAGTTGTAAAATGGCTCAAAGGCAATGAAAGCCAGAGATAACCACAATATATGAGTAGGTTAGAACACTCACTAATTCATTTTGTTTTGTTTTGTTTGTGCCCATTTTAAAGTCTTTTCCAAATTTGCCATGCAGCTTGTATTAATATTTATTTTATTTTCACCAATTAAAATTATGTTTTTACATTTTCCATCTAAAATTAATATAATTAAATATAAACCACGTGTATTACTTCCCATTGACATCACCATTTTCCACATACTTTCCCATAAGCATTATGAAATGTATAAATAAACACTTCAAAACAAGGAAGCAAAGACAAGACAAGAATACTCCTACCTTTCACTCTCTTTCTTTTACTCTTGGAAGGGGCAGTATATCCCTCCTCCACTTTCCTCTTTCCCAGTCTCCCTTCCCTGCTTCCTTGTACTCTGTGCCCTACCCCCTACCTGGTCAGTACCATCCTGATTCTGGAGTTCGAAGTTTTTCTTGCTTCAGTTGATGATACCAGTCACACAAACTGAGAAAGGCATGCAAGAATGTTATTCAGTGTTGGTGAACAATAATTCTTAATGTTTACCTTTAAAGCTTTTATTTAACTGCTAATTATGGGGTTTTGCCTAATTAATCTGATCATTACCCACCTTTTTAAAAATTAATCTTTGTTGTTATTCGTCTTAAACAAATGGGAAGGAGCAGATTTTTAAGAGAATTAGTGCCTCTAGCGCTGAATACAAAATGCCATTTCCAGTGCTTAATCACATTATTTTATCCAAAGTATCCAGGGTCAAGATGATATTTTACATTTTAGTAAATATTTTTAATGAAAAATTCTTCAGGAATAAACTAATCATTCTTTAGGAATCATCGAAGAGATTGTCTTCCAAATACAGTGTTCCAAATTTACTTACACACTCTGAATATGAATATGGTTATTTAAAAATGAACTCATTTTATTTGCTCTTAAGTCTAGATTTTTTTTTACACACAGTTATTTTCTTTTGGTCATTTCTTTCCTTCACTAAGGGTTTCTATATTTCATTTTCATTTGAGTGCATGGGCAAGAAAAGGGATGAATTCATTTTTATCTTTTCTAGCAATTAATATAGAAAATTCCTACTGAAAATTACATCTTGCTACAGTCTATGGAGTCAGAATAAAGAGCTAGCAAACTTGGCAGTCAGTCCCTAACATAATGAGTAAGGCTTGAGGTGGGCACAAAAAAATGATGGCCATCCTTGTGCCAGAGCCTTATTACCATTTTGATATTAAAAATATTGTTCTGGGTATAAGTCAACTATTATAGTCATGAAAATAAGGCAAACTAATCATTTGTTTTGTCCTATGAATATTCAATATTGGAAGAATAGAAAGTCGATGTGTAGCTCTCTAGCACTTTCTGTAGAGGAAAGGAAATATTTTGTGCCTAAATATTTTAATTTTTAACTGAACTGTTTTATATACAGTCATATATGATCATAAGATATAGCATTTACTTGAAATTTATAGTTAATTCCAATTCATTTCTCACCTACAGACTATGCAGCTTTATTCTAGTAAAAATCAGTCTAAAAATAATGTTCACTGATTTAGATGTTGATGACAGATGGGTCTTAGGCCAGAATAATGTCTATGGCTTGGAGACATTGATTGTTAACATTTACGCTCCAATAATGAATGACCTGAATTTTTCATACATATTTGAGGTCTTGACGTCATTGAAGCTGAAGGATTTGGGGTCATGGTATATTCACAGCTGGCAATCATTCATTAGTAAATCCTTTGTAGAAGAATTGGATTTGAGTGACATCTGGAGGCTATCTATACCTCGAGGTAGGGGAATTCTGGGTTTGTGTCATTTTCTGGTGAGATAGATTTGGCTTTAGGAAATACCACATGTGCAATTGATGGATTTAACATTTCACATTGAGAAAGGGACTGAAAGATTGAAAGAATTGAAGGAGAAAGATTGGTGTCTTATGATTTGTTCCATTGAATGGAATCAATTAATTTGATGTTAGCTGTTAATATGTAACATGGCCTAAGCTATGTAGATGTCAAGGAAACCTATCTGTTATCAATTACTATTTAAAAATGAAGATTGAAACATTTTTTTTTTTTTTTACCTACCAGAAAAATGCAGCAGTTACCCTTAAATATTCGAAAAGGATGTATTCCAAACTGTCTAGCTCTGAGACAAAATTTAAAAATTGAATTCCATTTTCTTCCTAGAGGCCATTCATTGTACTGTGGGAAACTTGCTGTGAGCACTGGGGAAATAGTGTAGGAATGTTGTGTTTGCAGTAGAAAGGGAAATACAAGGCTTGTCTGCACTGTGACTAAGTGGTACGGTGAATGCATAATGAAGTTGGATTGTGACTTAGACTCCAGTTCCCATAAAATATTGCTTACATAGTTTGATCATGCAAACATGATGAAATTTGAATCATATTTACTCTACATCAATAATGTCTCAAAGGAAACTATAAAATTCCATCATCATTAAACTCTGGAATGTATTGCTAGTATAATGTTAAATGTTTCTTTCTTTAGGTTCTCTTTCTATCTGAAGAGCTAGTACTCAGTATGTCTTTGGCACATTATCAACAAGAGGAGAAATAATAATTTAATATTTTTTTTCTATTTTCCCATTCAAGGATTTTTTTTTTTTTTTTTTTGCAATACAGGAGCATCAACATAAGCACATTGTCCAGACCTCTATGTTAGAGAATGATTATTCATTCTCTGACTTTATAAGAAAGACTTTTAGTCAAAATTATAAAATAAAATTTTAACTATAAAGTGGATTATCTGTCCTAAGAGGATTTCTTTGAAGGAGTAGTCAGTAATAGTAAGTGGTATCAAATCCCATTGTCATCTCACTAATGTTTGATATATAATACTTTATTGCACTTTTACTAGAGAACAAAATAAAACAAAATAAAATTTAAATGTTATAAAATTATACAATATAACATTCTCTCCTATAATTCTACTTCCCTGATAAAATTACTATCAGTAATTTAGTGCATAGTTTTTTTAATACTATAAGATACTTAGATACCAGCACAGCGAGGAGAGAGTATTGCCTGGTGGGCAGAGACAGAGCATAGACTCTAGAACAGGACTGCCTGGGTTTGAATCCTGTCTCTGTTTCTGTATGAGTCAGTGTCCTGGCAGGAACTAGATGACCCAATCAAAGAGGTCACTGAAGACTTTGAGGAAGGGACCAGTTATGGAGATATTAAGGGAAATAACGAAGCAGGCTAAGGCCATCTGGGTGAGCAAGAGGAGAAAGCTGTTATCACCCCAGGTCTGAAGGCCCAAGGACAGGGAGCTATTCCTGAAACGCAGTAAGAATAGTAGCTGTATGAAAGAGGTTGCTGAACAGAAGCTGTGGTCATGGGTGGGGACATGCAGCCACTATATGATCACTTCATGGCTGTGAGTAGAGAAAGGAAGGCACAAAGCTGGATTATAAATACTGCACTTCAGTTGCCTTTCTCTACAGCCTCATCCTTCAAGGGTCATTCCCATTCATTGAATCCAAACAGAATCTATGGACTCAGGAATCCAGGTGTTGTAATTTGGAGAAATCAGCCTCTTTCAGGCAGAATCGGAGAGGTAGATGGGATGAAGGACAAATGGAGAATTACAAGGAAAAATACTAGCTGTATTACTTAAAGAACAGTAATTACAAATTTCTGTACTTTAGTTTCCTTATCAGTTAAAAGGAGAAAATAATAGAACCAAGAATACAGGGTTATTGTGAGGATTAAATAAGTTACTATGTAAAAAGTGTTTAGGTGAGTACTACCTATATGGAAATTGGTCAGCAAATATTAATAGTATCATTGTCACTTTATGAATTAATTTTGTATGCATTATTCAGAAATTTGTGATTTTTACTTTAGAAGTATATCTTGATCATCTTCTTTCTCTATATGGGTATAATACATATATA
>NW_006436288.1:6273648-6277194 GCF_000325575.1 Pteropus alecto
TATATACACATGTACATAAACAAACATACACAAATGCACACCCACTTCTTTATTTCTCTCTCTACACATACACTCTTATTCTCACTCACATATTCATGAACTCTACTTTTCATTGGTTTCAAAATATTCTGTTGCATGGGTATATCTTGATGTATTTAAACTTTTCTGTTTAAATGGAGATTTGGATTATTTTAGTATTTCACTATTATGCACAATGCTGTAGTAACATTTCACCTTTTAATTCTTAATTTTGGATTAGAGAGAAGTAAGTGAGTTTTGTGTACTTTGGGTCATCTAGATTAAGTCATCTTCAAGCAACTCTGATAAGAAGGAATGTAAATGGGTGACATGAGTATAGCTGTTCAGAAAGTGACTAAAGCCTTTTATTTTTCTAGGTCTTAACTCCATTCAATTTTTTAAAGAAAGAAAATGTCTATAGATTTTTTCCATTACCTTTAACTTTATTTAAGGACAGCCTTTTATATATTACTTTCTTGATACTGCAATGTTCCACGTGCTTAAGTTTCTTATATTTTATCAAAATATTAATAATTACATGAACAAATTCAGGGGCAAATTTTTGGACTAGGTGATTTCATTGTAATGAGCTCAATGAAGTACATTATGGGTGATTGCCTGGAATTTCATGCTGTGTATATACATTTTTTAATGCAGTAATACATCTTGTGACTATATTTGACTTATACATATTGTTTTGGCCTAAAACTTTTCTCCTTACATGACAAATTATGAAGTGAATTTCCTTTTTACCGTAAAGTAAATTTTATAAAATTCAGTTGACCAAGTAGTAAAAAAAATGACATGTGTTTACTTCTTTGGGGCAGAATTATGGTAGATGGCAATACATATCATTCTGCATTGAAATAATTAGGGATATTTTGCCCTGTAGTGGAAAATTTAGATTGAGAAAATTAATTTTTATTAATGATAAACTGAAAAGAATTGGAACAAATACTATTTTAAGCAATACTGCAAAAAGCTATGTTTTGGTGGCATTGGTGACAATCTGTCCAGAAATGCAATACCACTCATAAGTGATTTAGCACAAATGAGATTGTTGTAAAGAAACAAGCTATACAACATTATTTTTTATTTAAATATACTTTCAGTGTAAAATAATTTAATTTTAGAATGTTTTCATGTAGGTATTAGAAAAGAGAACATTTCATGAATTTCCATGTAGTATCTTTTGCCCTAACAGTACCAGTCAGAAATGTATTCACTCAGTGCCTACTAGGAATTCTGAGGTCCTCTCCCTGCCTTTCCTGTCCTTTTGCTACTTTTCTTGTAGTCTTGAAAACATGCTCTGATAATCTATGTCTCTGGGTTCAGGCTTGAATCTTTTATTCTTGACACCTAGCATAACATCCAACCAAACTTGAAATGCTTTCAGAATATCAGATTTTGGATTTTTTTAATTGTAACCACAAGCTGAATGTTTAGAAAGTTAGGATAATACAAAGATGAAAAGAAAAAAAATAATTTTAATCTTATGTCTCTAAAATAAACAGTTAATGTTTTTTGTATCTTCATCATTTATACATTTTACATAGATGGAACAATACAATATATTTAATTTTGAGTATTTCTTTTAAACTTGTCTATTTCACAAGCATTTTTTCTATATTAAGTGCTCAAAAACATTTTTAATGGTCAAAGGACAATTTACTCTATGGCAATGACATAACTCATTCTCTTGTTAGAATTTTGTACTGTTTCGTAATATCCCCTATTACAAATAATAACATAAAAATTGTATGAAAAAATCTCAAGTTGCAGATCTCTTTACAAAATATTCCTAGAAGTGGATTTACTAGGCCAAATAATATGAATACTTTAAAACTTCCCGTACATATTGCCAAATTGCTTTCCAAGAAGATTGTACCAATTTGCACTCCTACCAGCAATGTAGGAGAGTGCCTGGTAAGTTTTTAATTAGATTTCTTTGATAAGATGCCAAATGGACAACATTTAACTGATCATTAAAACAAAGATGGGAGTAGAACTTTACAGGCATTTTTCTGTCAAGATGAAAAATTTTGGTCTGTTAGATTTCTGTTTTGTGCTCAAGGAATTCTGCATGTTAAAATAAATTAAGTCATTTTTATCCTCATTAAGTCTTCGGACTACGATAATACCTTGAATTTGCTTCATATTTCCCCCGCTTTGGCATTCTTATTGTCAATAAAAATAAGCAGAAGTTAAAGAAAATGGTTCCAGGGTTCTGACCCCTTTCCTTTGGACTGGAGTCTGTGTTGAGACGTGGAGATTGATTCTGAGTTAGTTACCGAAGAGAGCATGTGCTGGACTGGCCCACGGTGACTGTCTTGTCAGTAGATAAGAAAGCAACAGCCGAATGCCCGACACTGAGTACTGGATGTATTTGATGGTAGATAGATGAAATCATAAATGGATGAAGAAATGAAGTGATAAACTCACAAACTTGCTGACATTTAAAGCCCAAAGCTGTCTTTGTCATTTGTGGTACAGATGGACAACCCTCCCTACATGGATGAAGGCATGTTTGACTAGTTAGAATTACGCTTGTTAGAACCTGTTGGCCTCCAGGTCACTATAATGGATCCACTCTCCCTTTCCTAAACAAATAAACAAACAAACAAACAAACAAATATACCTAATCCTCAGAGATCTGACAAGGTGGCTCTGATTCCTAACATCCTTAGGTACTTTGGTGCCCCTCAAATTATTTCTACCACCTCACGGGCCAAAGTTCTTTTAGAGCCATATAAAGAATTTATTTTGTTTTTTCTCAATCAGGTGTCAACATTTAGTTGTTAGAATTTGTCCAAAATTAAATGCCTGACTTTAGTATTTAGAAGTGTACTTCATAAAATTTAATTCGTTTTGCTATATTGAACAAAAGAGGTAATTGGTTCTAAACCTTACCTTCTCTGTCTCTCACTGAGCTGGGTTTAATATTTGAGAAGAAAAATCTTCTACCATAGTTGCTGAATTTTTTATATAGGATACATATATATGTAGGATACACACACGTGTGTGTGTGTGTGTGTGTGTGTGTGTGTGTGTGTGTGTGTGTGTGTGTTGGGAGGCGGAGAATGGCATGAAAATCAGCCCCTTACCTGTGGTCTGTGTTGACTCTATATTAGAATCAGAATTAAATTTGATTGGTGAGCACTCACTTGGTGTCTGGAGAATCAGAGAATTAGCTGGTGGTGTCAGGAAATACCACAGACCTTACAAAAAGAGAGAGAGACAGGCAAGCAGGACTATGCCAGACTTAGTGGTGTTCATGGTGGGGAAGGTTTTATGTATTTTTGGAACTGTTAATAGATGAAAACATTGTCACAAAGAGGATAATTCAGACATAATCTTTTGTCAGAAAACAGGGAAAAAGCTTTGAATGCTAGTTAGATTATCCCACTGACATGACCCAGTTGTGCTAAGCTTCCAGGCAAAGAAATGGCATATAACCAGAGCAGTGTTGAGAAACCAGGATGCAAGTAGCAATTTGTTAACCCCCTAAAACTAGATTTCTACATAGCA
>NW_006436288.1:6277557-6318542 GCF_000325575.1 Pteropus alecto
AGAAAGTGACAGCGGAGGTTGGAAGGCTTCCAGAAGGGAATCATTCATGTTACTAGCTATGTCATGAGTACCACTCGGGCCACATGCCAGAGGATGGGTTCAGGAAATGTAGTAGAAGAGACATTCCATGAAGAAGCACTGTGCTTAAATTCTGCTGGCCACATTGTCTGCAAATTTTAGTGTTATCATGTTCTTTATATTATGTGTTGAGAAGGGCACTTTTTCTATAATGGAAACTACATTTTTAGATCCTTGTTCTCAAGAGACCTCTCAGGTTGCTGTAATAGAAACTGCCTGTAGCAGTTCCCTAAAGTGGATGTACTTTAGGAAACATCCTTATAAGATTAAAAAAAAATTAGTGTGATTCTGAGACAATTAATGGAGTACTTTATTCCTGTTAATCCCAGGATAACTTGTCTATAGTGGGAAAATTTACACACACACACACACACACACACACACACACACACACACACACATATTATTTTCTCTGTTGAGGAAAATTTACCCTAACATTAAGTAATGTAAAATCCCAAGTCTTCTAGATGATGGGCACTGTATGAGCATATTGAAATCAAAATGGGATCCAATATATAGAGACATTGAAGAGTTTTCCTGTAAATGAAGAGACCTCTTGAAAATAGAAACCGTATATATATGGAATGTATCATGGATAAAATATTCTAATTAGAATCGAGTGCATTTTATTTTATTCAGAATATGTAGTATGTTTTTTTTTTTTGACTGATGATGGCAAATTGTTGTTGACCAATGGCAATATATTTTAGTACTCAAAGAGAAGCAACTTTTTAGTATATTGTTTAGAAGAAGAAAATCTTTATACTTTGAAGACAGTGCTTGAGTATATTATTAAAAAATGGTTCATACTCTAACTGTTGTCCCCTGACCATATTTTATTTAGATTCTAAATTGTTTTCTGTTAGGTATGATCTAAAATTTTTTTCTTTTCGCAGGAAATTATTTTTCTTATGTTTGTTATTTATACTGTTCTTTAGCCAGTTTGCCAAGCAGAAAAATATAACGAAGTTATTTTTTCAAATGGAGTTTTTCATACTCTTAAAAAAAAAATGTATATTATATCTTACTAGGAGGGCTTTATTTCTGTAATTTTTTTAAAAAAAGTCTGATTAAAGTGAAAAAGACTTTAATTCTTTTACTGCCGATGATTTACAAGTGTTACAGGTAAAAGAGAAAAATAAAATATTAGCATGGCATTGTGGTTCAAGCATAGGAATTTCCTCCTTAATACTATGTTCTGACAATTTTCTGAGCAAGGAGTTGTATTACTTTTCTATGTCTTTGTAAGCTAGAATAATTAAGTTAGAAAAATAAAATTATTGAGTCAAAGGTAATATTTTTAAAAATCTATTTAAAGGTAAGTGTCTGCAGTATTATGATCTATGTAACTCAACACCAAATCAAGGTTTATTTATTGTCTGCAAAGGGCTAAGTAAATAGCTGTAAAATTAAATTAATGAAGGAATAAATGATTTAGCATTTTAACCAGCTATGAATAATATTACTACTCTAAATATATAAAAAAATGATTCCCGCAGTTCTTTACATGAATTTTTTGGTTATTTCAAATGGAGTAAAATTTTGTTTAGTTCAATAGAAGTGATTTGGAATTATTCATAGAATGGAATAAATTTTATTATAGTTCTTACCTTAGAAAATTATACTGAAAGAGTTGCTTTCTATTCATCTAATGAACACTTATAAAAAAGATCACTATTTTATAGTGATCTTACATATAAGCGATTATTTCAGACTATTTTACAAAATCCAAGTCAGTTTGATGCCATGATAATAAAACTGAGAAAGGAGACTAGATTTTGAGAACATAATGGTAATAGAAATGACCAGATATCACTTTTGATGTTTCAAATTTAGTGCATTAGGCTGTCATTATTCTAGTCTTATGCTAAATAATTCACCTAACTTTATGTAGTTCACACTCGTAGTAGTACAGCCTCTATTTTGTCTTCAATAAACTCAATATTTGTTAAAATTTCAAATTTTTGAGGAATGAACTTTTTAAAAAACTGGGGGATGCAAATAATTATTAATACCTTTATAAATGATACTTATAGAATAATATTAATTTAAATGATTATCCTCATATATATCTTGTGAGATGTTTGTGAGATAAATATTTCATATGTTTTTTTGTAAAAATTATTATTACCTGTTTGGTCCTTTCTACTGAATCACATGACTTGCTTCATTCACTAATTTTAGGTTTTCAGTTTATAGATGAAAGGTTGTAGGAAATGATAAGGAAAAGCTGAATGCTATTAATCACTTCCAATTTTTTAAGAGTCGAGCAATCATATAGAAAAAAACATTTAGTCAAAGGGACGCCCAACAAAGGGAGACTTTGATGGCGCCATTGGAATGAGTTCACCTGCCTCAAAAGCTCTTTCTCTAGGATATGGCTATAGCTTAATTTTAAATTTTATTCAGATCATAGGTTAAATATGATATCAATTTTTTAATTAATATCATAGATATCTTCCCTGCAGTAGCATTCCCAAAAAGTGTTCATCTGTTGTCTGTCTTCCTCATGCAAGTGAGATCACTCAGGGCTTTTTTCTGCTATGTTCACTGTGACTATCCTTAGTGGTCTAGCAAATAAGGCATTTAGTATGTATCTATGGAATAAATAAGTGAAATAATGAATGATTATAAAACTAAAAATAAATTTTGATATCATCTAATCTAATTTTTCCAGTTTATATAAAAGAAACTAAGCCTAAGATTGGTTAATTGATTTTCTCAATATTCTATAGTTTAGGATGGAGGAAATACCCAAATTCTAACTCAGTACTTCATTCTGTGACATTCTCTTCTGCTTATATGAGGCCGTATAGGACAAGGTTAAGAACTGTTGTTTGGCAGCCAGACAGACCCGGCTTTTGTCAGAGTTTGAATACTAACTCCACCACTTCCTAGCTGTGTGACTTTGTGAAAGATACTTAATCCTGCTAAGTTATTTTCCTCTACCGTAAGTGGAAATGATGTATATCTCTTTGGAACACTGTGAAGATTAAGTGAGATAATGTGTCATAGAATATGTCATGAAGCAAAATGCTTTGGCTGTCGTTGTCATCATCATCATCATCACTATCATCACTATTTAGTTACTATGATATAAATCATAATATAGGTATTTAGTCTTTTACTTCCTACAATATATTTTCCAAGTTTAGTAGGTTGATATACTGGCTTAGAATACTAAGTGACATTAATATGTTTAGTTGCTATACAAGTTTACAATACTAATTAATATTAAATATTCATCAGTCTAATGTTTCTGACTCCTGGGGCTTTAACATATAGTCCATAGAAACACTGTTTTCCTACCGCCAATAGAAAAATAAGTTCAGCTACAAAGGTTGAAACTCTTTGGAAAAAAATTCAAGATAAAATACTTTTGTCTGCTTCTTACCAATTTTTCTATCTAAAATAGAAAAATTTCTTTCAGTCAGGAACTAATCAAAAGAAGGCATGGATAATATTCCAGACAGAGATAAATTATGATCAATATTAGATACAATATTGATCATTCTTTATCTTAATGTGTCATCTAATTTGAATTTCTGTCTCTTGAGCCTAGAATCATTCTGTTGACATTCTGCATGTAGATAAACATTTCTGTACCTGCAGTAATACAATACTGCAAGATCATATAAGCCATTTCATATATATGGAAAAATTATTTACTCCTGACTGTAAAGAGTATATATATTTTTTTAATCCAGATCCTTTAGCCTGGCACATCTTAGACTCAGTAAATATGTCTTGAAGAAATTTTAAAATATCTCTTCATTTATAAGGAAAACATGCTCTGATAAGCTAAGTGTATAAATTTTCTATTGTTGCTATAACAAATTATCACATATAAGGCATTAACACATTATTTTACTGTTCTGTAGGTAAAAATCTGACATGGATCACACTGGGCTAACATCGAGGTATGGCAGGGCTGCATTCTTTTCTCTGGGTTCTAGTCGAATTCATTTCCTTGTATTTTCCAGTTTCCAGAAGCTGCCAAGTTTCTTTGGCTCATAATCCTCTTCCTCCACTTTTAAAGCTCACAAAGATAAAGTTGAGTCCTTACATCATATTGTTCTGAACTCTGCCATCTTCACATCTCCTACTACTAACGTTGATCTTTCTGCCTCCCTTTTATAAAACCCTTGTGATTACATTGGGTCTGCCTGATAATCCAGAATAATCTCCCTATCTGAAGGTTCACATCTGCCAAGTTGCTTTTGCCAAGAAAAAGGTAAAATCTTCATAGCTTCTGGATATTAGTACATAAACATCTTTGGGGATCATTATTCTGCCTAGTACACTGAATTTATGCCAGAGGCTGAAGCACCAGAAGTTTTTTCCTTATAACTACACAGGAAAATTACTTCTTGGTTAAGAAATTCAAGTGCGTTGGCCAAGCCTGTCTGAGGTTTTAGCTTAAAAGAAGAGCTCCATTCGTTAGGTCTAGATTTCATTTCAAATGTGTAATCAGGAATTATTATCTATAGCCCTATATTTATGGACCATCACTTAAGTTCTAAATACAGTAAATTTATAACATATCAGTTCACCACACAGTGACGGCGTTCTTTCTTATGTGATACGTGGCTGGTTCGTGGAACTGTACCTACGAGACTTTCTCCTACTGCTAATTTTGCAATCCTGTGTGAATCGTTTTTTGTCAGTGTGTTTCATTTGCTCATGTATAAATTGCATATGATAATTAAATCTCTTAACTTCCAGAATCAATAGGGTCTCAATGAAAAGTGTTCTATAAAGTGTAAAGTTCTCTTTCTATGTGTAGTGTTTCTCCAGACCTTCCTTATTAAAGGGCCCTTTTGTACCAGAGTATTTTATTTTGATATAAACATACACCATGGTAAATCTCAGCGCATTACTGAAAATAACTCAGCATTTTGTAAAAACCAATACTTAGTACTGCTTCAAATGTTAAACTTTCTGGTAAATTATACAAGGCAGATTTATTTTGCCTTGTTTCTTTTGGAAAAGTAATGTTAATCCAAATGTCTGTTGCTGGTCCCACTTTTTGTTCTGTAGTTCTGTTATATAGATATAAAACTTCAATGTCTCAATAATCCTAAATATATTTTTAATTAAAAAATCTGTAGGACAGTGGTTTTCCAAGTTATTTTGTAAGCAACAGAAGCCTTTTTGCAACAAAACATTTCATGGAGCTGGCATGTACAGAACACATATATGTAGAGCTGCTCTGGTTGAACAGGAAGACGAGAGGCCTTAATTTAATTAGTTAGCTCTCTACAAATATGCATTCCAGTGTCTGCTAAGGCACCCCCAGTGGGTTTCAGGGAACAATGGTTATTTGTAAAGAATTTAGTAAGTTCTAAAGTATACAAGATAATATATAGTAGGTACAGGTCAAGAAGCCATGAGGACTATAAATATATGTGTGTGTATAGAGCAGATTAAATAAATACGAGTTCTCCACAAGTTTATTTTGTAAATGCTAATGCAAAGTCAATGTTTGTTCTCTAAGTTAACCTCTCCTATAAAACCATAACCCATGTGAATATTTACATTAAAAGTTACTTTCTTGAAGGTTATATTGGTAAATTCATAAACTAGGTATCTATATATATCATTTATTATAATATGCATAGTATATATACATATATACAGAATTTAAAAAAATATAACCTCTGTATAATTTTGAAAATTTTATTTCTACATCTGATTACCATGAATAGAGGGAATAGAGGTTATAATATTACAGCCCCAGGTCTTGTATATTTAATGTATACGTGAGTACATGAAACACTTTTATTAATCATCTTAGAGAAAAATTTGGAAACAGTTTCTGTCAGAGTAACACATTTATTTTGTAATAAGAAATCTCTAGTTTGTTTTTTTCTCACACTGTTTTTTATAGTCATGTTCATAACTTTACAGTAGAATTTATAATTTGTGTCATAAACATGTTTAGAAATGGTATTTGATGCACTTACCTAGTTAACTGTCTGAGAAGATCTGTATCTTTGGATAACTGAATATACTTAAAAATTGCAAGAGAAGTAACATATATAAAACTTTTAAAGCTGAATGATTGGGAAGAGAGAAAATTTTACCAACTTACTTTGAAAACTATAGTATCAAAGGAATAAACCATTATTTTTTTGTTCTATTTTGAAGAAATAAGTTACTTGATGTTCCATATATGCGTACACAATTTTGCTCATGTTGGCACATCAAAATAAAGTGACTTGTGAGAAACAGGTGCTTTTTCAAGAAGATAACTTACCCATTTAAGAAACAAAGTGTTTGAAACATTTTGATTCAAACCCTAAAAGATCTTGTATATTTTCATTCTTTTTTATAAAGGATGTTAAATTCTATTTTAAACTTAATTCACATCATTAAAGGTATTATAATACTAAGAGTTATTTGTACACAGTTCTGCATCTGCTTTTTGGATTCCTTTTTCCTTGATCACATCCGGAATGTAAGCTACATTTTTATTTGTATTGGGCCTTTGAGAGGCTATATAGCTAATGTAAAAGCCTACATATGAGTCTTTTTTCTCTCTCTTCCAAAATTCATTGCCAGAAGTTGGTTAGTTTCAGGGAGTTACTTTTATGTTCTCAAATTAATTTACTGGCCTGTTAAAGGGTCTAGTCTGAGAAACAGAGTTACAAGAATTAAATGACAAGAGGAATGTGAAAGTTTATGGTATAGTACATGGCATATGTTAAATGACCAACGAGTCTTGTGCTTCCCTTGTCTGCTAGCTAGAAATTAAATTTCAGACTGAAAACTTCTAAATTTATATCACCAGCTTGAACCCCTCTCTTGAATTCAGATTCATATATCCAGCTGCAATAAATGACCTCTTGACTTGGATGTCTAACACACATCTCAAACTCTGTGTCCCAAATGGAACTCCCAATCATTGCCTCCAAACCTGCTCTATCTATTGTCTTTCTAATCTCAGCTGATGGCAACTCCAGCCTTCTGGGTACTCTGTCAGAGATCCAAAGACTCCTCTCATTCTCATACATCACACCCAAGCTACCAGCAAGTCCAGTTAGTTTTACTTGCCGAATAATCCAGAATTTGCCACTTCACCACTTCTACTGCTATGATAGTCAAGCTAACATCATGTCTGGCACTAATGACTGTAGAAACTTCTCAGTAGTTTTCTCTGCTTTCTGACTTATTGTCTAGTCACAGAAGCATAGCTGAGTGACTTAAGGTTATGTTAAGTTAATGATACTCCTCTGCTTGAAACCTTCCAATGACTCCCCATGTCAGAAGAGTCAAAAAATGAGACCTAACAACCTACAGGGCCCTATGTAATTGAGCTCCTTTATCTTTTTCAGTATCTCATCTCTTATTACCTTTCTCCTCACTTCGTTTCAGCTACACTTACCCTTACTATTCTTTATGGGTGCCAGGACGTACTCATCGAGGGCATTTGCACTAGCTGTTCTCTTAGCCTGGAATACTTTCTCTGTTGATAGCCTCATGGCTCATTTCCTCTGTGACTGTGTCTTCAAATCTTTAATCAAATGTTGCCTTCCCAATGTGGTTTTGCCTGACTGCCTCCTACCCCACCCCACCCCACTTCAAATTGAAGCCCTACACCCTCTATTACCAATCTGTTTTATCTTACTCCTTCCTCAAAGAGCACTTGTCACCTTGGAATATGTGTGGAATTTATTTATTTACATTCATTATTCACTATCTGGCTCTTCTACTAGAATTTAAGATTCACAATAGTGGAGCTACTTTTTTGGTTTTGTTCACCAGTATTCTCCAAACTTCTAGAACAGGTCTGGCATGTAATAGCTGCTCAATAGATACTGATAGAATAAATTGGATAAAGAACCATTGAATTGGAAAAATGCAGTCCTAGAGTTCTTTACATTTCATCCCATACTATTTATTTAAAAAAAAAAAACAAAAAACATTTAGACAGAATAGCAGTCAAGGTAGCCAATTTGCAAGTTGCAAAACAACTGGGAAGCAACATAGATTAAGCAATTAAGATAAAGTGCTGGCTTTGAAATTGGACTACCTGAGGTTGATTCCTGTTCCTGCCACATACAAAGCTCATTGGGATCACCAACTTTCTGATTATTTTATCAACCTAAATACTTTAAAATAATTAGTAGTCTATACCAACAAAAAAAGTCTGGATTTTTTTTCTTCAGTATTTTACCCCACTACTTGTTTTTCTTAAACATCCAAAATCCATAAATTTAGACATTCATTTTATTCTTTGAAGAGCATCCTTTCAAGATAAGGAATTATATTTCCAAATTAAAATATAAAATTCCATCAAATTTGCATGTCTTTCTCATATATATCCACATTTTTCATTCATTTTATGTTAGTACACATGCATCCTGTCACCAGATCTTAAACTGCCCTTCTTAAGTTGGATTTGTGACATCGTGCGTCATCAAGAGCTGTTCTCAAAAACGCAGATTCAATTACGTTTAACAAACAGGCCAGATATCTAATCTGCCACCATTAAAGCTGTATTAACCTGCTTCTATCCAGCACGGGCTTGAATAATAGAGCAAGACCACATCTGTGTCCACAGCTGCTTCCTTTTAGACAGGATCTGTAGCGTAATATTCTGTACAAGTGCCTTTTAAAGAGTCTACATAAACCATACTTTTAGGTATTAGGCAAAGCCTGTCTTTAGTGTTCTGGGCCTTTAGTTTACTATCCATTTTCCTCCTTACAGAGTATCCACTTTGTTTGTCTTTTATGGGTACTTACTACATTACCTTCTGTTTCTCTCACTAAAACCTCTTTTCCAAAAGCAATCTGTCATTTAGTGTGAACTGTTTATCCGGAAAGTATTTGCTTTTATAGTTTAATTTTCAACTAAATAAATAGTCTTTTTTCCATTAAAAATCTAGATATGAATAAATTGGTAGGAGAACTATTTTGAGAGGGCTTTTTTGACACTATGACAATCCCAATATGTATTTCAGCCCACTCCATTGTTTTATAATGTCCGATTATGAACTGATGACTTTATATTTCCTGGTTATTATGTTACTAGATGGCATTTAATGTTTTCCTTCTAATTATTAAATGTCTTTTTAGTACAGCTTCAAAAATCCTGAAATGAATAGAATGGAAAATAAAAATCACATATGCCCCTTTCTGGAAACCATTGCTATAATGCTGGTCTTAATTCACAGTTAACTAGAACAGAAAGATATATTTGAGTTATTACACATTTGCTAGGTGAATAAAGAATAGTTTATTTAATTCACATTTTGTTATAAAGCTGAACATTTTATGTTTATTAGCTATTTGTATTTTCTCTTGTGAATTATATTCTTATTAATATTTTAAAATTAATAATATCTATTCTATGTGATGATAAAGTATTTCAAATGTGTTGCTTGTTTTATATATTTGATATATTTTTGAAATGCAAAACAGCAGTAAACTATATTAATATAGTATGTTAGATGTATTTGAGGGAGGCGAGTAAGACAGGAGAAAATAGGGGATTTGGTGAAATATTTAATGTCTACTAAATAACATGAATAAAAACCACAGTTTAATATGTGATGGAAAGGATTAACACAAGAAAGCATAAAACATGAAGATGGAGAGAAAAATAATCTGAGTAACATTTATGAAAATCCTTTGCATCTCACATTATCTGTACATCTCTCTGATGGTGTAACTGTTATTGGGAAACATTCTAGGATACCGTTTCTTGTTCTATATATCAATGTTCTACTTGTTTTGGGGGATTATTCGATAATGACAACAGAAGAACCTTTACATTAAGAACATTTAGCATGTTAAATAATAAATACTTCTAAAATTTTTTCTGAGTTTTGACATAAAATTCCTAAAAGAAATGTAACTCTATAGTTTTTTCATTTTTTACATGTATTTTCTGTGCTTAAATATTTAGCTGAGCTGAAATCAAACATGTATAACAGACATTGAAAATTTGTAAGTTTTTTTTTAATTAAAATTATTGAGGCGACATTGATTAACAAAATCAGATAAGTTTCAAGTGTACAATTCAACAATATGTCACGTATATATATTGCCTTGTGTGTTCACCACCCAAAGTTAGGTTTTCTTTTGTCACCAAATATATGACCCCTTTTACCCCTATCTGCCTTCCTCCTCCCCTCTTCCCTCTGGTAGCCACTAATCCACTGTCCGTGTCCATGAGTCTGTTTGTTTGTCATGTTTGTTGGTTGCTTACAGTTTTATATCCCACATGAGTGAAATCATATGGTTCTCAGCTTCCTCTGTCTGACTTATTTCGCTTAGCATGATTATCTCAAGTTCCATCCATGTTGTCTCAAGTGTCAGTATTTCATCTTTTTTTATGGCTGATTAATATTCCATCGTATATATGTACCACATCTTCTTTATTTCCTTTTTAAATAAAGTTTGTATCCCACCCTCTGGAGCACATGCATCTAAGAAGGCCTCCAACATGCTGGCCACTTTTTGCACATTGGGTTTGCTTAGCATAAGACAGTGGATTAATGTGATGATGTTTTGTAGCATATCCAGACAGTTCAGATGCTGCAGACTGTATTATGACAGAGGGAGGGAGAGTTCACATGGTTTCAGGCCAAAACTGTAAATGTATACTTTTATACATTACAGGTGAATGCAAACTGTTTCTAATTCTCTTTTCTTATAAGGGTAAGAAAAAACAAACAAACCCACCTCATTCTTCAAATCAAAGGCAACATGTCATGTACCTTAGGTCATATTAATCAAAGATACAATATCTGGCATGGACACTACAACTGGGGCTACTACTTGTAGTCTGCTGTCATCCTCAGGATCCTTCTGGTTTCCAAAGGAGCGAGATCATTGAATTAAATGGAGACATGATAAGAACCATCCTTTAGCTTTTAAGGAAGGCACTAACTTCTTCCCTGTTATATGTTTTGAATTGTGACCTTATGGACCTCACAACTCCATAAGGGGCTAGTTGCCTAAGCAGATAATTACAGATGTTTTTAGTGCAATAATAAAAGTAACTATGTGGTGTTTGAATAGTTATAGCCTTGAAATAGGGGAAGGCCTAGAAAACTGTTTAAGGACATGAAAGTGGTAATGCTTTGAATTGTGATTTTTGAAAGGTAGCTTGAAAGGTGTAGATGGGGTGGAGCGGAGGGAGCGAGAAAATATTCAAGGCAGAAAGAGAAGGAAGCAAAAAATAATGAAAATGCAGGGAAACTGCACCCTGTTGTTTGTTGCTGAAGCTTCAGTTGTCGGGGCTCATGTGATGGAAAGTGAGGCTGCAGAAGGAAACAGGGCCAGATCATGGAGGGTCTTCATATTGTGGTTAAGGTCCTTTATCCTGTCATGCAGATCCATGCTATACAAAAGTCAAAATTGTATTTCTAATAGATCATTCTGGTTTAGTGATCAATGAAGACACAAATTTGAGATGGAAAGATTGGAGGTAGAAAAATCTGTTGGAATATAAATGGCAAAAGCCATGGGACTGATGACGAGGAGTGGGAATGGGAATAGAGTTATTAATTCTAGATGAGATGACTTATAATAGAGCTGCAGAGAGGACCCAACTTATATACTTAGAGATTGGATGACTAAGAGGGATGTATAAGAAACAATACAGAAGAGACAAGTTTGACAGGAGTGTTTAGGGGTTTTGAGAAGACGATAAATTCATTTTGAACTTTAGCTTAAGGTTTAAGGGACATTTGGATACAGACATCTAACAAAAAATCTAAAGCTCAGAATTGAGGTCTTTTGACTTTACAAAATAATCAGGAATATTGAAGATAACATCAACATTCTCTAAAGAGTTTTGGATTTTTTCTTTAACCCATCATTGTATGAAGTCTCTTGCCTTGGTTCACTGACTGAATTAGTAAGAATGTAGTTTAATTTCTATCAACTTGAATCCTAGAAAGAAAATCTGAAATATACTTGACATTTTTTGCTAGGAATCTTATAGCTAAAAAAAAATGTCAAATATTCATGATATAATACATTTTGTTATTTATTCCCATTAAAACATAATTATGGAATCTAGAGACCATTTTTACTGTGTTAAAGTATAATATTCACAAAGGTAGAATTTTGGTATATAGAAACATAAAATGAATGTAAGTCAAAGATTTTATTCAAACCTTTAATTACTGAGGTAACTGGTAAAATGTTAAACCCAGTTCAAATGAGGGTATGACTTTCAAAAACTTATATGCTCAATCAGACAAAATGAATTTACATTGTCATGAACAGAAACCATTTGCATTACTGTGGACAGAATAGTTTTGCATTGCTATCAGTTTTCCCTAAATTAAGGTCTATCCCTAGAGTTGTAAAAAAGCAATCTGAGATACAAATACACATTCTTATTTTTAGTACTTAGAGAAATCATCAGAAATCCTCAGCATTCCATTGAAAAGCCATTTAGTAATCTTTCTTTTTGTTGTTGTTGTTTTAAGGGCCTCGTACACTGTCTGGCATATAGTAAATGCCCAGGGAATGATTATTGATAATAATTATAACATACCTAAACCACTAACATGTTATATGTGCTTCTGAATGCATGGCCTTAGAATATGTGTCAAATATGTAATACTCTTCTATTTTTATAAAACCAAGTGTTGATGGTCATTTAAGTCTTTTCCTTTGACCCCTCTGTAGGTAGTGATTTGAGAATTTACTAGTGGAATGGTATGTTGTGTTAGATAACCACAGTTAGAAGTGCTCACCTTCTGTATACCCTAACTATTACCCTGGAAACTACTGGGCTGAAGTGGAAAGAGTCTGAAATAAATTAACCTTCTATTGGACACTTGGAGTGTTCTGACTCAGGACTCAAAAGCAGCCTAGAGTATCTCAGTATCTCTTTATGGTGTAGAATTTTACCTTTTGTGGCACAGCACAGCTTTCTTAGTGTTCTCTGGGCAAGAGATCATAAGGAAAGTTTTTGACCTGTGCTTGGCTAAGGTGATGGTAGAAGAAGTGATAATAATTATCGTGAAAATATGAGGAAAGACATATTGTTATCTTTCTCATGGATTTATTTTCAAACCCTAGAAAAAGATGAATATTGAGTATTTTGTTTAACATCAATACTCATTTTAGTACAGTTTCTGCCTTTACTAGATAGTGATACCCAAAGTCTTGCTTGTTGTGAGGTCAGTTAGTGAGCTGTTGCTGAAATTCATTTATTTTCTGTTTGATAGAGCAGCAATTAAAATAAATGGAAATGGAAATGCAGTTGACCCTTGAACAATATAGGAGTTAGGGATACTAACTCCTGTGTAGTTGAAAATCCACGTGAAACTTTTGATTCCCTAAAAACTTAACTACTAATGCCTACTGTTGACCAGAAACCTTACCAATGACATACAGTTTATTAACACATATTTTGTATGTTATATGTATTATATATTGCATATAGAGAAAAGAAAACATTATTAAGAAAATACGGAAGATAAAATATATTTACAGTATTATATGTATTTACTGAAGATAAAATGGGTATAAGTGTACCTTCACAGTTCATAACCATGTTCAGGTTTCAACTATAATCATGTGATGTGCATGGCCAGTTCTCCTTTCAATATATTTCAAATGTACACTAATCAACATAGTTATTATTGGCATATAGAATATCTATATATTATATATAGATATTACATATATGAAAAATTAAACCTCCAATGTCTTTGGTTTATACTGAATCAGTTATTTCAGCTTACGAGATTCTCATTCTATATTGTGATTAATAGGGAAGATATTTACAAAATCAAGTGTTTTTATTTTCTAAGTTGTTAAGTTATATTTTACTTTTTATGTACTTAAGCTTAATTAAACCTAATGGTAATTTCAATAAATCACAAAGGCATAGAGATCAATTTTATTTAAAAGAATTTAGCTAAAAGAATTTTATTCTGCAGAGCTGGAAGCTGTAGCAAGGAGTAGGTACTCTTTTCTCCCAATACAAATTATAGAATTTCAAAGCAGGAAGATCATGTTGTCTTGTCTTTCCCTTTACAAGTGGGAAACAGAGCCCCAGAGAGAGCACATGATTTCCTCAGTGTCTTGGGCATTTAGTAAATGGAAAAGTTGCGAGGTTGAGTACATCAGTGACAGGAATTCTTTCTTCTATTTATTTCATACTTTCTAAGCACTATTAGGAAATGATAAGTAATTTTGGAAGTTGTTTGATTATTTTGGAGGATCAGGTGCCATTTATTGTTCCTGTTATCATTGATGCATCCATTCATCCCATCCATTGAACAAGGTTTAATTTAATAGTTAAAGTGATCCAGGAATAAAAGAGGACTAATAAAATAGGAAATGGCCCCAGTTCCTAGCCTGTTGATACATTGAAGATGGGGCTGGAGGCCAAAGGTTACAGTGGCTCTTTGAAGAGTGGGGAGAAGAGGATAAACTTTCACACTAAGTACATTTGGGTTGCTTGGTTTTAAAAATGTTGTGACTACAACATCTCATATTTGGAGTATTTTTCTCAATCGTATATAGGCACCACGATGACATAAATAAGCTTCTTTATTGATCTTCTGCTGTGTTTTTTACAGCTCCCTCTTGCAGCAAACTAAATACTGGTTATACCCAAATTCTACTGGATATCCTTGGAAAAAAAAAAAATACACACACACACACACACACACACACACACAATAGTCACTAGAATGTGGTCTGTGGGTCTGGCATTGTCAAACTTTGCAACTTATCTGAAATAATAGATTCTTCTCTCTTCAAGCTCAGTCAAGGATAGATAGTGCAGGGTCCTTTTCTTTTGGACCTGCCACTATGACAATAGTTGTCAAACTAGAATATGTATATGTATACCAATCTCTTGCTAACTTGTTAAATATACAATCCCAGGCCCCAGCCTTAGGATTATGACTTAATATACCTGGGATCTTAGGCAGAGTCTCACAGGTAACTGCATTTAGTAACACCCTCTTGATAAAAGGACTCCTAACTTGGATGATACAAGACCGCATATAGAGGAACACTGACTCTGCTATGTTGTTTTCTGAAGACAGACAAGAACTTCTTTCTCCTTCCTTGGCATGGGTAATTCCTATACATTATTTAAATGTCTAAATATTTATGTCTCCCTGACAATTAGGAGATACAGTAAATTTGCTCCACAAAGGAAAAATTGTAGGCAAAATTCTCAAGAGTTCCAATTCTTAGGAAGGACTGGTTGCTCATTCATCAAAGACTGCTTATAAAGAGAGATCTTCTCAATATTCAGATGTATTACAGGGACAGAAGTTTTTATGAATAAAGAATAATAATCAATTCATTTTTACAGGACATTTGTTCAGAGCATTCTATCCTTGCTATGACAATGACAATTTTTAGAGAGTTCAGACTTAAAGCTTGCAAAGTTGTTTAATACTGAAAAAAAAAATAGGGTCCTTTTGGGAGAAGATCTTGAAGTATGATCGCCTTTAGCCTTTTGCTTATTCCTAAGAAAATAACTGACTTCAAAAAAAAAAATTGAAATCATGAACGGAGGACTGCTTTTTAAGATTTAAGCAAACCGTTGCTTTATCATCAAGAATAATCTTTCTAATATTGAATTAGAGTGTTTCCATGTTTGTAAACCCAAATTAACAGATGTTTCAGACCTGAAGGTTTCCTTCCCACTCCCATCTTTTTTTTTTCTTTTTCATGTAAAGGATAATGGTAACCAATTTTTTTTTTTTTTTTGGTAACAGGCAATCAACCCAATTAATCATGGATTAAGTAAACAGAGAGATAGATTCAGATTTTTAAAAAAACAGATTTTCATTTTAATTCTCTAAGTATAACACAGTTCAATAGAACTTTCTGTGATAATTCAAATATTTATTGTGTAGTCTGGAAGCTACCAGTTCCATGCGACTACTGAACACATGAAATGTAGCTAGTCCAACTGAGCAGGAGTTGGATTTTTAATGTTACTACATTTCAATGACTTAATGTAAATTGCCACATGTGGTAAGTAGCTATGGTATTGGACTGTGTCACTCTAGAAGAAAGTATAATATATACTTTTTTCATAACTCTAGGAGTACTGACTTTTATGTGAATGTGGAAAGCTATATTTATGTTTAGCATTGTAATTTATAAAGGTGGCTTCTTATTGAGCAGTTCTTTAACTTTCTCATATTTAGGGAGATGGTTATTATTTCCCTGCCTGCCTTTATTTTGAAAGTCCCTCTCTTAAGCAAGTAGATGTTATGGAGTAAGTCAAGATATTCCTGTCACACAATACCTGTAGTGCCTAAATTATGAAAGGCATCTCCTGAAATATCCTTATCCACCCTGCAAGCTGTGCCACAGCTCAAGGGAATGTATCTATAATACTGAGCAGTTCATGATACATCTTTGTTCAGGTAAAATAGGCATGTATATCTTAAATATCTATACTAAGGAAAGATGGTGATTTTGCTATGTAGAAATCATCTTTTACTGTGTGCTGATAGAACTCATTGTATGCATTTTCCCTTTGATTTCTATATTCATGGATTTGTTCTGCATTTATAGAGTATCTACTTTGTAGCAAGTATTAATTTAAATATTTGGAATAGAGAGATAATTCAGACACTGTACATGCCTTTATGAATCTACTGCTAATTAATGAAGATAAGAATGAGCAAATGTTCTGTACCATAAATAAGAAATGGAAATAATTAATGTGTATGCACAGCATAGTTTTGAATAGCAAGGGAAGAAGTGAGTTTTGTCTGGCTAAGGGCAAAAAGAAGTGAACAGAGGCAGAGAAGGCTGAACCAAGAAAATTACTTTGGAGGTAGATTTTGAAAGACAAGCAGGAGCAGGCATAGAGACGAGTAGGAGTGTAAGGTTTGCTGTGGTACGGGGACTTTGCTAGGAACTCTAGAGACATCATCTCACTTTAGTTCTCTCAGTGCTCCTCTGAGGTAGATGTCTTTATCTTCATTTTAGCGACAATAAAGGTAGGGCTTGGAGTTTAAGAAACTTCCCCAAGATAACTTCATTATTCAGTGAAAGCGCCAAGCTTTGTACTAAGGTCTGCTCGGTGCCGAAGCCTATGTATTGCCATAAGTCCCCGCTATCAGCAGTGAGCAATGCAGCATGTTTGGAGAAATCAGGTAGTGCAATACCACTGAAGCACAGGATACAAAGGGAAGTGACTGAAGAGATTGAGTAGAGGCATGAGAACATAAGAAACTATAGGTACCATGGTAACTACAATAGAATTTTTTTCTGTAAGTAATGTGGAGCCTTGGATGGGTTAGTTTTAGACTAGGCAACAACATCATATTTCCTACAGAAATTTAGGAGCTAAAATCAACAGATTTGGCTAATTGTTTGACTTAAATTCGTATTTGAAATGACTTTATTATTTCCCAAATGCACAATTGCTGAGAAGTGGCAGAGTTCCACTCTGGTGTGTGCTATCAGCCAGCATAGGAGTAAAAAGTCACTGTGAGTAGTCACCCAAGAGACACGTGTGGATACTTAAGAGATAATTCTAATTGCTTTTTACATGTTTGCCAATGGAATGGAAAGCTTTTGCTATATTGTGTTTTTTTGGTTATTGGTTTGTTTAATATGTTTATGAAAACATAAAGTAACAACACAACAGATACCTGATCAAGTTGCCAAATTATTTCTAGGGTTTGGCCCAAGGTTTGATGATCCCTCTGCTGCTTCCTGGCTTCATGTGCTCAAAAACATCCACCATCAGGTTTTGGCCCTCTGGCAAAATGAGGATTGGGGTCGGAGTAAAGCAAGCAGAAACTAGAGCCAAGTGTTGTTCTAAGAAGTTCTAGCATGTGTTTTGTGCAATGAGGATTTCTTGTACTTGGCAGCCCACGCGAAATTCATGCTACAAAGGGGGCTGATGATCCAAGATTGAGAAAGATGAACCAGATAGGAGACCTTGACTTATGGCACATTCCCTTCCCTTCCTCCCTGGTGGAGCGTTTTTCATGGGCACCCACAGCTTGTACTAAAGCATTGCTCCTGCTCCCCATTCAAATGAAAACATACTTTGTTCCAAGTGTAGTGGCATATTTTTTTTCCTTTTTGTTTGGTATACTTCTTCTGCTTCAAGCACATTCCTTGCCTAACTCCTGGGTCCCTATCTAGGACTTTTCTCTTTTGGGGACCCATGAACCTCAGATTTACCTGCAGCTGTCTAGAAACAGGCAGACACAGACTTTAAATTTGTACACATCTTTTGGAGCCAAGAACTTCTATACCATCTAACTGCTAAGGGTTAAGAATTTATGTTAGAAGAATGATGATGTGTGTAATAGGGAAATATTTTTTAAAAAAATGTCTAGAAAACCATAGATGTTAGGAATGCAGTCAGGCATATTAGCTAATCATTTTGAAAAGCAAGTTTAAATAAACTGAGTACTCAATTGTGAATTAGTGATTACTGAACATGTATCACTGTCTTGATTATCAGTGCATTTAATGATCAATGATATCGATTTCCAATTTGATGAATAGCTCATTTAAAAAAATATATATATGTATTTATACTATACTTTGTTTTAGGAATGTCTGATATAAATTATCTAAAATATGATGCCTATGGAAATATCTAATACAGTAAAACAGGTTTATTCCAAAATTATTCATTCATTTCTTCAACCAGTGTTATTGAGCATCATCTACATATACTATGCCAAGTACTCTCCCACGTGCTGGAGATACAGTGGTGATCTCTTTTATGAAATGCTATGACTTCATTCCTAATTTAGGCTTGTTGGTATGTACAACTTTCAAAGTATTTGGAAGGCTGAAAGGGCCCAGACATTGAAAGTGTCTTGTTTTCACTATTTTTGTTCTGTTTTGTTTTTTGAATAAACTATATAAAGGTTCTGGATTAAACAGAATATATATATTAAAAGACAAAGGCCCTGCTCTTGAGCTTACACTTTGTGAGACCAGTGTTTTTCAAAATGTGATTCCTGGACCAGTAGTATCAGCATTTTCTGGAAGCTGTTAGAAATGTAGATTTTTCAGGTCCCACCAAGAGCTACTGAATCTGAAACTCTGGGGGTGAATTCTAGTCATCCGTCTTTTCACTGGTGATTGGGAAAGTTTGAGAACTCTACTGCAAAAGACAGATGATAAACAAATGATTAGGTATATCAAAAAATGCTGAGTTCTATGATGAAAATTAACTAGGAAAAGAGGATACATGCAAAAGGGTGCAGTTTTGCTTGGTGTGGTCAGTGGAAGCAGCTTTGAGGTACTGTTTGAGCAATTACTTGAAAGACGTGAGGAAGCAAACTGTCAGAATGTCTGGTGGCCAGGCTTCGCGGTCATCTAGGTTAGAGATTTTAGTGAGTTGAGGGGGTGGCTGGAATTGTGATTTATTTTGAAGGCAGAGACTCTAGAATTTGCTGTCGAATTAATTGCAGGTGTGGTGTGTGCATGTAGGATGACTAAGCTTGTTGACCGAAGTATTTGATTGGTTGGCAGTACCTCATAGCAAGATGAAAAGGAACAGAGAAAGGCAGGTTTTGAGGGAAGAATAATGTGTTTGATTTTGGAAATGTTAAGTTTCAAAATTCCACTGGCCAGCTATGAAGCGATATATGATCCTGCCATTCAGGGGAAGTGTTGAGGCTGGAAATACAAACCAGGAGCCATCATCATATAAATGATATTTAAATTAATGAGCTAGAATGAGGTCACCAGAGAATGAATGTACATAGAGGGGAAAGTCTGAATACCAAATCTGAATACCAAGATCTGGGGAACACTAACATTGATGGGAATAGGCAAAGGATAGAGAAAATTTTAATGAATGAAAAATAACATTTTGCTATATTTATTTTGAGATCAATATGTTAAAGTGGTAGCATCTTTCCCCATTCTCAAATTTAACACTTCCCTTGGTTTTACATCTATTCTGTTTGGGTGCTGTTGGTGACACAGTATCCCTCTTGACTTTCACATGCCAGAGCTTCTGCCTTGCAGGCAGGTTATCTGCCTCTCCAACTTCTAGGATCAGACTCATGGCTCTCCGCTGTATGCTGTAGGCTCTCCTTGAAATTTGGGAATGATGCATACAACACACAAAATTATGTTTAGGAGAAAAGAATGTTCCCTTCTAATGTCTTCAATCTTCTTTCTTTTTTCTCTTTCCTGGATATTTATCAGGAAAATTCTTTGGTCTCCAGAACTAAAAGAAAAATTATTTTATTTTGCTTTGTTTTATTTTTAATAGTACCTAGATCATTTTGACAATTGATTTATTTAATACCATCCTGACAGAGATCTTTCTTAATGTTGAATTACAATGCTGATTTTTGGTGTCCTAGAACTTGATGTTTTCTGATTTGATGATGTGAATGCCTTAAGTTAGTAACCAAAGAAAGCGACAATGAAATCTATAATTTACAATTCGGCATATGATTCTTGGGATTTCCTTAAGAAAAAGATACCTCTATAATATAAGAATATATCACTTAAAGTGAAAAATTCCTTTAAAATCTAAATTTTGAAAGAAAATAATCAGTGGATGATTCATTGTATAAAAATATTTTTTGCCTTAAAATGATTCACCAAATTCTACTGGGCACATTTAAAGTAAAATTTGAATGGCACATACCTCTTTAAGAAGATACAGTATATACAATAAGATTATGACTCTTCATGTATGTATTATTGATACAAGGAGATTTTATATATGTAATAAAACATATTAATACAGAAGAGAGATTAAATGACTTACCTAATTTCTCATGTGTATTTAGTGGGGAACCAAATCTTGAACTCAGGTCTCCTGATGACATATTCACTTGTGGAATGACTCATCACAGCCCAAGGGGAGTATCTTAGAAATGGTCGCAGGGAGGAACCAATAGGAAAGAAATGGTCGCAGGGAGAACCAATAGGAAACATACTAGTACAATCAGCCTTCATCAGTACTCCTGATTTAACAAATTCTGGTACTACTCACAATGTTTAGATTTGAGTGACAGCTTTTCTTAGCAGTTGTAGCTTTAGTTAGATATCCACAGCCCTAGAATTCTGAAGCTGTAAGATATTTTAATGATCATCTGTCTAATTCCTTGTTTTTGAATGAAGAAACCATAGCCTAGAATGATCGTTACTTGCCAAAGTTTATTTCTTACAAGAGCAGATCTTCAAGTATCTAATGTGACAAAAGATTGCCAAGATCATGGTATGTGTTCACTGAAAGATAATAAAGTTCATTATCAAAATCTCAAATTCAGTCAGGATACTACTTATGCTAACATAAAATTTGTGTAATGGCTGTTTTTTTCTACTTTAAAATTTTAATTGTGATATGTACAAAACATTAAAAAGAGTATATATAACATACAGATAGTATTATATTATTTTAATTATATATAGCTATATGTATATAAATACAAATATAGTTAAAATAAGAAGAATATTAATAAAATGTAAAACAAGCACACATATCCCAACCACTGAGCCCAAGAAATAAACATTCCAGAATCTTGGAAGGCCCCTATGGGTTCTGAATCTATCTTAGCTCTTCCTCATTCCCAGCGGTAACCTCTGTGCAGTGCAGTCTAATGGTCAGGAGAATGGAGCTACAGAGCTGCCCTGGACCAGTGGGCAAGTTACTAACCTCTCTGCGCCTCAGTTTCCTCATCTGTATAAAAGGAATAATAATATGCAACCTCACTGGGTAGTTGTGAAGACTAAATTCACCTATTTAGTGTGCTTAGAAAAGTGTTATATAGAAACCATTATTTAAGTGTTTACCATTTTTATTATTATGTTGAATTTTATATTTGAGAGAATTTAATGTTGCCAACTAGATGGAATTTGACGGACCAAAAGTTGGTTTATTTGAGTAATAATTTTATTGTTCCTTTTTCAAATATTTCAGAGTGGAAACATCCTGATATCTCTTGAGTCTTTTTGATGTCATCTGTTTCACTTTATCGCTGTGTACTTTCAAAATACCATTCTAACGTGCTTCCATTGAAACAACATGGAACATTTTTTAAGCAAACAAGCTTTAATGTCAGAATCACTATTTCAAAATGTAACATTAGTCACTGGCAATATAAGATTTAGTCTTAACAAGATTTTGCTATTGTGTTATGTGACATTAGTGCTGACTGATTTCATTTGAATACAGTGAAGAGGGATATTAAAATTCGTCAGACTTTGCAAAATAGTAATTTGTTTTTTGGGGGATGTAGGCCTTCTGCTGAGTCACTAAAGAGTACTTATGAAGGTATGAGAGAATAAATGATTGAAAGACAGACAAGGGAAGAGTTGGCAAAATAAAGACTGTAAAACGAGAAAAGGAGTTACTAAAATTTCTATCTTCTTAGTACTGAGAGCCAAAGAAAAATTTCTCACTTGGAGATATTTTGCTTTTTCACTGAGATTTATAAATGATAAAAACAATAACAATGTTTTCCAAGTAAAAGAAATTCCCCTCCTACTCTAGGACTTTATTTCAAAATTTATATTAGCTTTCGATGCTAATATAAAATTCACCTAAAAGGTATTTGGAAACTCTTGATACCACTTTTCAACTACTCTCAATTCATGCAGAGATTGTCTGAGGTCTCTACTGTGACAAGAGCATCACATTGATGATTGCTACATACCTTCATTACTTTTACACATTGGTTTGGGTACCTCATAGAAATTTCTCATCTTCTATTTAGTTGGAGCTGTTTTTCCACAATAACATTGTTCTCTCTAACGATATTTACTATTCTCAAGTTGACTTCTAGTCGACAACTCTATGGGCTTCTGTCTGTTGACTTTTAGATTCCAAATTTTAATGAGCCAGCAATACTTCCTTTTTATTGAAATTACATTGTATCTTTTTTAAAAACTCATTTACATGTGATTAAGTTTTTAAAGTGTATCCAGTGTCTAAAAATTCACTTGAAAGTTTGCTTTCCTATCAAATTTGCTAAAGAAAAAATGTACTGCAATTAAATTAAGTCAACATCGGAAAAGTAATACGAGCATGTATAATGTGCCTTCTAAACCTCTAAGCATCTGGTGACAGATCTTTGTTTCATGAATAATCTACAAATGTACTTAATTAGTTCATAACAAGGCATGCGGTACTTAGGGTGGTGAAGACTCAGTAAAAGCCGTTATCCATTTGCTTTATGAAAACATTTAGTGCCAGTCTTACGCTGATTTTTTTATTTTTTATTTTTTTTACTTACCAAATCTCATATCAACATGAGTTTATATTAATAATATAGTATTTATAATTGATGGTGCATCCAGGTCACTCAGTAAAGTAAATTATGAACCTAATAAGTTCTTTATGTTTTAGGACCATTAGGAAACATTTTTTATGCATTTTTAACATGGTGAAAACAACAGCAGAAACATAATTAAATAGCTACTGAATATCTGAAAAGATTAATGCATCTCTCTTTCTAAATTAGTCAAGAGAGAGTTAAACCTTTCTAGTCTTATATTTGATGATAATGTTTATACAACCTAATAGTTGCCCCCTTTCCTCTCTTTTTCTTCCCTAATAATAAAAACATCGCTTCTGGCATTAAATGAGTGCAAGATAAATAGAAAGGCTGTGAGCTTGATGCTCTGTTTCCTTTCTTTTTCCTTCGTCCTCCCCCTCCCAACCTACATTTCTTGGCATCTTTCCTCTCTCTGTTTGTTAGAGCTCTGACTCTGACGTAAAGAACTCACAGCGAGTGACCCCCGTGGCAAACCTGTAAAACATTATACAACATGAATAAGAACTTTCTTATTAGATCTGCAGCTGGCTGGGTGCAGACATATGGCAGCAAGGATGTTTTGGAAGAAAGGCATTGCTTGACAAAGAACCCAGTCTCTTGAATAAAGGTTTACACTGGCACTCCTAGATGTTTATAATTCTTGATGCCAGGGGCAAGACTCCCCTCCCCCCCCCATTATATTGTTATTTTACTGTTTAAATCCCATCATTTCATATGTTGAGGTGGCTAAAATATAAAAGTGGACATTTTATGTGTGTCTGTATAACTTTAAAATAAAAAAAAAATAAAAAAAAAAGCAAAACCCACAAAACTTTCTCAGGCTCTGCCTGCCCAGCTGGAAGCGCTTGATTCTCTGAGGCCCAGACTCTGATGGAAAGTGAGGGATTTCGTGAGTAGACCAAGTCCTTCCGAGCAGGATTAGAAATGACAGTCAAAGGGTACAGGATTAGAGATGACAGTCACAGAGTACATAAGGTTTATATACCCTGGCAATTTTAATAGTTTTTTTTTTCCCTTGGTTATTTATTTATTTATTTATTTATTTATTTATATCAAGCGTAGTAACTCTCAATTGCTAAAAATTTAGGTTGAGAATAATTGGCAACTGAGGAGACTGTTACATTGATTTACTTCTGATTTGGTATTCCTCAGCCTTTTCATTGCAGCCCTGCTTTCATTTCATTTCCTTTCTCAAACCCCAGCTACTAACATTATGAAGAACACGGTCATGTTTTGGGATCCACACTAGCACACTAGTGTTGAATAATATATTTTGAAATTTTCTGATGGTGGCAGTTATCCCAGAGGGAATGATGGCACTTTAAATTCCAGGCACAGGAACAGACAAGCTACATCTAGTGGCTACACAGGTAAATGAATAAAACCTTCTCCTTCTACTGAGATTATCTATTGATTCTTTATTATTGATTCTTTGTACCCTTGATGATATTTATAATGTTCAAAATCTTTGTGATGACCATTATCTTCTTAGTCCTTAGTGCATCTGTAATATCTTAGTAATAGCAAATTTCTAAGTAAGGTATTCTCACTATACATACCTGATAATATATATTTTTTAATGTCCTGATTTGGTAGCTGAGAAAACTGAGGCAGGGAGATGTCTATGACCTTCTCAGAGCATACATCACAAAACAGAGCCAAATGAGCTGAGATTCTAACACCTAGAGAATAGGTGCTCACTGGTACTTCTGATTTATCAGAGTGAATATATCCTGAGAAGTGTCTATTTATAGAAGAAACATAGTGTATGCTGAGAATAAACTCTAGTTTTGAAAAGTTGAAGAACATTAGAAAAGGTATTAATAAGAATATTGGAAATGCTCTGAGTTATAAGAATAATTTTTTTCCTGATTTTTAGGCTTTCATGTTAAAAATTCTTGGACAAGACAGATATGTTTGTCTCATTTTGTTGATTTCCTCTATACAATAAGAATGCAAGTCAAAAAACTGTTCTAGAATCATAAAAGTCTTGGCTTGAAAGATCTTAGAGATCATTTAATTCAGAGGTCATAAGTCTTTAAATCAAATATACTGGAGGAACCATATGGTCAAATCACTAAACACAACTGATTCTACTCAGGTTTTTCTAAAAAATGCAAAAGGTAGCACAGCTCTTATCAGAATCTTTCATTCAGCAGGTGCTTTCAATTTGATTCATCAAGTATATTTTTTATTTTGAGAAAATTAGGTAGTCTATATTCCCAATTTTTTATTTGAGAAAACTAAGACCCATATGTTATGGATTGAATTGTATCCCTGTAAAAAAGATATATTGGCATCCTAACACTCAGTACCTCAGAATGCGAACTCATTTGCAAATAGGATCTTTATAGGGGTAAACTCAAACTCACTACATCTCATGGGTGCACCCTTCTCCAAAAAGTAGAAATAAGACTCAGAGTATACATGTCATGAGATACATCTAATGTGAGTATCAAAAAATAGATTCGAATATAAATTTTCAAGGATTGCATATGAGTCTACAAATCAATATTAATGACTAAAATATATTTTATTAAGAATTGATATTATAGAAAAATCTCATTAAAAAAATCCCCCCTTTCTTTTCATGTTAAAATTAATTAGTAAATTAAAAAGAGAAATGGGCATGCCTCACTAAACTCAACAAATTAAAAAATGGAACGTGGATCAATCAAGTCTTCCCCCAGGCTGTGTCATCTGTGTGTATTAATTGGAATGATGCTCTATTCGTTTTATAGAAAGTGACCATGTTTTAAAACACTTCCATTCAATGTAAGTTTTGACTGGGTTTATTTAAAACCTTATAGCAAATCAGAATTGGGATCTTGAGAATTAAAAGAGATTTATTGTTCTCTGGTTTAGATTTCACTCAGGAAAAGAACTCTTCCTTATTATAATCCAAAAGTTTGATCCTTTGAAATGTCACCCAAAACTAGGTTGCTTGGAGTTTCCAAGGCTAATGGGGTTTTCCTTATCAGGACATATTTCTGATAACCACACAACTGTTTTCTTAGTTTCATCCTATTAGACCAGTTTCTATTTATTTTGACTTTCCAAAACAAAATTGTTCCATTATTTGTTCTACTAACCTCAGCGAAAAGTGCCCCTTGTGCTCAAAACAATCTATTTGAACATATTTCCTGTGTTTATTCTTGCAGGACAGTTTGTAACACATTATAAATAGTTATCTTTTTTTTAATTCCATCATTATGAGATACGATGTTTATTTGATGTGCAGAGGAGTAATTTTAAGATTAAAGAAAATTCTATATTTCTGATGGTGGACCTCATATAAATTCACAAAATGTGTGGTCAATAATTTTAAGAATTGTTTCTGAATTTAAGAAATCGTTTCACAATTTCTCCCACCCGCATTGTTATATCAGATAAGAAAGCACTTTCACATTCGTTCTCTCATTTGCTCCATCATAAAATTCTCTGAGATGGGTAAGACAAATAATTACCCCTCTATTACTTAGAAACTGCAGCTCAGATAATTGAAATAAATTTCAAAAGGTCATTTACATAGTACAACCTAGATGTAATCCTTGCTGTAAAATTTGTTCTGTTGTAAAAAATTTTGCACTACAGCAATTTTTTGCACTTCGTTATAGTATAGCTTCATTAGTGAATTACTGTCAATTAAGACAATGGGAGATTATTAACATTTGGGCAAGAGCAATACTTTCTAAAAACCTAAGAAGTTAATTGAACAATAAGAGTGACTATTGTCAGATTTGTTTTACGTGGAAAATTCTGAAAATCTTTAAATTGTTTATTCCACATCTTAGGCTTTGATTTTTTTATTTAGTTTTAGGAACTGTGAAATAAGAGCATTTTAAAAAAATTTTTAAAAATCTTATGTCTCATGCCTAAGTCTGATATATCTATATCCTAAGGTTACCAAATAGACAGATTTATTCCTTAAAGTACCAACATTTGCCCTCAGAGATACAAATAGCCAATAGCAAAATATGAAGCAATACACTGGAAATTTAAAGAATTTTATTTTTGATTTATGTTTGTTTACTAACATATTCTCTAAATACAAAATAGTTACACATGTAGAGTCATCTTTAAAGCTGGATATAAATAAGATAATGGTAGATTCATAGGCTGGAAAGGGCAAACTTTGGCACATTATGTGATAAAGAATATGAAGGTAGGATACTAGATAATTGTCACACTCTTATTTAACACAGAGTAGTTAATATGTGTATACTGTGTAGATATTTAAAATTTTTGAATTTTATTTTGGAGATTATATTAAATCACTGCAATCAGCAACATTTATTAAGAACCTAATAAGGCTTTTTTGTGTATAAAATGAGTTAGACAAAGTCTCTGATCTCTGAGGTGACAACACTGATGTGTTTAGCTATGAAAGGCAAATAACAGGCATTCATGGTGTGAACTTTGGAAATACTGACACAAGAGACAAACATTTGGGTTGAACAGGCACATTGATGTCAAGTTTCTATGAATTAGTTTCTTCGTTGTGGAAGCAACTCAAGTCAATCTATAAGAATATATTAAGGGTCCCATGCTGTATTGAGAAAACTTCCAAACATACTACAATTATGGTATTACTAGATATTAGAACTCAAGCTATGCTATTGTTTTCATTGGATCAATACCCTTTGTTCTTGCTCTCTCATTACCTTGGTATTTCAACATTTAAGTAATCAATCAACCCATTACTTTTGGAGTATCTGCCAGGTGCCAGGCATAGTGCTAGGTTTGGTGGATGGCAAATAGACCTGCCATCAAGGAGTTCGCATTTTTTGAGATAGATATTTATAGTATAATATGAAAAATGCACAAATTGTGAGTAATATTTTCCTTTTTCTGAAGCTGCCCTTATTTGTCTTCTTTAAGTAAATAAAATTCCACCTCAGGAATGCTTCACCCTCTCCCCCATTTCTTCTCTTCTTGTCTCTGCCTTGGCTTGTCCTCTTTATCTCTTACCCAGATTACAGAATTGTTTCTTAACTGGTCTTTCTGCGTGACCTCTATCTAGTGTACACTTTCTTAGTTGATATCGTTCTAAAGAAAAATTCCAAACAAATGGCTGTCTTAAACCCATGGTGTAATTTTTCAGGTTCTTATCCTGTCATATCAGGCCTTTTAAAATTTTGCCCCTCCCTTTTTAGTGCATCCTAAATATAGGCCATCAGTGAACTAGTCTTCTTTTCCTAAACAAATAAATAATCCATGTACTCTCACATTCCGAATATTTGCCAGTGGTGTCCTGTCCACCTGAGAGGACCTTCCAAACCCCCCGACTCCCTTTATTTCTTTCTGATAAAACCCTCGTCAACCTTCAAAACACGTGTTAAATGGTTTATGCAGCCTTTTTTTGCCTTTGAGGAACAGACATTTTAAGGGTTATAATATTATATTTTAATTTTCATTTACATGTTTTCTTTCCCTCTATCGAATAAGATTTCCTTCAAAGTGGACACTCATTCAGCTTTTTACCTCTCACATAACCCAGCATCTGGCTGTTAGTAAGTGCTCCATAACTGTTGAATTGGTGAATGAAAAATATATAATATGGGTCTCTTTATTAAAGCAAAGTGTATCACTGCCTTTCTGAAGGCCTTCATCCTTTGCTCCCCTAAGAGCTATCCTTTTGGTTCTCTCCTATCAAAGAGGTAGGTATGATTTACCTCTAAAGAGAATTCATGTCACGAGATTATTTTTTTTTAATCTCATTCATATTTGAACTTTAAATGCAATGTTCCAAGTGGCACAGGCCTTACACTAGCATGAGTAGTTAAGGAAATGGAAATCTGAGTGCTGGTTGACCACTCTAAACCTTTAGACACATTCTGGCTCAAGGATCCTTTTAAGGAGCTCAGGTTACAGTTGATATTTAAATTACTTATTTAAAGAAAGAAAAGAATACCATTCTAGCGTGTCCCCCACCCTGCCCCCCGAGTTGTCAATTCTCTGTCTCCTTTGTTGGGTTCCTCATCTATTAGGCTTTGATTTTCTTTGATGAATTATATCTATTGATATAGTTGCAACCTCATGTAAAAACAGATGCAATCATAAATATTTTATGGTCTTAATCTTTGAATGTGTAAGGGTGAGATGCTTATATCCCAATTCAGATGCATCTTGAATTGATTAGACGTTTTCTTCCTTGTGGGAAGAAGGGAATGAGTATGAACTTTAATTTAAAAAGTTATTTTAATTCGGCATCTAGTAGGGTTCTTGTAAGTGATCTTGCCTTCAATCTCCTTCCTGCAAACCACCCCATTGCACACACAGTCTGTAACTATGTTTATAGACTTTCTCTAAAATACAAGTATGTTCACATAATTCTTACTTTAAAGTGTCTGATGCCATCTTTTGCCTTTAAAATATATCTTGAACCCTTTAACTTCAGGTACACGGTTTTATATATGTTGACTCCAGCCTGCCTAGAATCCCTCCCCCATCACCAATCTCCTGTACTTATCTTAAAACCCAGTTCTGATGTCACATCCTATCTTTAGCTCAGCTCTCAGGATTGCTCCCTGCCTCTCTGGGAAGAATTCATTGTTTCTATATTTGTGATTCATTAGCACCTTATTCATCCTTGCTCTGCGGGGGAATAAAATGTAGAGGGTAAGAGCTAGTGTTTCAAAAGCAGACCTTTGGCTGATTCCACATAGTAAAGAGCTCTCTGTATGTCACAGCTCCATCATTTATAAATGAGGGAAAATGATATTACTCCAGAGGAATTATTTTGAGGATTTTTGAAATAATGAATAGAAAATACTTAATGCATGCCTGGCACACAGTAAGGACTCAACCATTAGTAGGAAAAACAAATGTGTACTTACATTTTATTTTAATTCACTTATATATCTTCCTCCTCTACTAAAATGAGATGGCCAGAATTCCATTTCTGTCTTCATTGTACACAAAGCATCCAACAGCTCTTGGCATGTAATATTGGCCTATGTGGTAATCGATAATATATGTGAAAGGTGACATATTGATCAGAACAATTATTGGAAGAATTATTGCAAGAAGACCATTTAAATAAGTTTTAAATACCCATATCAATGCTGCAGTAGACACTCAAATATTTTAAGAGGGGTTTGCTCAGAGTAAAGGAAAATGAAAGCTACTGTGTGAACCATAGTTTAAAATAACAACTCTAAAAATGTCAGATATTATATCTCTTCAGTGGGCGAATTACTCCTAGAGCCAATTTAGAAATAAAAACAATGGAAGTACTTACAAAATCTCCCTTAGGTTCAAACCCTGCCGGTAGAACTAGTATATGTGGAAACTTTCCTCTACAATTCCAGAGTACCTAGTAATAAGAATAGTGATCACCATGCACAGGCATATCACTGTCTATTAGAAATAAGCCATCTTTGTATTTACTGTTTAATACAGCTGAAATATCTCACACAAAAAGAAGTTAATTATAATGTTCTACTCCATTCCACAATATTTTCAAGAGCACAACTCAAATTTAAATAGAGATGAAGAATCTAATGATTATCAGTTTTTTTTTCCTTAAGGACCACTTTTAGTGTGGGATGTGGGTATGCATAGAGGGATGTGTATGCTTATTTTTCAAAAACCACTTTATTGAGATATAATTTACATACCATAAAATTTACCTATTTAAAATTTACAATTTATTGTGGGTTTTTTTTGACATTCATAGTGTTGTGCAACCTTTACCACTAATTCCAGAACATTTTCATCAACCCAAAAGTTAACCCAATATCCATAAGGAGTCATTTCCCATTCCTGCCTGCCTCCACCACCTCCAGCCCTAGGCAGCCACTAATATTTTTTCTGTCTCTATAGATTTACCTATCATGGACTTTTCTTATAAAAGATATTAAACTATTCATGGTCTATCATGATTGATCTCTTTTTATTTAGAATAATATTTTGAAGGTACATCCATGTTGTAATATATGTCATTACTTCATTCTTTTTGATTGCCAAATAAATTATATGGATATACCACATTTTGCTTCTCTATGTTAGTTAATGGACATTTGAGTTTCAAGTTTCAGTTATTATCAATAAAGTGCCTATGGACATTCATGTTCCAATTTTTGAATGAACTTAGGTTTTCATTTCTCTTGGGCATAAATCCTGGAGTGAAATTGCTGGATCTATGGTAATTCCATGTTTAACATTTTGAGAAGCTGTTAATGATTTTTCAAAGTCGCTGTACTACTATACATTTTCACTAACAAAATATGAGGGTTCCCATTTCTCTTTATACTCATCAACTTTTATTTGAGTGTGTGTGTGTGTGTATGTGTGTGTGCACGTGCGTGCACTTTAAATATTATAGTCATCCTAGTGGGTGTGAAGTGGTATCTCATTGTGGTTTCGATTTTCATTTCCCCAATAGCTGATAATGTTGATCATCTTCCCATATGCTTGTTGACCATTTGTATATTTCCTCGGAAAAAATGTCCACTCAATTTTTTGCTCACTTTTTAATGGGATTATTTTCTTATTATTGAGGTGTAAGGATTCTGTATTCTGTATACAGATATTCTAGATACAAGTCTCTTATAAGATTTATAATTTGCAGACATTTTCTCCCATTCACTGGGTTGTCTTTTCACTTTTTGATGGTATTTTTCTACATGTTTATTTTTAAAACAAAAACCAAACAAATTATTCTAAAAGCTAGATTTTAAGGTTAGTGTTTATTTTCATGATTCATTTGAAAGTTCTTATTTTTGTATTATCCTTCTTGGCAATGCTTCATTTTTGGAATAAAAACTATAAAATCTTGAAGAATAAAGTTTTTCATTTTATTGTTTTCCTGTGCTGTATGATAAGATGCTCCATGACAAATGAATTCAGTTTCTAGGATAAAATATATTTACTCTGAGAAATGTCATTTGCTTTTTTTCTTACTATGAGGTAATAATATTAAAGGCCATGTGAAGTTCTATATTAAAAGTAACATGTGTCTAGTCCAGCATTTCCAAGATCTATTTTATTTTTTCCCTAAAAAAATTATTAATACCAGGTTCTGCAATATATACTTTAGAAACATCATTTTAATTTCTTCTCCGAACTGGTTTTACCTGGTTATCAGCATTCTGACATTTGTCCTTTTTTTAAAAAAAGCGATGATCATCATTTTTATTTAAGATCCATATATATGACAACAAAGTAAACTGAGACATTCACAAGTTATTTCTATGATGTTCATTTATTTCATAAGGTTGAATTTGACATATATATCATATACATAATGGGAATCAAACTAACGACATAAATTGTTCCTCTATGTACTAATAATGTTAGTTAAAATGTTATGATTTTGTTTTGGAGCTAATCCAAAGTCAGTAATATATGCAGATCTGTTTCTCTTCCCTTTGCAAGGCCTTTTCTGGTATATATTTGCTGTTGCCTCTCTTTATTGCTACAGGATTGGGGGAGGAAGGGAGAAAGAGAGAGAATATGTTTGTAATGTTTGTATTTATACATGGCTACTCAAATAGAACTCAATGTTGACATTTTTCATGGCTTCAGGATGTTGGGCAGAGGCTTATCTTTCCCTCATGGTCACTTTGTGTCAGATGATCATTGCTTTTCTCCAGAATCTTATACCCCTTCCAGGCAGGACGAATTGAGTGGGGAGAGGAGGAAGCAGAAAAGCAAAAGAGACAATCTATCCAAGTATTTTCCCTTTTAAAGAGTTTTATTAGAAGCTTCACACAGTGACTTCTGCTTACATCTTTCTTATTGGCCAAGGCTATGTCCATGACTTCTTGTTCTGTAAGGGAGGGGAGGTCAGGAAACGTAGTTTCTAGGCTGGGTATATTGCTATCTCTATGAAAATTAGGGTTCTGTGAAAGAGGAAGAAGAGTAAGATGTATATGAGATGAGTGGCTAGCAGTCTTTGGCCACATGAGGCAAAGGATAACAGGTAGAAAATTCTGAGTTCAAGCAAAGGGGCAAAGCATTTTTACTACTCGTGTACTCTTGCTTGCATCTCTGAGTTGAAAGCATCTTAGGATTTCTGCATTTCCATCAAGAGACGCCACAGAATTTAAAAACTTAAATAATAGACATTTTATTTATTATAATTCGACCAACATATATTTTACAAGATGCTTTTTTTTAATTGCAAGAGAACTCTAGACAAAATGAAATTGAGGACCAGGAAGTATTTTTACAACTATAGAAATTTGAATCAATTCTTCCTTATTTAAAGTTCTAACTAGTTGTCTTCCCTTAATTAATTTTCTTCTGGGAAAATCAGTCACTCATTAAACAAATATTTATTGAGTCTCTTAACTAGAGCCAAGTACAGTGCACATTGCAAATAAGACCATTAAGGGTTCTTTTATCCTGAAACTCTTCTCTAGAATGGGAAACAGATAATAAGAAGGTAATGAAATAAGTAAACGAGATCTTTTCAGATTACAGTAAGTTCTGGAAGCAGATGGTCACGCCAAAAGGTAATGGGGGAAAGATGAAGGTAAGGCTGGCCTCTCATTTATTCCCTAACCCCAGGTCTTAGTACCTAGTACCAGGTAGGCACTCGGTATATATTTGTTGCTACTGGATGAATGGATAGTTGGTCAGGCGGGTAGATGGATGGATGAATGGATGGATGATTTGTCAGTCACAGAAAGTGTATCTGAGAAGGTGTTATCTGAAATGACATCTGAAGTATGAGAATGAGCTAACAGTGTTAGGAAAGGGAAAAATTTCTTCCAGACAGGATAAACAGTATCAAAGTCTTATAGGTTATAGCAATGAGTTCAAATTCAATTCTAAAATAAATGAGAAGCCATTGAGTGGTCTTACATTGATTATCTTACCTTATTTTCATAAAAATTGTGTGACATTGGTAATATTATTATCTTTATTTTACAAATGAGGAAACTGAACCTAGAAATGACAGAGTAACTTAACCAGATTCCTGGAGCTAGTAGGAGTGAAATTGAAATTTGATTTCAAGAAATTTTACTCTGGAGTCTATCATTAACTACAATACAGTGTTATAAAAAGACTCAGTAAATATAATATGTATAGTAACTTGCATAACAAGATTGTTCAGTGAAGAAGACAGAGGATGAAAATTAGATCTCTGCCAATTTAATGAATTTAGTTTTTAAACAGTTTTTAAACCGTGGCTGATGTATTGATGTATGAATTAATCGACTTTGTCTTTTGAAATTAAAATTGTCTTTGTATAAGTTATAAACTGCATTATTCTAAAGAGTTTAGTCTTAATGAACTCTTTGACTATATGGAATTTGCAAAAAAATAAGTTTTCTTCAAGTTTAGAATAATAATAGCTTGAAAGAGGAAAAACATCACAAACTCAAGCTGGGCAGTCCAGTTTGGCTATGCTTTTAAAGTTGTGACTAGACATTGTGTAATTTATTGATTTTGAAGAATTGAATTGGCTGTCTTCTAAGGATACTATCTTAGGCATTTTGTACACACCCTGCAGGCAGAAGCAGTATTAGAACAGTCATTTCCCCGTGACCCCTTTCAAAAAAGCAGAAATGAAGGCTAACCAGAGAATCATCCTAATACTGTTGGTGAAACATTGTATATTCCAAGGCATGGTTGGAAGGAACAGAAATGTGTTTAATAGAAAAAATTTTTAATTGTATACTTCCTTAGTGTGCCCCTCCTCCCCTTGAAGAAATTCCGAGAGTTTTTAATTTAGATACATAATCAAATAAGCAAGAATCCAATTCACTATATATTATTGATTTAAATTGACAACGTCAGTGGTTAATTGACACATCAAGCAAACTTCCTCTTCTGCAACTCAGAATGATGTTTTTAAAAGCCATTGCTAAGTAGTTATTTGTCTATTACGTTTCTTTTCTCCAGATTCACTTTTTAAGTTCCTTATGTTTTGCCTTTGTTAGAGGCTCTGGCCCATAGTAGTTGATTTAAAAAAAAAAAAATAAAGGACAAAAGTAAATAAGTCCTTCAGCTCTAATACTTGAGGTAAGAAAAGAGACAGAGAAGAACATGATAATCCTTTTTGCACCTGCCATTCTACCTACTTCAGTTAATAAAATACAAACAATTTTGATCATATTATAGTCTTCCTTTTTCTTCCACTTTCTTTTTCCCTTGCCACATCATTTTATGTTCATTTAAATTTTCCCCTTAATCCCTAGAGACCCACATAATATGTCTCAAAATGGAATAAATTTCCAAGAAACATTTTTTATCCTGCAAAAGAACATTAGCTATAGTATAAACAAACCCATGAAATTACTTTCAATATATCAAATGGGTTTTAGAACCATGAAGGAGAATTGAGGGGCTAGATCAAATTTGAGCCATGGATACACTTTACCTTGAACTTAGGCTAAGAGAATATCTCTAGGCCTTTTAATAAATTATTTCTAGCAAACTTTAAGAAGCTGAGGACAAAATGCACATGTCTTGTTAAAATTTACTAATTGTAGAAAGTGGAACAAAAGTAATTTTGGTAATACCAAGTTCAGAGGAAAGATGAAAACCAAGGGACATGTAATGGGGCTGGCACATGTTGTTCTCTGCCACTTATCCAGTCTGTCTTTTTCTCAACAATCCCCTACCCGCTATCCCTGAAGTGAAGATGTTTGGGGAGGAGGAAGTAGCATGGAAAATGTTTGGAAGTTTATTATTTTGCCGAAGTTTTTTTTGCATAGATGAAAAACGTAGCTAAGTATTGAGTAAAATAAGACTCTAAAATTTTTACATAAAGTATTTTTAGAAAAATGTAACCTTCATATTAAATGGACATTTTATAAAAATGAAATCAGTATTTTATGTCATGACTTAAGATGAGTTCAATTTAAGTCATGAATATTATTGTGATTTATTTTGAAAAGTCACAGTATTGATTTTTAAGACCATCTCTAAAAAAGATGATTTAAGTAGAGAATTTTCAATAACTTGTTACTATATGTAACAGCTTAAAAACTAAGTAGTAATATATGTATATTTTTATAGATCTATAAATGTATACTATTTCCCATTTTCAGCACACATTATTAAATTTAATGCTACAATTTAAGAAATTTTATGTTGTTTACACCACATGTAATAATGCAAATATATGATTAATAAAAAGAAAAAAAAAGGTATCCAAATGCAAGACCTCATGAATCTTGTGTTTAAAACTTTTGCCACAACTGAGGCTATGTCTGGATTTCATTTTTATTTCTGGGATTTCCAAATTTTTCTCCTAAGAAAAGATCAGTTTTATAGATAAGTCTCATGAAGTTACCATGGTGAGTATGATTGAATTTTAATAATTTTCTAGGGAAAATAGCATTAAATGAGGTTTTCCATGAGGCAGTATATAAAAGGAATCTGAATAGATAGCAAAACAGAAATATTTGCATGATCCAGTTTAAAAACAACAGACGAAAATCTAGAAATTATAAATAGCACCTTTTAAAAATTGATTTCTACTCAATTATCCAAATTATCCAAAAGGTAGTTTAACAAATATAAAATATGAATTTATAGTCACATTCCATGCTGTTCAGAGATTTGAGTTTCACCTGAAGTAAAGTTATAGGATTAATAAATTAAAGCAATAATGCCTTATTTGATATTTCACGAGAAAATTGCGCTTTTTTTTTGCTGCTCAAAACTTTTTTTTTTACTGAAATAACACTGGTTAATAACATTATATAAATGTTCAGGGTACAGCATTATGATTTGATATCTATATACTCATGTGTGGTCACTACTGTCTAGTTTCCTTCTGTACCATATATTTGACCCCCTTTATCCAGTTTGGCTTCCCCCGCAACCCCTCTTCCCCTCTGGTAACTACCATTCTATTGTCTGTATCTATGAGTTTGTTTTTGTTTGGTTTGGTTAGTTTGTTAATTTTATTGTTTTATATTCCATGTGAATGAAATCATGGTTTTTGTCTCTTTCTGACTTATTTCACTGAGCATAATCCCTTCAAGATCCACCCATGTTGGTATAAATGGCAATATTTCATCTTTTTTATGTCTGAGTAAGTAGTTTATTGTGTGTGTGTGTGTGTGTGTATATATATATAAAATACATATATTTTTATAAATCTTTCAAACCTTTGTTATGTGACTCTCAGTCTTTTGCTATTCTGTATGCTTCAGGAAGATTACGCCATCCCAATTCTCGTTTTTTGCATGCCTCTCTTCACCACAGGAACCTAGTATTGTTAAAATTTGGATTTTTCAATTGTTATGCAGAAAACAAATCTGAATCTGATTCAGTGGACTCAGTAGACTGCATGGCCATGTGCATGTGTTACATGTTACTGTGAGTAATGATACATGAAGTTTTGCTTTACTTATAAATTTGATCGAATTTTATAAATTGTACATTGGCATGGTCAAAGAATGGGTTTCTCTCATTCTAGTTCAATAGAAAGTTACCATATATATCATCAGAATTATTCTTTTCTTAAATAATTATAATTCAATAATTTTCTTAAATAATTACAATTCAACAATATTGAAATATTCTGTAATTATTAATAGTGATAAAATAATAGCTAACAGTTAATGAGTCCATACTATGTATTAAGTACTATACTAAGTCTTTATATAATGACTCATCTATCACAGCCACATGAGTTAGATGCTATTATTATCTAAATCCTAGAAATATGGAAACTAAAGCACAGAGACATTAAATAAATTATCCAAGATCATGTATCTATTCAGATTGAATATCATGTCAGAGATGAGATTTAAACCAGCTAGTCTGGCCTCTAGAGCCCACATGCTTAACCAGTATGCTACACTTTATTAATGATTTAGAAGGTCCTTCAAAATCCTATGGTGCCTCTGGGTTGGAATCAACACTTGTATGTTTACATAGAGCACAGAACTAGATAGTAGTGGATATCCGATAAATGTTTGTTGAAAGAATGTATGAATGAATAGTGAGTGGGTGAATGAAGGAATGAATAATGTGTGCTAGTGAGATGTACTAATAAAGAATTTAGCATAAGTAAACATCTGACATATAATATTCTATACATTTTGAGGTAGTCCCATAGCCAACATTTCAAAATATGATTAATTTATTACATTTACATAGGATTTTCAGAGAAGTTAATTTTTCTCCTATTCCAAAATTATTTTAAAGTTGGTAGAGACTAGAGAGTAGAAAATAAATTTTTGAGAAATAAATTCATCACCTTAACTAGCATGAATTCCATGAAGACAAATCAAATCTCATGTCTTTTTCTTTTTTCTTAATAACCTACTTCAGTGCCCAGGACCTGACACTTGGTTTAGATTCAATAATTTTTTTTTTAAAAAAGTAGTACAGTAGGAAAAAAGTGTATGATTTATAGCCAGCAGACCTAAATTTTAATCCATGTTTAACTACTGGCTAGTTATGTTACAGTTTCACCTCTTTTAACTCATTCCCATATCCATAAAATAAGGATCATAAGCCTCTTTTTTCTAATAATGATGAAAGAAAATAATGCATAAGCAAAGCATTTAGAAAACTGTAAAAACAATTTTCTCAAAATATGCTCCATAGAAACTATTCATCTCTTTTGAAACAAAAATATTTTTTGATCAAATAATTTTGGAATTATTTAATTGAATTGAGTTCCTTTGCCTTAAGATTTCCCCACACTTTAACAATGCTAATATGTGGAACTATCCAAGGAGTAATTATATTATGCAGAATTTCACAAGTTTATTTTACTTTATTGCCATAAACTACCTTATAAGGTACTTCTTTCTAAAATATCTTGCAACGTGTTTAAGCGCAAGACTGATGTGATTGCATTTTTATTACTAGTACTGAAAATGCAAAGTAGCAATTTAAGTACAAAAAGTCTATGTAATCAAGATAGTCAAGATATATTAAGTAAAAATAATGGAAGCTTTGTAGCATCAGTGGCCACGTATATGTTTGGATGATGATCGTCATTCTGATAACAGGGACAGAAACAGAATTATGGAAACATTCTAAATCAGAATGCGGGAACATCATTATCAGAAATAGATGCAGAACTTGCAGTAGAGAGACTGGGATATCAAACTCGAGAATATTTGGATTTTTCTTTTTTTAAAGTCTTCTCATTTCCCGATGCTTACGAAATTTATACTACCTGGCTTGGAACTCTAAGAGTCAGGATGAGGGATTTATTCTCTGCGAAATGGATGGAATTTAGGTAGTTATCACCAACTACAAAAGGAAAAAGTATCTTCTAATTTCAGTCTTTCAGTGCTTTACTATTTTCAGACTCAGTGCTTTCTAAGAAAGGGGAGGGTCAATTCTAAAGCATCTTTTTTTCCCCGCTAATTTGTCTGATTCAAGATGGGAAGAATGGGTGAAATCTAAATTTTTTTCTGGAAATGCTAAAAAGATATTTAGATCCTGGGAAAGATCCTTGAGGCATGAAAGGCTGAGACTCGTAAGCTGAAAGACACTCACTTCCCTTCCCAAGAGTAAAGGGCAAGAGGTGGTTTGTTTGTTAATGAACAAACAAACAAAAACAAATTTGTAACACTTTGGGAGATCGCTAACAAATATTTTTGTGGCTTTCTTGCAGTATTCTGTATAATGTAACCTTATCCTGTTTCCCCAGGAAATTTTCAATAACATTTCAACACTTGATAATGCCTCGTAGAGTGGGTTGGATTTGGGATGTGGGTGATGTGCTGAAGGGGTAGTGGTAAAGTTAGGCTGTGGGTAAGAAGTGAGGCTGCTGACTAAATCTGGGTTCCCTAAATGAGGTCCAAGGAGTCTCCCAGTTTGTACATTTAATTACAAAGGAAGATCAGTCTTTTTCAGTACCATTTATATTAGGCCTTTCTAGGCCCCAAACCCCTGTGTGGAACAATGAGTGGGAGGATTGGGTGACAATATGTGGGAGCCTCAGGGATTTTGTTAACACTTTTGGCCTAAGGCCCAAGCCAAATGCAGACTTTCAGTGTCTCTTTTCTGCAGAGTACAGTGTAGTCTTGACCTTCCTGCTCCTTGGATAACAAGAGGCAAAGGAAAAAAACACCAAGGATTAAGAGCAATTTCCCTAAAAGGGCTAGGCAGGAGCTGAACTGATTTAAACTGTCCATCACAAATCTTCCCAAGCCAGGGGACTGCAATCCAATAGTCCCTGTGGGAAGGGAAGCAAGCAGTCCAGGCCCATCTTCCCACGTGGAATTCTGGAGAGAAAAAACATAAGTAGTAAAGATATTTTTTAAAAATTACGCCAATAAAAGACTACGAAGGGAACATTCCAAGGGCAAAGAAGAGCTTTAATTTGTATATCAAATCGAAAGTTCTATGCCTAGCGTAGCAAGTAGAGTTAAAAGACAGCCCCTGCTCTTCGGCATTTTATGACTCTTGAAAAACAAAACACGCATAAAGGGACAACAAAATTATGCTATTTGCTGTGACTAATATAAAGGTGCCATTACAGAGTGTGATACATGTTCCACAAATTCTTGTTGTAGTGAATGAAATTTATTAAGAGTTTGAGGAAAGGAGAATCCCTGGTCCATTAGCATTTCTCTAGAAAATGTATTTTGTAATTTTTAATTAGTGGGACTAATGACTGACTTTTGGACAATTTCATACCAGTGGAAGAGAATAAATACAAATATATGTACCTACGATTAAAAAGACCCAACCATTTTTAAAATATTGGCTTACGGTAACTCGGGT
>NW_006436288.1:6318574-6396160 GCF_000325575.1 Pteropus alecto
AGCTTCCATTTTCTCAGCCTGGCATGTCCATTCTCCGATATCAGTGTGTCTGGCACTCTCACTTTATGTTCTCTGCTAAAATGTTGCTTTTTTCAGAAGAGACTTCCCTGATCTACTTATGTAAATTAGCTCTGTTCCCAGCCCTTACCTGCCATTACCCACTGATTCTCCATTCTTTACTCTACTCCAAGCTTCACAGCTTTATCATCACCTGGTACATTATATGCGGGTATTTTTTTTTTTTAATGTTTGATCTCCCTTAACTAGAAATGTGAGACCCAGGAGAATAGAGATGAATCTTGGTTTGTCTCTGGTATATATAGGTTATGCCTAGAACATCGTAAGTATATAATAAATGTTTATTTAATGAATATAGGATGAAATAAGAGATCGTGTGGTAACTTTTACACATATATGTATATTATTTTATACATTTTCAAAAATGTTTTAGTAATTTCCAGCAAGTGAATAGAAGAATGGTTTTTGAGAGTAATACAAAGACAAAAGTGACAGTTATACTCTCACTTTTTTTTTATCTAAAACCCCTGTTTCCTTAAGTAGATACAAAGAATAATTCTTTATGTTATATCTAGTTGTGGTTCTCTCACAGCTTTTATCCCTTCATGCTTGGTAAATTTTTTCTTCCTAGATGCCCTTAAAAAGACATTAATTTTTATATAAACAAGCAAAACAATAGGAGAAAATAGCAAAGGGAAAATATATATAAACAAAGAAGGAAATATTTTACCTACAGAAATATACTTTCAACTATCTTCGTTTCTCATGCTATTATTAAAAATATTTCTGTTTGGATAAAACCGTTTTGTTTCCATGCTGACTTCTCTTTGCTTCTCTTGTGAACTTTTTAAATTTTGTGTTTGGCAGCAGTTTTGTTTTCCTTGGAACTCAATACTGTGTAACATACTGTTAGCTGAAGGCTGTGATGCAGAAATTTATTATTAAAAATAAAAGTGAGTGAGAGAAGAATTTATTCCATAAGGATGAAAATGATTTAGTGTCAAGGAAGTTAGGATTTTCAAAATGCTTTATATAACAGGTTGTGTTTCTTTCAAGGAAGTATACTTAGTTTTCTAGGAATAAATTTAAGGGTCTTTATTTTGTCTAACCTGATTAATGTGAGCTGAGAAAGGAGGAAGGATACTGTTTTTTGTTTTGTTTTGTTTTTTCTTTAAGAATTCCTTCATCAAATGGAAAGATTTTGTTTGTCATGTGTAGAGATAACCTTAGTGACCTATATATTCCCAAACCTTCTGGTAAGTTGCTTATCAAAATGTCATTACCCAGTGGAGTAATCATAGTTAAATAGCAAAGAGAATATCTTTTATAGATGGTGAAAGACATTTTTTCTTCCTGAATTAAGCAGCCATATACTCTTTATCAACCAAAATATATTTTAATTTCTTATTTTTTATTCATTTTTCTAGTCTCAGCCTCAATCCCCTTTTTCGTGGTTTACATTTATAACACCTTTGTATAACTAATCTTAGAATCATAAGCATTCCTCTTCCAAAAACAGTATTGTATCATGTTAATAAACTTTGTCTCTTTTCTCAGCATTGCGTAGATATCATGCTGCTATTCATTTATCTTGCAAGTTTAGTCCAGATGAATTCAATTGCGAAAAGAAAAAAAATAACTGCACAATTGCAACTTCTGTTCCTCATTGTCCATGACCCATTTCTGTCTTTTATCTAATCCCATGATAATGTCAAATGACTATTTTAGTCATCTGCAATTTAATACTAATACTACCTGTTTGATTCAAAGGATGTTTTGACTTTCTCATTGATAGAACATCAACATCAATTTGTACTTAATGCTGAAATTCACTGTGCAAGCTCTCTTTACTATTTATTATAACTAACCATTTTTTTTTTGTCTTCATCATTAGTCAAGAGACTGGGGATAAGAAAGTGTCTAAGTACTTCCCAAAATATTTTGCCCTATGGTTCTGTTTTAAGAGAAATATGTACCAGTGGCCAAGTACTTCATTTTAATTTAAATGATCTGTAATATTAAACAAGTCAGGCAGTTTATCACACTATAGATTTTTTTTAAGGAATACTGAAAATATTCTGCTTATTAGTCTTTGGTCCACGATCTGAGAACAGTACTCTTATGACAGCAAAATAAATTCTGTGTGCAAATAGGATAAAAATTCATATGCTATCGTGTACTAATATGAAGCTTATCTTCATTCCCCCACACTCCACCCTACCTACCATCTGTGCCAGGTATGCTATCATTATGGAGAGATAGGGATGTGATATTCTATCCAGCCCCTACTACCACCTCTTTCTCTGCATTTAAAAAACAAATTATGTAAAACTATATCAAACCATGTATACCAACACTGAAATAATTAATGCTGAATTTTGACTCAGATTATTTAATTCAAAATAGATTTCTAATGGTAAAGCCTTTGTATGATTTCCTTAAATGCAAAGAGAAAACTATCCTATTGATTTTTATTGAATAGAGAACATTCCAGTATCTGATTTCATAGTTCATTTCTTTTTATATTATATTTCACTTATATTATATTTATATTTCATTGCTTTGAAAAAAGTAATAGTATACATTTTAAAATATTGCCACATGCTTGGTTAACTCAGACTATTAAAATATAATATGATATTGACATATAATACTAGAATATAATAGAATTCCTTTACCATAAATCTCTCTCATTCATCTCTTGTATAATTCTGGGAAATCTCTGCGATACATAAATTTTGGCCACTTTTGCTGTTTTTTATTTCAGAAGAAAAAGTCCGATTTAGACAGTGAAAGTTTGGAAGTTTATTTTATAAGTTCTGTTTTGTAAATTAACAAATTTATCTTCTGTAGTAAGTGACGACACAAATAAGTCTACATTTTGAATGTTTTTGTTCTGATTAAAAATCATTATCTTTAAGATAGTTGATGACAGAGGACAATGAATCCCGTGCTTTTCTTATTTTAGTTCTGATCCTGGCTAAATATTACTTTCTTGACTGACACTACCTATCATTATCAAATATTTTCTCTTAAAATAGATTACAATTTGTGCTTGTAGATTTATTTACCTCTTTTTATTGTGATACTCATATACAGAATTTACCAAGTTATCCTGTTAGTTTAAACTCATTTGCAGAGAGGATGATAGTCAAAACAGACTTTTAGAAAGTATTCTCTTCAGCAGATTTAGATAAAACATAAGACAGAAGAAGCCTTCTGCTTAAAAATAATTTTTTCTCTAATTGCCTACTGCTCAGGTTTTTCATCTCTTTACAATTGCCAAGATAAGCATCTCATCTTCCTACTCTGTTAGCATCTTCCTATTATTAATGAAAAGCCTCAATAAGGCAGATGATTGAAATGTGTCAAGAATTATTTTCGATAGTTCTAGTGAACAACTAATTAAAAGTTAATGTATTTTAAAATCAGATTATTTTATTAACTAGTATCTGTTAAATTTAATACAATCAATGTTAAATTAAGATTAATGAATATTTACTATCAGATGTACTGCTAATAAATGCAGAAATTAAAAAACTTAAAGCATTAAAAATATTAACTATTTTAGTATTCAATTTTAAGTGATGATTATCTGGGCTAATTTTTTCAAAATTGTATGCTTGCTAAACTATAAATCATTGCTTTAATTTCCAAAGTTTACAATAATTGACTATGTCTTATTAAAAATGAGTAATTTAAAATTACTGTTATATTTTTTTATTATACCATGAGTGTTTCTCATATACATTTTTTAAAAGGCTCTGAAAGCCAAATTTTAATTGCTATATATATATATATTTTGTACTATAATTTATTGGATAGTTCTCCTTTTGTTGGATAATACAGTGATAACACATTGCAATTACTGGATTTTTACATTTATTTACTGAAACAAAAGGCAAGAATTTTAAAGTGTATGTAATATGTATTAAAATGTTATTTTTATATATGAAATATGTATACTGTGTATGTCTATGTATATGCTTACTTATCTCATTAAATCCTCACTAATATTCAACATTATTAATTTGCTAATTTAGTAGGCAACAGTAGTTTTTTATTATTATTTATAGTGAATTTTTTCACTTCCAATAAAATTAAGTTTTTTCCCCACAAATCTACTATTGATATTTATTCTATGAATTGTCCTTATCCTTCCCCAAGTTACCTAAGGTTATGTTTCTTTCAAGTTGGTAGAGGTCATAATACACTGAAGCCATTATGTATTTACTGCAGATAATTTGCCAATGTGATATTTGTGCTGACATTTGAAGATTTTACGTAATTGGATCAATTGATCCTCTGTGCATGTTTTTTTTTTATTAAGTTGGAAAATCTTTTTACATTCCATAGTAATTTAAATATTTATCTGGATTTTATTCTATTTCATACCAATAGTTTCATCTTTCTAAAATTTAAATCATTTTTATCTATCTAGAATTTATATTTATGGTTATTATAAGGTTCGGCTGTAATTTTTTCCAAAGAATTTATTTCTCTTCTTTCGTTTGTTGAACAATCCTCAAATGTTCATTGATTTTTTAAATTAGTTTCAAGTATACAGCACATTGGTTAGACATTTATGTAGTTTATGAAACAATCCCCCTCACTGATTTTTTAACTTTATTTTTCATATTTTGTTGCTATATGTACCTGAGTTTATTTCAAAATTGTCAACTATATCTCATTCATTTATATTTTGAGTCTTAAATTATTATCTTATAATTGGGTTAATTTTTATAATGTATTTTAATAACCACCAGGGTATTGTTATCTCATCTAATATTTTCTGATTCTTTTGTTTATTCTCTCAGATAAAATTAGGTTCTTGTTTTTTCACTTTCCTTGAAAAATATGATTAGATTTTGATTGAAATTGAATTAAACTTGTAAATTGGTTTGGGTAGAACTGAGCACTTAAAAGTTTTATAGAATTCAGCCCTTTTAATCAGGAGTATTATGTGACCAGTAAAGTCTTACCATTTTCTGTATATGGCAATGAAACATTTTTTGATAATGTTCTAAGATATTTCTTGTAGCTATTATGAACAGTTTCTGTGTCATTATATCTACCAGAGTCATGCTGTTATATAGAAAAGCTAATAATGTATGTAAACACGTTGCATAGTCTGTCTTGTTGATGTGCTAGATTGTAGGTGGTGGGATTTCTTCAATTGGTGCCCATGAGTAGTGAGTGCGCTGGACAGCTGTGAAGTTTTATTCCTCTCAGTCCTATCTTTTATTTCCTTAATATTCTTCTAGTTAAATGTTACTTTTGATAAATAAATATCATGCTGTGTAAGCAGAGTAGCTCAGAGCTATTATAACAATGGAAATAACTTGATAATGTCTTGTAGTCTCATGAAAATATAAGAAAAACTAAATTATGACTTTGGGGCTTATTTTACATTAAATTATTTTACTTCTTAGAATACTCATTTTTGTGATATGCTCAAAACAGATTTAAAAGTTATTGAAATATTTTGGTCTTTGTTTTTTATCATTCATGATGGTAAACTAAGCTACATTAGTGAATTTCTTCAGCATATTTTTCTAACAAACTAGAAGCTTAATAATATGCAAATAAAGCTTAACATGGTTTAACATCTATCTGGGATATTCCTGACAAAGAACTGTAAAGCTGTACATTAGCAGACTCTTTTTGTCACACAGTGCTATTAAACTATCTTAAAAATTACTAGCAGTTGAAATGTTAGCTACTAAACCAGAAGTTTCTTACTTTATGTGTGTTCATTTATTGATGATAGCTATTTAATACATTTCTATTAAAACATGCATTTCAAATGCCTAATTATTCTTTAAAAGAAAAACTAAAACTATTCGCCTTGTAAAATAAGTATCATTTAATTTACCATAATTGTTGTATTATCTTACAGCTCATGGGACATTCAGAATGGGACCACAAACGAGGGCCCAGAGGATCACAGGTAAGTTTTTTTTTCCTTTCCTTTTTTGTATTTTGTTTCTTAACACTTTGAGCCATGAGATTTCTAAAACAAAAAATAATAAATAGAGAGGAAGAGGCAAAATAATCATGCCATTTGTTTTTACTTAAGTTAACTATAATTAAAGTCTGGTTTCAAATCCCAAAGGCAGAGGCCAGTATATTCCTTCTAAGAGCTTTCTGGTATCCCAGATTGGCTGTGTTTATATGAATGTAGATTTTATATTCATCTTGTCTCTGCAGAATACATTTGATCAGCAATCCACTCTCTTGATTTTATTCACTTCCTTTGATAAGTTTTCTAATGTATTTTCTTCTTTATCTTCCTGTTTTTGGTTAAATATTTTGAAATATAATCAGAGTAAGTCCTGAACTAATTACAGATTTTGTCTCTAAATTAACTGTCTTAGTCTTAGGGAAATAGAAAGATGAAAGGACCTATTATTTTGAAAAGAAACAAATTCTAAACCTTTCTATGTTACCAGACTGTTTTCATTGTCTTACTTTATGTCTTAGGCAAGGAGAAAAGCTTCCATGACGCATTTATGCTTTTTAATGACCTAATTAGACAATGTGGATTTGTTTTGCTTCATAATTACTTTGCCTGACAGAATAAAGTCTGAGTTTTACCCTAAAAAAATTATCTCTCCTCATAGGATATTTCGTGAAGAAATACAAAATTTTTTATCTCATAGCAGTCTATGTTTACCTGACTGTAAACATGCCAAATGAAAATTAAGTAGGTGGAACATTTTTACCTCTGCTGCTCACATTTTGTATTTGCTGCTAAAAAATATGTTTAAAAGAGAGTTGAATATGTAATACTGTACATGAAAGTTCATTATGAAATGTGAGATTCTCCCAAGTGTTTTACAGATCTGATGTGGGCCTGTACTGCTGTCATTAAGTTTACATGGATAACTATTTAATTTAGGTCACTGGGAAAGTAAGACTAAACCAGTTAATTGTTTTTAGTTGATATTTTAATAGCTCTAGTTTTATTTTTGTCCATTATCAATTCGATTAGCAAATAATATAAACCAATCTAATTAAATTAGGATTATACAAAAGAATTTATGCCTTGCTTTCCCTAAATCTCACTTCCCTTTTTCTATTTTCTCTGACAACTCTCCCTCTGTACGCATCTGTAATATTTTATATCGGAAGTTGTTGCAAGATTGGTAATGAAATGATGAAATTAATATATGGTAAATGTTTTGTGATTATAAACCAATAAAAACTGAAGATGAGCACAAGTAAGAAATTCCTGGTTTCTGATTATTGTCACCAAAGGCATTTTGATATTTAAAATATCTCAGGCAACTGGTTGAAGACATATTTCTTCAAAGTAATGTAGTGTAATAGAAAAAAAATATTGTTAAAAATATTTAGTATTTACTTCCCACATGACCTATTTGATTATAACTTATCTTCAGATTTGGATTGGTCATTCTGTCAATAGAAAGTGAAAAAAAGTTTTAAAAGTATATTGTTTTTGTTAACTGTAAACATAAAAATCATAGTATGAAAATTTTAAAAAGTGGACATATTGCACAGACCCGGAAAACTTCAGAATTCTACATACACACACAAAATATGTCCATAAATAATATTTGATTATATTTGAAAGGTAGAGGTAGTTCCGAAAAGCAAAAGCATTAGAACATTCTTCCATGAATTACCATTATCAGCATCAAGGCTTTTCTTAGACCGCTCAACTAACCAAATAAGTATTTTAAATGTAGTATACCTTTGTCTCACTTTGATCGAACTCAGATAAATATTATCAAGGTAAAATACAAAACACACTTGAAAAATTAAAAACAATAACAACTATAGCAAAAAACTTTTTTTGGAAATTTCAAATAAATAAATTAAGCATTAGATAATAACATCTAATTCCCACTGGGGGTAAAAAAAGAGCTTATATATGTTTTAGATCACTGAGCCCTTCTTACCTTGCTATTAGTTCCAAACAGGCTACATTTGAACACTATCTTTTAATATTTTACTAATAATCCAAGGCTTTGTTCAAATTCCATCTCAGTTTCACTGAAGACAGGTTTTTAAGCACCTACTAGTGTACCATCAAGCTTTTAAGCATTGTAGTATGTCAAACTTTGAAGAAAAACTGAATGACAAGGTTACTGCTTTCCAAGAGCTCCCAATTAATGTTTGGAAATAGAGCAACACTTAAACATATAATTTTATGTTTAAAACATAAAATTTTAAACATAAAATTATATGTTTAATTTTATATATAAACATATATTTGTATAAACATATAAGTCAGACTGGTAGATGTAATATTAAATATATAAACAAAGTGTAATAGGCGTTTAGGAGGGACAGAATATTTATTTATCTCTAGTAGAACTGAGAAATACTTCTTAGAGTTGATGATATCTGTGATGAGCCTTCAGGGATGGGTGGGTAAGATTTCAGAAGTATAAAAAGAGGGAGAGGTGGGTAGAAAAGCTTGAGGAAAAATCTGAACTGGCAGCATGTGGGACATGTTCAGATGTATGTCAATTTGCTTTATAACTGCTTTATAAAACACTTATTGACTGGGGGCTATTGCAGGAACTACTGTGAAAGAATGATCCATTATTGATTAGATGTGAGGAAGAAGTAAGAAGAGTCAAGCGTTTAAAACCCAGTACTTGAAGGATTATTGCCGTTACCGTGGATCAGTTTATAGGGAAGATGCTGCGTTGAATGTAGCAGTGTTAAGTGAGAAGTGAAGATGACAATTCCAGAAGGGAATTTCAGACAAATACGTGAGGTCCTGTTCTGGTGCTCTGTAGCTGGATTAGAGAAGAAGATGTCAATTTGGGAATGTTAATCGTATGTGTGATAATTGAACTACATCAGTAGATAAATCCTGGAATAAGAACTTTAAAAGAGAACAACAGAAGAAGGGTTGTTTTTTAGGAGAGACTTGCTATACGGGCTGGGAGAGCCTGGGGAGTGAAAGCATGAACATGGTCTCTCTAGAGACCAATTGAAGGAGAAATGATACAGAATCAAAACTAGTGCACCATCGAGTTAACACCAAGAGAGGGCAGAGACCACACACAAAAGTTCAAGAAAAGAAAAAACATGGGGAATACCTTCGGATTTAGTGATTAGCATAGCAGGCCATTAGTGGCTACAAGAATGCAGTTTTGATCAAAAAGTGGTGGAAAGCAGAATACAGAAATTAAGAAGTGAATAGTGTAAGATAGTAGGTTTCTTGGAGGAGTTTTCTTTTAAAAGAAAGGTAGGACTAAGAAATAGGTGGCGGTAGAAGTGAGCGATATTCCTTTTTATGCTAAGGTGAGATGTATGCCTTCATAATTATTGACAGAGAAAAAGAATCAGTGTAGAGAAGAGAACCCTAAAAAAATTCTCAGTGGTGACCCATTTAAGGACTGAGAAAATAGTGTAGTTCAGAGAAGGGAATGCCTTACTTTCAACATGACCTTTTTGGCACCTGTTTTTCTCATACCCCAGTCCTCACCCCAAACCCCTCTGTTCACTCTAGTTCTGAAAAACTGAACATGTTCTCTAATGAACTACTGAATAGATCCACCAAAAGCACAAATGAAGAGGCTTTAGAAAGAAAGTAGAGATATCTATACAAGAACAAGAGAGAAGAAATAGGCACAGGTATTACAAAGTGAAAGAAATACTGTGAGCCTCAAGACTTAATTTTTTTTTGGTAGAGTAAGGGCGCATAAAGTTGGGGATATAATAGTGGAAAATCTTGAATGGTAGAGAATATATGAAGTAAATGTTTTAGATATCTAAAAAGGGGGACTGGCTTGATGTCTGATCATCAAGAAAGGCTTAGTGAAAAGCAGAGAGCTGTTGCAGATGTGAGGAATTGGACTGCTACACAAATTTTAACCTATTTTACTTTGATTCAAAAACCATCAAAATATTTCAGGCATTTTTTTGAGGCTGAGGAGTCAAAAATGAACTAAATAACTTTGGCCTCCAAAAGCATATAGTTTTTTCAAAGTCAGCCTTAGTTCACAGGATAAACAAATCGGCTAGTATTGAGGGCATTAATCATTACTATGATGAATAAGCTCCTGACTTTCTCCCTACGTATTTACTAAATAGATTTTCTCAAATTTGACTCAGTCCTCCAAAATTATAACATATGTGCGTCATCACAGTGGATAAGAAAGTGTATCTTTCATATCAAATGTTTATCATTTAGAAAAATACATATCTTGCTTCAAGTAAATTCCAGCACTTAATTGCATATGACTCTGGACTCAGCAAGAATTTAATGTAAATTGATGTATTTATTCTTACTAATTTTCTGACATCATCTGTCAAATCACTCACAGCTTTCTGGTTGATTCTTCTTCTTTTTCTTCTTCTTCCTCCTCCTCCTCCTCCTCCTCCTCCCCCTCTTCCTCCCCCTCTTCCTCCTCCTCCCCCTCTTCCTCCTCCTCTCCCTCCTTCTTTCTTCTTTTTTCTTTTTAAAAGTATGTTCTCTCAAATAATAGATCATCCAAATTAGGGAAGATGCTAAAGGATAAATAAACTTCCAGCAGCATGCAGCACTCCTTTATCTGGCTGTGTTCCCAGTAATACCAAATCAAGTCAGGAGATGAAATTCTCAGAACGCAATTAATTGTTTTTCTTTTTCTTTTAAATTCTTGAAGAAAAGTTTTCCAGTGGATTGTTGAGAGAGGCAATAGAAAATCGATCCATGAAAAGCTTAAAAGTGGTGGTCGGGTGGGTTCCAAGAAGCCAATAATTTACTTATCACTTCATTGAGGGTCTTTGTGGGAAAAGATTACTTCAATTTGTGAATTTATAAGCTTTCTAACATTTTAATGTACTGTGAATCAGCAGACCCTTATTTATCAACAGTGTGAGACTAAGAGGTTCTTTAATCATTTGGTATATTCTTGATGATTTACTGACTGCTAGCCAGGCCTTGTCAACTAGACCTCAGACCTCGTATTGAAGAAACAACTTTTTGTATGATTTCTCTAGTCTTCACATGATTGAAGTATTCCTTTAGACAATGAAAGTCTGGTTTATATGTGTCTAAATAATTGAAGCATTATATATACAATACAAGAAGATAACCAAATATTCTGATGGAGGAAAATGTTATTAGAAGAATTAGGCTGTTGGTATGCTTTAAAATGACCTGTATTCTATTTAGTAGCATGGCTTTAATTGTCTATCATATACTGGAGGTCCAAACTATAAAACTTCTGGAATAAGAAGCATCTACTTAGATCATTTAGCTTTTGCAGCACTGTCTTAAGTCTCAAGGATGAATTTCAGTGGGAAGTTATTATTCCTCAGTATCTTGTCTATTTGTGTATTTAAGAGAATGGGGTGTGTTGATAATAGTTCCTGAAGTTGATGAACCTAAGGATTTGCCTCCTAGTGGTCTAATTCAGTGGCAAATCAATTCTTTTCTGGGTTAAATAATTTGTTTTCTCGTAAGAGAAAAGTAATTTAAATGCCTTCCAGCTTTACCTGGAATAAAGTTATATAAATTTATTAACATTAACTCCATTTAATGCGTTTTAGAAAGAGAACTATCCAGATTTCCCAGGAATTTCTTCCCAGGGATTAATGTGAGCAGATTGGGGGTTCATCATTATAGCTCTCAAATGCCGGAAGTCTTACCAGAGAGTAATTCATGCCCTAGATGAAGCTGGCTTCCAATTTTACTTTTTCTGCAAACATGGCATTTTTTACTGATACTTCCTTCTCCTTTTTCACTTTTTCATATATTAATCTAATGACTTTTACACTGGTTTAGAATTGTTCCAATAATTATTTCATTCTTTTGGCAACTCTCCATGGAAAGTTTTTTTTTTTTCTTCTTCTTTTTGGTTGTTGTGTTATATAATTTGTTTAAGTTTTGTTTATATGGACAGGGACCACACACCAAATATATGTCTGGGCCCTACACATCTTAGGAGTGACCTTGTCAACTCATACAATAGTGACTGGAAAGGACCTACTTGTTTAATACTTATTGAGTGACCCTCTTATCTTGGGGACTGGACACCATTTACATGACACATACACTGCCTTGTTTGTTTTTGTTAAATCAGAAACTTCTAGTATGTTATATAAAATAATACAAAGATGGGTATTTCACACGCATCTTGTCCATTAAATCCTCCTCTAAGTATTTTAAATTTTACACATTAGTCATATCTACACTGTTAGACAGTTGTTTTTACCCTCCACTCCTCGTTCTGTGAAATTGCTTTTATCTAGTTACAGTTGAATGTTATGCCTTTAATTTTCATTGACAAACTTTCTAAGACACAGTCTTAGAAAATTTGTCCTGGTAGGGATATATTTGAAAATGCATACATAGGAACAGCATCCATCGTGTCAAGAGCATGTAGAGACATTTCTATTCGTCTTTGTCGTAAGAGAAGGAAAAATGTGTTTCTCTTTAACAACTGAAGCCAGTGGTTAATTACTTCTCGAGCATCTCTGGTTTCTACCCAGTAGATGCCAGTAGCAAACTCCCCATCCTCCAGTTGTGATCATGAATAATCACTCCAGATATTGTCAAGTGTCCCCCTGGGAGGCAAAATTGTTTCCGGTTGAGAACCATTGAGGTTACAGCATAATCTCTTTGCCATTCATATAGAAGATAATAAATAAGTTTTTACTGATTAATTTTGACACTTCATATAGAAACATGTGGAAAATGCTTTTTCAAGCATTTATGCTTTCGAGCTTTCAGGTTCCATCTTTACGTCTACCAAAAAGTAATTTTAAAGAGCATATTCATTTCATTGTGAGGTAGTTTACTCACAGTAGAATCATGTCCTAGAAAACTGGGAGGAAATAATGTACTCTTTCCACACTTTAATCATTCAAGTGATTCAGAGGAGCGAGCAGCCTGAGAGAAAATGTGACTCTGCCCAGACAGGGATTTCACAGAACATGTGTTTCTGGTGAACCGATGGATGACCTTGAGTAAGTCATTCTTTATTAAAGGCCCTGGTCTCTCTAAAAGGGCATCAATGAAGATGAACAGGAATCAAATAAGTTCACAGAAATAAAAGAGAAAGTTGCCACTGGCATTTATCCTCCTCCCTCCCCTTGTTTATAGATTAGTGCAAAGGTTGTTTAATATTTATTGAATGACCCTCTTATCTTGGAGACTGCGGACTTCATTCACATGACACATTCAGTGCTTTATGCTTGCTTTTTTCAAATCAGAACCTTCTGGTATGTTATATGAAACAAAAGAAAGAAATGCAATAAGCAGCTATAGATGATGGGTGTTTACCTTCAGGAGCTGTAAATAGCTTAAGCAGTAGTCAAAGTACACAGAAGCACACTTTGAAAGAAATAAAAACAATAATATGTAACATTTTAAGCCAGAGATTGTTTCAGACCACATTAATTATGAAATTCTTTTTTAGATATCTTAGTGTAAATATTAAGAAAATGAATTGATGTATTTTACAATTAAATTCTTTTAAAGTAAATATAGACCTTCTGAAAAATAATCTTGCAGTGATTCTAGCAAGCCTTCCACTTGCTAGAATAACAGAAGAAAGATATGCTAACTTGAGAACTGTTAATTTTACCTTTGAATCGCGATATCTGACAAAAGGAAATAATTTTATTGCATGCTGGGTGATTTTATGAAATCTCTGGCATAGAATAAGATCTTATTCCTCATTAATTATAGAAAAACCCTCTAAAAGGAAGATGGGTTTTAAAATTTTTATTCCATTTATAGATAAAACTGATGAAAAACAATTGTGCTGAATATCATTGGATTTACATAGGAGACAAAAATCTAAGACCAGGATATATTGACTAGAACAAACCAGCAAATAGATTGGTAGGTGAAGGTGAGGTGAGGTGAGGTGAAGAAGGTCATATGGCAGTTAGGAGGCCAATTGACTAGGAGTGAATTAAGGCAACAAAAATAGGAAATGGTTGATCTTTTAAGGTGAATATGGACATCCGTATTGATATACTGAGATGCAGGTTTTTCATATCTTCTTCACACAGTCCATAGAAATTTGGACATAATAAATGTTTTATTTAATTTCTTTGTAATGTATAGCCAGGTTATATAAAAATATGCATTTCTAATATATAACAATTTTATTTATTTAATAGCATTATTTAATAGCATTTGCTGCATGATTTTATACTGTCATCAAAGCTATTGATTTTTTACAAAATTTAAATTGAAGAATGAAAGTTGTTTGACAGTTCCATTCTTAGCATTAAGTGATTGTCCCATTTTTGTACAGAAAGTCACCATTGTGTAAAAATTAGTAAATCCAAGGAACTAGTGCTTATAATTACATAGCAAAATGCTGGAACAACATAAGAGATATTACTGAGTCAAAATTATCTCAAAAGTCATAAAGATGAAGCTTCTTGTCAGATTTTATTTTTCAAATCATAGAAGGTTTTTCTGTTTTTGCTTTGTTTTTGTTTTTATGGTGATGCCTTATGCAATAACCAATTCCTGGAAAAATCTGAGCGTTACAAGTTAATGAGTCTCCTTATTGGAAATCTGCAAGGTATCAGACTTGAATCCAAATAGTTTGCTTGCTGAATTCCGTGGACCTTTGGTTAAATACTTCTGGGTGACAGTTTACACTTGGATCTCTACAATGATTTCCATTTAGAATTTTGTAGCCATGTGCCTATCAAATCATTTTAACCCCAGGTCTACAAAATGTTGTTTGTACATCAGGAATACACACTTAAAAGATCAATAGGAAACATAGTTTTGGAGAAAAATATCTCAGGAAGAGATAGTGAGGGAGACAAATGGATGGAGTAGAAATTTCAAAAGTAAACCAGTGTGATCAGTCAGGAGGATAAAGAACTGCAGGCACAAAAGCTTAGTTCTCAAAGGGCTGAGAGTGGATGAATAAAAAGAAACTGTCTCTCAAAGATGATGTGGAAGAGATCCAAGAGAAAAAAGATTAATAAATAGAGAAAAGGTTATTTTATGAGGCAAGATAAGGACATGGCCACTGCAGCCATGTTGAGAAGGTTAGAAACATACATAAAAGCCCTTTGATTCTGGGCATCATGATTTGGGGGTTTGATATGTCAGAAGCCTAGGTTAACTGCTCATTATTCCTGGTCAGGATTATGGTAATTCGCTGCCATAACTTGTTGACAAGTCTCCTCTGGTACTTCAAAAATGTGGCAGTATGATGCATGTTTGGCTTTTATTTATTTTTTATTTTTTAGCCTTTGTACGGTTTTTGAAAAATATTTTAATGCACCAAGTAAGTTTGTGAAATCTAATCCTAGGACAGTTTTGTTTTCTTTTTGACTTTAAAATAAGTTTTGCTAAATAGTATAATTCCTGCAGTCAGTGTTATTTTATGCTGATGGTGGCAACACAACACACAGTAGATTTTTAATAAATATTTCTAAAATAAATGAAAACGTTAGAATTTATACATTTTGAGTTTAATTTGTTCAAATAAATTTTGCTGAACCAGTGTATCTTGAAGGAACTTTTATTAATTTTAATACAATATATCAACCTCCTAGGATTTAGAGAAATTATTTCTAAAACATAAATAATATGGCCAAAAGTCTTTTTATTTTATTTATGCTATTCCTCTGCCTTTAAACTTCTCTACTTCAAAGCATAGAGGTACGTTGAGATCACCTCATTTTAATATCTTTGGTGCCATATTGTAGGTGGTATTTTATTGCTTGGATTGTAAATTGACATTAGGATATGAGGAAAACTTGTCATGTTAATATGAATTAAGGAGAAGATAGAATTTAAATATATACTTTTCCATATAGGAACATGTGTTCCTCTCATTTTCCAGGCCAGTGTGGCTCCTTTCTCCTTCACCCCTTTTTTTCTTTGCTTCCCATGACATGGACTTTTTAAGCACAAGAGTGATGGTGTCTCACGCAGCACAGAGATCTGAAATTTACATAAGGACTTTAATAGAAACTTGTGACACATGATGGGACGAGGCTTTTCACTATTTTTTGCCATTTATTTGGCTTAAAGCCAATGGAACAAACTGAACTTGGCATTGCTATTTCTGTTCAAAACAAAGAAAAATATATAATTTTACCATTTCTTATGTTTTGATCTTGGCACTGTGGCTTTTGTTTATGGAAAAAGATAGGAGAGGAAAATGAATTATTTTAACTTCACATGATAATTATACCAAACCAAAATTTCCTTAAAAAGCATTTTTTCTTATTTTCTTATTATAATACAGATTGCTACCAACAGTGCGAACTTGAAATGAAAAGTAATATTAATATCTTCTTTAAATAACATTATAGGTTTAAATGCTTCACTAAAACCTTATATATACTCCATTAGAAGTCAACTAATTTCTGTGCCTAAGGATGAATAAGGGACATCTTTCATTTTATTATAAATGTTATTTCCTCTTGATAAATTCTTATAGCAAAAAAGTAAAAGCATTTAGATTTACTTTCGATAAAATGACAGCTCACACTTATTGTTAGGCTCTCTTATAAAGGCTTTATGGACGTTTTGAACTACTTTAAAATATTAACTATTCTTATCCGGAGTGAATTTCTACCAAATACTAATAAGGAATAATAGGAATATAAGTAATGTCTCTGAATTCCAAGTATTTAAAGGAAACACTGTTTTCATTATTTTATGCACTGGTGGTCATGACAATTTTAATTGTTAGATGTAGTATAGGAAGTTTATTTTCTTGGAGTGGACAATGTATTATATATATGTGCATAGTTAGAACATAAGAGATATTATGTTACATTAAATATCAAATAGTTGAAGCCCTTCTCTCTTTTTTATATTATATAATATTTCAAACATGCAGCAAAGTACAGTGAACAGTACACAAAAGCCATGTACATACACTTAGATTTAATAAATATTAACATTGTGCTATATTTGATTCAGATTTTTTGTTAATTGTTAGGTAATTCCTTAAAAAAATTTTACACTTTTTCATAATGTATACATTTTCTTTCATTAGTATATATGTGTTTAGTTAAATTTATTTCACAGCATTTGACTATATGGGAATTTACAAAATATGGAAACGTTAGAGAATGGAAAAGAATTAGAGAATATGGAAAGGAACATGGAGAAAATTAGTTTTTCAAAGAGACAAGCAACATGTATTTTTTTTTAAGCACAACACATTGATAAATATGTATACAAAAAAATCTACTTTAATAGCATTTGGAACAAGCTGGTATATGGCTACTTTCTATATTAACAAATATGTATCTAGAAATGGGTTAACATAAATAAGTGAGCGTAGTCATAAGCTTGCCCTATATTAAAAATATAATTCTTAATATTTCTTTGGAGATATAAGAAAAGAATACAAAAAAATTTATTAACATTACATATTTTATTCTAAATAGATTAGGTTTGTTAACCAGGCAAAATTTTTTGAAATTATATTTTAGGGAATGATTCCTGTAATGATTACCAGATCAACTTCTTAAAATCGACTTTATATAAAGAAACTGTAAAATTGGGAACTGATATTATTATATATTGCTACGGTGTCTTCTAAAAGTGTTGCTTTTCATACATTATATGTAAATACTTAATGGTTATTTTAACAGCTTAAAAAACGAAGATGCTCTGTATTTTTTTATTTTTAAAGTTAATTTAATCACTTATGTGGGAGTTAGGGTTACAGATAGTATATTCATCTCTTTCATAACCTTTAAGGGTTATCAGATTTGCACAAATGGTAGAATAGTTTTTGCAGAGTAGAATCAAAGAATACAACAAAAATTGTAAAACCCATATGACACCACCATATTTAACACATTTGTCGATGACTACTGCAGACAAAAGAATGTACACTTACATGTTAGCATTAAAAATGGAATGCATAGTTAATGTGTAAATGACAGAATAAGGGTATAGAATGTACTCTTTATTTAACTCCAGTTAAATAATATACTAATAAGATTAAACTGAAAAGGAGAAAATAAAAGTTTGCACTGAAGTTTTTAATAAAATTCCAGTATGGAAAGTATCTGCATATTGGTTTTTAAGCGAATGAAGAAACAAAAAGTATGGTTCAAAGATATGGGTTGACTTCAGGCTTAACATCGTTTGACTTTTATAACAGCAATTGCAACCTTGGGCTTCATTCCTAGTAGTAGTTATGGCACACAGGGATTAATTCAATAAAATCTGCACTAGCCAGATGACACCTGTCATATTCCATTCAATTCTATATGACAGATTTCAAGAAGAATATTGAAAATCTGATTCACTCACACATAAGATCAGAGTGTTTAGAAACAATCTGAGAGAAAAGTGTACTTTCTTGAGCCATCAAAAGTATTAGGATATAGAAGGGAAGTGAGATTTTTTTTTTCTCTGTATAGTCCTACAAGATACAATTTAGACAAATGGATAGAATACAAGTGCAGTCAGATTCAGATTTTGATCAAATATGAGGAAGACATTTCTGACAATTCAAATGGATTTAGAAATAAGATAATGGTTTTCTTGAATATGAAGTTGTTTAAATGATGGTTATGCAGTAAAATTTCTGTTAGCCTAGATAAGCTGACTTCCTAAGAATGTGCTTTCTGATTGTTTCTGAACAGTGATCCTAAAATCTCAATCTCCTAAATGAATGTGCCTCAGAGCCTCAGAGAAGAGTCCTGTAACTGTGCTCTTTATTCGATGGAAATTTCCAAATATAGGCAAACCATAAGTTTTAAGCTCACATCTAGACTGTATTCTGTTCAGATCAGAATGGTCATTTCCCCTTGGGGAGCAATTTTGAAGCAGTCATTCCCATGGATTAGCAATATCCATTCTGCATCACCTAAGGAGCTTATCAGAGATTCTCATTGACAAGGTTTAAGATGGAGCTAGGAAATCTTCCTTTTAAAACGTTTTTCAGGTGATGTGAAAAGTGTCTATATTATTATACTATTAACTTAAAGGAAATGGAATGGATAGCCAATGGATTTCAGTGCCTAAAATAATATCCTTTGTCTCACTTTTGCCCGAAATTCTAGAATTAGAGCTGAATTGTTTTATTATTCCTTGCTTGTTAATTTATAAATTGTGAAAGCTTACATTTTATTGATATCTGTCATGTATTAATTTGTATGAGTGAAGCATAATGAGAATAATGTTTCATGAGGATGTAAGAGCAAAGCAATGAAGGTACTGAATACTGGAGATGAAAGATAGGGAAACAGCATTGATAACTGATACTGGATTCTCTTCTCCTAATTTCTGACACCAGGATAATACTTATACAACTCCAAAGAGAGTCATTCACATTGTAATCTGCATGAGGGGTACCCCCGGAGTTGTGCAGTGTATTGTAGTGTATAACATGCACATGTGGCCCTACTTAACCCTTTAAATTTACATCTACACCCATAGCAGAATAATTATTCTAAAACCTAAACTTGATTGTGTCACTCTGATTAACTCTTAAGAAAAGGACACAAGGCCTATTATTTTCTGACTTCTAGCATTCAACTAACATCATCCTCCTAGCTCTAAAATAGATCGAAATTCGTGTAGCTTGGAAGGCATCATGTTATTTTCCTCTTCTGTGCTTTTACAAGTATGCTTTCTCTGCCTGTAAAAAATACTTTTTTCCTTCTTATTTCTTCTTATATCCTTCTTTAATACAGTCGAAAAATTGAGTGCCAATTCTTATTTAAGCACTAATTATACACCCATAACACGTTTTCATCCACCACGTGTATATCATAGAACTTAGAATAGTGCGCAAAATGTCCCACTAGACTAAAGCTTCTTATATTCAGGGACTATGTCTTGTTTGAATCTCTCATTGTAACTGTCACTCAGAAGTTGCTCAAGAAATGATGAGTCAACAAATGAGCAAATGTGGGCGAAATGTGAGCACACAAAACTTTCATTTAACCTTCTTCACAATATGGCTATGATGTAGCCTTGCTTTAACTTGGGGATAAATGGAATTCCAATCAGTATTTAGGAAAGCATGCTATGAAGAAATGAAAATTGTTGTAACAAGAGTCTTAACTTTAAAAAATATCTTATTACTAATTATACATGGTGATGCTATTTACCAAATTGTAAAGCTATTACAGGAAAAATGTCTGAATAACCTTTTCTAAAAGGATTTTCAACACAATTAGTATTAGAGAAGGAGGACTGAAAAACATTTAAAAACAAGAAATCCAGAAAGTAATGGAAATCAAGTTTATAATAAACTTGTTCAAATTATTTGTTAAATGTTTTCAGGTAAATTTTAATGTTAATTTCTAACAAAATATGACATGGGACAAAAAAAAACTTCACAGCCAAAGTTCTGGAATGATTTTTAAGGTTTTAAAAAACTATCTTAAAATGTTAAGCAGAATATTTTATTAGCATAGACCTCTTCACTAAACACTCAAATAAAAACCCAATCTTCCACCCAAAAGTAAAAGATTGGCATGTCATGAACCTTTATAATCTTTATCTAGTACCAAATCTACATTTATCTAAAGACTTACAGTGTCTTTCCTTCTTCATTTTCCCCCATTTTCCTTCTGCATTGATTGCATACTTAGAGTTTTTAAGATTTTATGTTAAAATTTATGGAAAAATCAAAATATATGATATCCTAACACCATAGCAGAGAGTAATAAATATCTGTTGAAAGAATAACAGTTTCATTAGACAAGTCATTTATTTATAAGCTATGCAAGTAATTTTAGTGTTTTGGTCAAGACTTTTCACCACCGTAGCCACTAAACTCCAATTCTGTAGTTCAAGCATGTATTTCATGCTTTACTTGGAAGTTATCTTTGTGGAGTATATGAAAACAAATTAGAAATGTCGATATGTAATATCTTCTCTCCGCGTTGTATTGGTTGGTACTAATTAGTTGCTACCAGTCAAAATGATGATCCTACATCTATAAACTTATGGAACTTTCCAAACTCGGGTTTGGATTCATCTTGGACTGACATGCTTAACTGGAGATTCCAATTCCTTGTGCCTTTTCTTTTTGTTGACTTCAATGGTAATTTTTCCCTATTCGATAACTAATTTCTTACTGCTTCCTGTAGCAAAAGATAAAAGATTTGAAATAAAATAAAATTTATGGTTACAAAATAGTCACAGGGATATGAGGTATACAGCATAGGGAATATAGTCAATTATATTGTAATAACTATGTATAGTGTCAGGCGGGTACTAGACTAATCAAGGAATCACTTCATAAATTACATAAATGTTTAACCACTATGCTGTATACCTGAAACTAATATAAAATAGAACTGTAAGTGAGAAATAATCAATAAATAAGGCATATCTTGAGTTAACCACAGGCAAAAGAAACTAACATTCATTAAATATGGTGGGTTTTTTTTTTCTTGCCAGATACTGAGCTAGGTATTTTATTCACATAATTTATTCTAATCTGCAGAATTTTTTCGGAAGGTCGATAATTAGTTACTTATTCAGCCAAGGTTTTGAGTACATCCTTTACATGGGTACAATGCTAGTGGCGAGGCAATTCCGTGGAAAACAGAACAAATTTTGCCTCTCATATTCTAGAGTTCTAGGTAACGTTACATATTTAAAAATGAGGAGACAGACTTAAACAGTTTATATGCCAAATGTCGCATAGCTAGAAAGAGAAAGATTGTTTTTAAATCCACATCTGTTTGATTCTGAAGTCCTGCTTTTGACTCTACTATGCAATATTACCTCTCACCAAATATATTTAATATCTGATTTATCATGAGACCATCAAAATACTTTACCAGATAAGATAAAAATTCAGTTATTTTATGCCAGTTAGCATCATTTAAAAAGATAAGTATATTTTTATTTAATGAATTGTGCAACTTTAATTTTTATTAGTAACATAAGCCCTATATTGTGATGGAGTTTATAAATTTAGTCTTGGAAATTTAAATAACTGTTAAGTTCAATCTTTGAGTAGTGGGGTTTTCAGTCTTGTAAATGTGCAGGAAATAAACATTTCAGAATTGCTTTTCTGACAAAAAATGGTGGTTTCAGCCAACAGAAATATACCACTGCTTTTTCTCCTGCCAAACCTGCCTTACGAAAATTAGATTTATTATGTACAGTGCATGAAGACATTTTATTTCAAATACGTGCAGCTCTCTAACCTTTCCACTTTACCACGTATGCAACAGGACTGGTAAGGAGTTTAGTTTATTTATGATGAAGTAGAAATTACCTCTGAATGTGAACTTTGGAAACCCTCTAAAAGTGCTGCAACCTCTGATTTAATCAGCAACACCCCACTGAGGTAAAATTTACTATTTCTTGTCTTATTAAAGCTGCACATCTGTCAAAGCAAAAGGTTATAATTAAGTTTCCTTGGAATTTCATGGAACTACAAATTTTAGAGCATAGTCCTACAGGATTCCACACTAACTGTTACGGTTAAGAGAATGATTTTTGAAGTAATAAAGATCTCAACTCCATTAAATAAATGTCACTTTAATGAGATACTTAACTTCTGGAAGTCATAGTTTTCTTACCTGAAAAATGAGATATTTTCTTCGTAGAATTGTTCTGCGGATATAATACATTGTAACGCATTAAGTTGAAAAGAGTATCTGGATAGAGTAAACATGCTTATTTAAATGAGAGCTTGAAAGCATCACTACCATCATCATCTGCCACCACTCTACCACCACCACTACTAGCACTAACTACCTCTATCTACTGCTATTCAAGCACTGTGTATGATGTGACGGACCCAACACTTCTCTCCCATCTGATTCTGTGGAACATGAATTATTCATCTTCTGTTGGTCCACAAAGAACCAACTTACAAGGTCACCTTTGTCAAAACCCTCCTAATATATCAACTGGTAGTGTTTTCTTATCTCCCCGTCCCAAAGACAGCACGATATCTCACAATTATCTTTGAGCAAAGAGGGATTATGCTTATCATTACACAAAATTCTTTGATATATGAGAAATGGCCTCATAACTGAGATCCCAAATGGAAATTTCTTCCTTCCAAGTTTCTATAAATGTCATTTAACATATTATTTATTGAGTTGCCTCTGATTACATAGATAAGATAAATTATTTGTCCGATTTGAATGTCTGCTTCTCCAGGAATTTATGAGGATGAATATAATATCATCTATAAAGCATTTCTCAGATATTTTCCATGGGAATACTAATTTTTGTGTCCTATATTTTGCAAAACTAAGACAAAGATGTCCTTGCTAAATTCTATTTGGGATCAAGCAAAATGTGAACTAACATGAAGTAAATTTCAGCTTCCTTAACGGTTATCTAACCATTTCATTAGGGTTAATATATTATTTAAGATTAAGCTATAAATTTGATTAAGATTAAGGTGTAAGAATGAGATCTGATAAAATACAGGAAAGGAAAATAAAATTCTGATTAAATAAACAATTACAGAAAACTAATTTTAATCTAACTATAGAAAGAATTTATGACAGCCTCACAGTTGGTTTTGATGTTCCCTTGGATATTAGCTGATTAACCAGAAAACTTTAAAACTCACCTAATGTTTTCTACTGATAATGATGTGACATTATAGATGGGGAGTGTTTGGGCATCCTTAATACACATTATATATACATATATAAATAAATGTATAACATACATGAATTTCTCAGATTGTGTAAGATGATCTACAGATTTTCATTCATTCAGAAAAAGTTCTTTTTCTACTTTATTCTAAATTATATCACATTATAAGATTCTGTTAAATTTAGCCATCTATGTAATTTTTACTCAGAGCCTGTTTCTTTCACCCTCCTTTTTTAAGCCCAAAATACTTGATTCGACCTAACAAATGAGCTCGAATTACAAATTATTATCTGACAATTTGATTTAGTTTTTTTATATAAGTGATGATCAAAGAGTTTTTTAATGAACAACTAAACTCAAGTGCATAAAAGTAGAAATTAGCTAAAATTTGCATATATTTACAGATCAAAGAATTATACCTAAAAACAATTGCCACTTCTTAATTTGAATTTATTACACTAACATATAAAATGAATGTTACTAAGAGAATTGCTTAAATTTCAGTCTTTAAAAGTTTTCTAAGTGTAGTTTTGGTGTAAAATATTATCTAATCATTCTGAAGTAAGTAATTTAAGAACAAAATTTGTTTCAGGTATTAATTGAATTGTAAGGACTATTTCATATGTTATAATTTTTATTTTGTCTACTGAATGTTAGATTAACAGGAAATAGAAAAATTGACTAAAATAAAGATAGGAACATCCTGAAATACAGACAGCACTATATACAAACTAATTAAAAACAGAGGGATGAGTAGTTTGGCAGAAACATTAAGATATCTGGAAAACAGGAAATAAGGATTGCCTTAGTCTTACATAATGTGAAAGGACTAAATCTTCTACTAGCAATAAACAGAAAAGAGGAACTGACTCAGCATTGAGCAGTCATTTACCAGTGGAAATGAGATTAGACTGTCTTCATTTTAAGTATGCTCAATTTATGGAAATTTATGAAAATATAATTTGTCAAGTAGAAAACAATTTTCTTGTCAGTTACCTAAGAACATCGATAATGAAAATATTATATATCCTTCCTTAGTCATGTGATAGTATATAGGACAGATGGATTTTCTCATTCTTCAAATGTAATGTGAGTCATTGTTAGCCTACTAGATTAAGCAACCCAGAAGGAGTAACATGAAATTATACAAAAGAGCAAAAGAAAACAATAAATTGATAAAAATCAAATGAATGTATGCTTTCCAATTTCTAGTTTTAGATCTTTGAATTTCAGAGCCACATATAAGCTTACAATTAATTGTTTATAAATTTTATTAGACTTATCTTACATTATTATTGTAGCACACACCTACACAGTGTGCCTGTAGGTGTTCATTCATAAAACATTCTTTGAGTGTCTGTTTTTTGTTAAGTGCTGTAAATATAAGATTAATTAAGCATAATTCTTGCATACCTGGAAAAAATACACATTATTAAATTATTCAGCCAATATTATGTCTCTTCTTCATGGCAGACACTGTAACAAGGATTAGAGATTGGAATACAAAAACCAAACTATTCTTAGTCTAATGGCTGAAACATATACAATGCAGTTGGTACTGTGTTGACAGCATGCTCTGAGAATCATAGGAGTCTATATGAGATGCATATAGAGTCAGGAAATGCCTCTTGAAAGTTAGGAGTTAGTCAAGGGAAGCGGTGTGTAGGACTTTCCAGAGAAAGGTACTACTGTGTGTAAAAGCTTAGTAGAATCTTAGTTCAGTAAAAGAGGCCGAGTGCTGGTTAGGAAGTGTCTTGAGACCGACAGAAGTCATATTTTGCATGTTCTTGTATTTTTACACAACACTTTCCTAAAGCTTTCGAAGGACCTTGGATTGGGAACTAATATAATTAGATCTGAAATTTAGGAAGATTATTCTGATATCAACACTTTTAACAGTCATTCTGGCATCACTCAGATAATAGATGAGTTGAAGGCAAGAGACCTGAGGCAGGAGATGAGTTAGGACATTATGACAGTAAAACAGATAAAATGCAAGCTGGACCAAGTGTTGTTGTACAGATTCAGAGGAGGGTTCTGTTATGTCCTCAGAGAGGCCTTTGTTCACAACCCCCTCTAAAGTGGGTACTCCCCTCCCCATGCTTCACCATGCTTCCTTTGTAATATTTACTATAATTTGTGATAATTTTAAATTTACTCATTTATGTTATCACTACACTATAACTACACTGTAACCTGTAAATGGGCTGAACCTGTATATTCTGTGTTCTTTGTTGTGTTCCACTGCCCTAAATACTTGCCACATAGTAACTGCTCAATAAAATATATATAAACAGGCAAAGGATAACCTATTTTTAAATCGAAGCAACTAAGTACATGGTGTAACCAGTCATTGAAATAGGAAATACAGGAGGAGGAACAAATTTTGGGTGAGATATGGATTCAATTTTTGAGCTCATAGTTGGTTTCACTTAGAAGTCATTACCATCCAAGAGGCTTTTGGACATATGATTACGAAATTCATAAGAAAGGGCCAGACTAGAGATACAGATCTGGAAATTTATAAATCAGATGAGGTTGCCCAAATAGAATGAGGAGAATAAGGAGAAGGCACACTGCAATGCACACAGCTGTGGCAAATGCAATAGCATGCTACCAGAAGTACGTTAGAGGAGGAAAGTATTAAATCATCCCATGATTTCAAGTAAAAACTGGACCAAGGACTACCCGATCTACCCAAGAAATACACAAACAAGGAATTAGAGAAAAGATATTCACTTTTAAAAAGCAAGCTAGAGCAACCTACATGAGTAGGCACGAAACCACAGTGCTTTGGGAGCCTAGTGAATAAGTCAGCATGGCTAGAGCAGCACTCAAGAGCAGGTATTCCCTGTGGGGCAAGAGTGTTGGACAATGCTGAGATAGTGGGTTAGGTAGGAACCACTGTGACACACCTTGTTTACCCTGCTAAGGAGTTTGGAAATCAGTAAGCAGATCACAAAGAATCAATGAAGGTTTGCTGCATTAAGTCCTTCCTCCTACTACAATGTCATTGAACTCATTATATTTTTGGGGTTAGTGCATGTTCAGGTTCTAGTGTGTTTTTGCATAACTTCCATGGACTGGGAATCGGGAGACCTGAACTCAGATCCTAACTGGCCTAGCCCCTAACTAGCTACATGATTTTGGATCAAATAACTTCTTTATGTTCTGGTTTTGTTGATTAAAAAAAAAATTATGAATTCAGCTGTATTATCTTTAATGTCCCTTCTTGCTTTAAAATTTCGTTTTTGTGTTAGCTGGTATGGAAATGGAATTTGACATATACTGGAAATGTACAGTCATTTTATTTACCAAAAACAGGAAAATAAAGTCTTTGGTTCCTGTTGTAATTAAGAGAAGGCTGGTGAAAAAATGTAAAGACAACTGAAGTAGTAATTTTCAAAAGATAGAACAAAAAATAGAGATGTGAAGTGAGAAACAAACTAGTAACAAATATATGTTTGGAAATGTTCTCAGAATGGGAGAGGAGCTGTGAGAGGAGAATTTCACCCATCTCATTACTCATTCCAGGGAGAAACTGGATAGCTGAGGGTTAACAGAGAAGAAATTCTTAAAGATTACTTGTGCATTAGATTTCACTCTATCTCTGAGAGTTTCACACTTATTCCAAAGAAAGACAAGGCAGAAATTAGTCTACATATACTCCCTAAGGAAGACTTCATAAATATGCTATATATCTTATGATTTTTATTTTTAATTCAAGGACAGTATCCAAATAGACAAGCTGGTTCTGTATTATTACTTTTGTATTGTTATTTGAGAGAGACCTTGACTCTCACAACCATGTTGATTTCTAGATCATGTGTTGTCCATAATGCTTTGAATTGAGGCTCCGCTCTACTGTCTTTACAGTTAGTAGAGAAGCTGCCATCTAAGGCACTGCCAATTATGGTGATAGAATGAAGAACTCTGGTGAGTCTCACTTAGGCAACTAACTGCCATACCCTGAAAGTAGCACTCATCATTCTCCTCATAAATCACTGGCTGGCGTCATGGTCCCACCTAACCACAGAGGAATCAGTTATAATCCCTTCATGTGCCCAGAAAGAAGGAGAATTAGAAATATTTTGCAAACAGCACTAATGACCACCTCAGTCTGTCTTTCTGGTCATCACTGGGTAAGAAAAATTACTCTCCTCAAAGTAAGAAAAATACACTCAAGTTTTTCCCAAAGGGTCTCCAAAAAGTTCCATCCAATCGGTGTCTACGTGATGTATTGTAGTTTCCTCATCAGGGAGTGTATTAGTTTGCTAGTGGGGCTTAAACAAAAGAAATTTGTTGTCTTACAGTTCTTGAAGCTAGAAGTCCAAGATCAAGGTGTCCACAGGATTGATTTCTTCTGAGGACTATCAGAGAGAATTTGTTCCATGCTTCTTACCTAGCTTTTGGTAGTTTGCTGGCAGTCTTTGGAGTTCCTTGGCTTGTAGAAATATCGCCCCAATTTTTATCTTCATCTTCACATGGCATTCTCCCTGTGTGCATACTATGTCCAAATTTCCCCTTTTTATAAGGACACCAGTTATATTACATTAGACTATTCTAAAGACCTCATCTCCAAATAATGCTACATTCGGAGGTACTGGAGTTAATATTTTAACATATGAATTTTGAGAGAACACAGTTTAACCCATAATAGGGATGTGGAGTAATTTCTCTGTCAAATTTGGATGTGGCTCCTGTTGATCCAGAGGCCTGTAAATGAAAAAGGCAGGTCGTTAGCCTTCCCATCCTACATCAGCTAATTTGCACACAGATATGTGCGCACACTCACACACAGGCGGAAATGAACAGGGTCAGCACAATAAACACTCATTTGGGAAGAAAAGAAAGGAAATCACACAACACAACTAATCTGAAACAATTCCAAAATCTTACTGGAAGGCAATTTTGAGGTACCTTATCCTGGGTTGAGATAAATTTTTATGAGGCCCCAATTCTGTTTCCTGGGAGAAATCCTCTGTCCATTGTTCTCTGGGCCCCTGGCTCCAACCTCAGAGGCTCCTTCTGTCTAACTATTCTCCGGGAGCACCTACAAAGTGGGTATGGGGAGCATGCCTTCCTTAGGGCCAAGTGCCTTTATCTGATCACTTAGTACACATAGAGCTTTACGAGTTAAAGGGTTGTGTCAAGTATCGAAAAATGTTTCTTTTGGTAGAATAACACTCAAAAAACATAGCTCCTTTTTTAAATCAGCTTTGTAGGCTAATAACTACATCTATAGTGTGTTTGTTTGTTTGTTTGTTTGTTTGTTTTGATAATAGTACATCTTTGCTCTATCTCTTCTTAGGCCTATGCTTCTCACTCTCAATTTAGATTCTGTTAATATGAGACTCAGGCTTTGTTGGGAGAACCTAGCAGATTTTTCAGTAGAAAAGCATCTTTAGTCTCTTTTCCCTGTGTAATTTTATCCCAATGAAAGGATCTATTGAGTACTATAACTTTAATTTGATTTTACTCTAAGACTTCTTAATCCATTCATTGGTTTTAACGAGAGTGATGACTATTCTTGATCAGTCCTTATGAGGACTAAGTTGTAATGGGCATTTTGAGCTCAGTGTCCTCAGTTTTGTTCTTTTGCCATTTAAGAATGGAAGGCAGTTTCCTCTTTCCTGTTCTTGTCCCTTTCTATTCCCTTTTCTTCTTTCTTGTACATGATACCAGTCTTTCTTGAGCTCATCTCTTTTTTGTTCTACCTTGTCAAATATTACAGCTCACAGTAATCAAGACATGGTTTCCAAGCTCTCGACTAGAGCTACAAATTCATTAGGTCCTTCATCTACCCTCCCAGATACTAGACGCAACAGTGTTACCATATGCTCATTCTCTGCATCACACAGACCACCTTTTTCCAACTTCTAAGAGCAGGTTCCTCACCATCTGCCACCAAGTCCCTAACCCATCGCCTCATATATTAGGAGATTTTTACAGCAACATCTCATTTTTATGTGTTAGTTTCTGAATAGCTTTTTACTATGCAGTCAAAAGTGTATATAATGATTCAAAATTGCACATTAGGTAATGCTTTGTTAAAAATCAAAGTAAGGATGTTAGGCTCAATCTGTACTGCAGGTAAAACAACTGAAGAGTCAAGTAGAAATGGAAGAAAAGCACACACTGAAAAGGTTGACTTAGTGTTTATTCATTCATAAAAGAAATTGCAAAAGCTTTAAGCAACACTTTACTATTTGGAGTGGAGAAATGAAACCATGCATATTAGATCCAAATTTAATAACTATAAAAACAAAATATAACCAATTGAAATTGCATAGTTTGCACTAAAGAAGTATCTATTCAATCATATTAAATTCACTACACCTATGTTGTATTTATTACATAATAAGCCACCTTTTGGGTGTTTCTGTGCCAGTTTTAATGAGTTCATGATTTGGTGGTAGGGAATTGTGAAGAGAGAGCAAAGACTTCCCAAGTAATTCCTAGGGTTCAGAATTATGACTCCTTTTCTCAAAACTTAAAATTTAGGTTTAGAAAAGAAACATGAAGCACACATAAAAGTTGAGAAAACCGAATATAATATTTTAGTGGTCTAATACTGATGACAGCGAGTGGAAGTTGGAAAAGAGAAAAACCAGTGTAGGCTGAAGTCTTCAGGGATAATTTCATAGGAGCTGGTGGCATTGAAGGATTAATAAAGATGATTGGGGTGGGAGAGAAGAAAGAGTCATTTCAAAATTTAACTCTGTAACCACACTGGTAATATTAAAAATATTCTAAGGTCCAAAAGCATGTAGCCAACTTAGTGCTGTAATCATAGCAATCAATGAGCTAGTGTGCATTTTGACAGGCAAGGGCTTTCTGATTCTTTTCTGTTTCTGTTTCTATTGATCATAGATCTAGGCAAATTACTGCAAATTATATTTTGCCATTTATTTTTTGTGACACCAAGACCAATAGTGTGCTAAATCAGAGGCTAAATCACAGCCTAGTATTAAAGTAATGTTCCTCCACCCCCTCTCCACACACTCACACGTTGCTTTCCTGACAAATATGCAAATATGTAAGCATTTCTTAAAAGTGACAGCTAATGGTATAAATTAACCTCCCGAGTCTGGTTCTGGCATTTTCAAAACTACCGTAGCTCATAAAAGATAATGGTGAAATATGAATAATAAATGGAAAGAAGAATGGCATTTCCTCCTACTGCTTTCAGAAGCAAATAGAGGGTTCCACTATCAAGAAAATTATAGCCTCTAGGTTTGTTTATTACTGAGATTTTCAAACAACCTTCCTTACAATAAACCAATTTGGGCTCAAGGAAAAAATAGTAAAGACAGTTCTTTCTAAATTTCCTTTTAAAATTATGAAATGCACTCATAATATTGGACTTCATCACCAGCAGAATAAAGCAAACCATAAGTAGTTTATCACCATGACAAACATTAAATTTAATCAGAATAGCAGGTAAAAGTCTAATGCCAAATAGTGTGGCATTATTGCCCAATAGTTTCAAACTTACATGACTTTGAGGTAAAATTCTAGCTCTTTGTTGTTTATTTGTTTTGGCTTTGGTTTTGTTTTGCCAAAAGAGCATTAAGCAACAAGTGACTATTTAATCTTGATACAGGTCATTGTATGAGGAAGTTATGGGGAACCAAACAGAACATGTTTCATAGCTTAGAGCCAAATATGTCTACTGCTACCTCACTGATTGCTTCTTTTTCTCCTGTTAGAATTTATTACGTAACCAGTTAAATACACGCATCCATGGATATTGTATACAGGGCAACATGATAGACCTTGTATTATTTTTCTTTCTTTGGAATTGACTCTGCAGTATATAGATACAAATGTTTCTAAATGTGGACTGTATAGAAAAATTGTGAAATACTGGAATTTTAAAATTGGGCACAGCTTCATTGACCAGTGGAATAAAAGGAAGACACTTTCAAAGATCTAATCTATAGTCTTAAAATGTGTAATTGGATTTTTTACTTTGGGGAATTAAAATTTTTTTATATGCTTAGCAAATCTCTATTCTCTGATTTCAACACTAAATGTCTTTACAAAAGACATTCCCCCTAACCCCCCAAAGACCTAATGGAAATATCCTACTGTGATCTGTTGCCTTAAAAATGGATATAAAAGGAAATTATTTTGATACAAAAGGTTATTTTATAAATAATACATTCTGAATTATTATTGTCTTGAATTATATTTTAAAATATTATAGAATACTGAAGTAATAGAATTATAGTGATAAAATATATATGCTTCTATAGTAAATTATGAAACTTAAAATGGTTCATCACCATTTACTGATGATACGAGCTAGAATCTGAAACAATATTCCTTGCAAATGTACATGTTGACATTTATACCAATATGCTTGGGACTGTAGATTTTTCTATTTTTGTGTTTGTTCTTGCATATCTGTAAGTGGACATATTTGTTCTAGCGTGATTCTTGATTACACTTGAAAACAAGTAGACTTTTGTAGAATGAAGTTCATGGTGGAATATAGAGATAGTACATTTATAAATAGTATTTTCCCACAATCTTAATATGTGGAGGAAGAAGAAGATAATTTTAGTAATCACTAAAACTAAACTATTCTTAAGAAACTACCCCCTAAGGAACTCTTGAATTCTGCAGAACAGTTTGAAAATTGCAGACTTATTTCCTGATCCTTCCCTTTGTCCCTTCCCCCTCATTGTCTGAAAAGTGTTTTTCACTTATAATATATCCAAATTCTACCAAGTCTAGCCCCTGCCAGAATGTGGATTCTGCCCTAACCCCTCAAAATTCAGATTTTAAAATAATCCCCTCACCCCTACCTTGCCTCATTTGTGGTGTGAATTCTTGAATATAGAAACTATATAAATAGTTTGTGTGTGTATGTGTATATATGTGTGTGTGTGTGTGTATGTGTGTGTGTTTGTGTATACATATATATATATAAAACATGTATTATATATGTAAATCTCCTACATTTTCTATAGTTTTGATAAATATGTAATTGTGCATTAGGAGGTCATAAGGTTCAGGTATAGAATTTTTCCAGATTTCTAGGCTGTCCTCAGGAGTTGCTTTATTTACCATACCTTAATTCCTAGGGGACAGTTTCATTAAGAATGAGAGGATTGATAAGAATCTCTTTTAATTGGATTTCGATAAGGAAATGCTATACAGGTTAATGGTCAAGGGAACACAGATTATGCAGTCAGAGACAGCCTGGGATCACATCCTGGTTTCATCAATTATTACATGTATGACCTTGGGCAAGTTATTTAAATTCTACTAGCTCATCTGTAAAATACATATAACGTTAGTACCTTCTTGTCAGCGTGATGTTAGGACTGAATGGCATATTCTACATAAAGTTCAGACTAATCCTTGATATAAGATAAGCCCTGGATAAGTGCGAATTTTTATTTAATTTCCTACTATTATTTTTGTTTGATCTGTTTTCATTGATCAATGAAAATTATTTTAAGAAGCTACTAATGTTCCAAAAAGGTTTCATTTTTATAGCCTGTTTTTATAGGTTTCATTTTTATAGATAGTAGGAGAAAATGCAAATGGTATAAGTATTAATTCTAGTAAAACATAGAACAGGAGAGTTGCTTAATTTCTATGAAGAACTTTGAAGTACAAAAGAAGTTTGACGGATGAGAACAGAAGTAGAACTGATTGGTGAAGGCCATTCAGCCGAGTCTTTAATAGCCACAGTCTTCCAGTACAAAAAAAAAAGAACTACTTTGTAAAGTGGTTACAGCCTTGTTCCTTTCAACAAAAGAGACTCTAAAGAAAGATTGGTTGTTCCTGTTTAGCAAGGTCACACAGATGGGCATTGTCCCTTGTCAAAAGTATGACCCCTGGTTTAGTAGGTCCAGAAATTCACTATTGGGAGATAACCTAGAAAACCAAACTCTGAAATACTTACTCGTTAGAGACTTGCATATGAGTGGAATAAAATATTATCAACTCAAAATTGCATGAAAGTTTTATTAGGAAATTGTAGATTTTGGTCAGTTGCCCAGGAAATTCCAAGTAGTGCACGACGTGATTCAGAATCCTGAATTGTTGATCAGAGAACGTGGAATATAAAATTATTACAATGCGATTATGATACTCTTAAGTTTCTTATACCTCTAGAATGTTTCCATCCACATAAGGTTTAGCAGCATCATCTGAACCTCCTCTTTCACCTTGACAGGCTTTACACATATTGATTATTCCTCGTTAGCAACCGGTATTCCTAACTTGATGCAGAATGCCAGACTCTTGACTAAAACGTCCTTTTTTTTCAGACTGAGTATAAGACTGTTATATAAATTCTATTCTTTTCGACATTATGATCCTAGGAATAACTCCAAAAAGCATTACTATGAATATGAAATGTTTTATGTTGACTCGAAGGCAGACTAATTCTTAGACAAAACTAAAGCCTGTTCTATTGAATGGATCTGTCTGAAGTGTGCCATTCAAATTCTGAGTGCTTTTTTTTTTTTCTCCCTGGTGATTTTCATCTTTCGTGTTCTTGCTTTCTTCTAAAAAGATGTTAACTGTTTTCTGTTCAATTTTAGACTCTGTTCTCTTGATTATTCTGTTACAAGAAAAATAATTTTTATTTAAAAGCAATTATGATTAGGTAGGACAATCTTTGCTTCTATCTTGTATTTAATACTTTCTAGAAAGTATGTTAGACATTTTTGCTCATTATTAAAAGCTTAAAAATATGTTTACTATTAGTTTCTTAATCTCATTCTTTCTCCTGTTACTAAATTGACACTTTTCTTTTGCCTGACTTTGCCAGGGTTTCCTGGATTTCTTAGTTTTCATCCTTAAACCAATATACATAGCTCATAAAAAAACAATAGTTACCAAGTGACAGATGTTATTGAAAAACTTGCTTAGTTTATATGTTCAGTGAAGATGTTGCCTATAAATCAGGAGCTACTAATGACCTTTTGTTCCAGGGAACTGTTAGAAATTCAGATAAAGTTCTGTAACTGAACAGTAGTTTAGGCTTAGCCTCGAGTTGGTATTTTCCAAATATATTTTGTTGAGTTTTTATCTTATGCCTAACAGACTTATTTTTAGAATTTTCAAGTCACCTCAACTTTAGAAATAGATTATTCATTTTCTTGCCTTATCTTCCCATTCTCTCTTCTGCCTTAAGCAAAACAGCATAGGGTATTACATATGTTGTAAAGCTGCAGTGTCCACGTACCTGCCCTTCATTTTGCCACCACCATTTGCCAGCTGAGGGCTATTGGTAATTCACAAAATCTCTTGACTCTCATTTTCATATATAGTTGATGGTAGTTATCACCTATCAGGTTTTGTTGACTCTTAAATGGGATAATGTGTGACATGCCTAGCATGCAACTAGGTACATAATAAATGTTCAATAAATCCTAGCTATTTTCCTTCAGCCATCATTGTTTTCATTTGAATTCTTTTTTATTTGTTTCCTTAGTAATGACATTTCAGTTTTGACTTTGGTCAATGTCTTTTTCCTTCTATTTCTTTGTTGGGCTTGTCTTGTTTTTTCTTCTTTCCATTCTTTTATTCCTTCCACTTCCATCTATTGAATACTTAATACCATGCTAAGGACTGAGGATATGAAGGTTAATAATACCTTCCCCACCTGAATAGAGTTCACAGTTTCATGAGAAATTGTACATATGCCATTGAATATAGACACTAAAATGAGAATTTGTGCACAGGGCATTTGCAAAGCAGAGCAGAGATAGATCAACAAAGGCCTCCTGGAGGGAATGAATTACTGAGCTAAATCTTAAAGGATAAGAGGATATGTATCAACAAAGAGATCTGTCTTCTATGTAAAGGAACCATGAGGATGACCCAGAGGCAGAGAGGCAAACAACATCCTGCTGAGAAGAAGAAACCACAAATATTTCATAAAAAGAAAAAGAATGGCAAGAATTAGGATAAAAATTAAGAAAGGGAGGAGAGCTTGGTCCCACAAGGCCTGGGTTTGGATATGCCACTCCCCTTCTTAGAGTCAGTGGGGGCAAACTTTCAAATTATACAGCCCTCTCATTACTTCTTCTCACCAAACTCAACCACCCCAGTGTCTGTTACTGATTTCACTATTTCTACAAAAGGGACTGTGTCATATTCCTCAAACGAGTTGGAGCAGGATAAAAAGTTTAATAGATAAGAGGGGATGATTGAAAAAATTTTAGCCTAGAAGTGACATGGTCATATCTGTACTTTAAAATCACTCACCTAACATACGTGTTGGATGGATTTTTATAAGAAATTGTACTGGAAAATAATCACGTTAAATGTTCCTTTCAATATGAGAATGTCTAAGAATTTTTAAGAAGCGAAAAAACAAAAGTTTTAAGGCAAAGAATTAGTTTTGCTGCAATGTATCTAATCAATACCAAGATTGATTAGTCTTTACTTAATAGATTTATCCTTAATTTAATGTGTAAAATTGTTTTTCAGAAATCTTTTTATCTGTTAATGGTTTGACTAGATATATAGCAAGTACCAGTGATATGGATAAAAGTATAGGATCTCATTCAAATGTGTATTCTATTACCTTGAGAAGTAATACTTTTGAAGCCTGAAAGGGACTGATTAATTGGCTTTTAATAAGGTCATTTTACTCTTTACTATTAGTAGATCTTGGCCAATTCTAAAAATAGACTAGATATTGTCAGTTTCAACTTCTCCCTTGTAAATACAAAAAGCCAGAATAGGTAATAAGAACTTAAAATTTCTATGCCCTTCTATACTATATAAAAATATTAGGGTAGGATTTTTTTTTCTTTTTTTTTTTAATTAGGACTTTTGGAAAGGATTTGTGTTCGAAGTGTTTTATTTATTTATTTATTTACTTACTTACTTACTTACTTATTTATTTATTGTGTTTCTGTTTCTTCAACAGGAGGTACAAACATTCAATTGATCTATTTGCTTTTCGTTCAATAATTTAGGAAAATATGTTTGTCATGGAATATACCTAAGGCAAAATAGCTTGATAACTATATGATATGATTTAAACATTGAAAAACAAAAACCTGTTCAACTGAGTTTCCACTGAACTGTTGAGAGACATATGTATGATGTATTAGTTCTCAAGCCAATGTATTTAGCCTAGGGCTGCAGACTTGTTCTCACTGTAACTCTGGGTATTTATTTGCAATGATCAAAGAGAGCATGTGTTGAATCTGAAGTCAGATTAATAGTTTTCTTTAACACCTCTAGTCTCGGAATAAACGTACTTCAGGTCCTAAAACACAAATAGAAAGGGCTTTAAAATTTCTTTTTAATATAATGAGCTATACAACTTCTAACTGGAATTGGAAGAGCTGGAGCCAAATACCACTGCTGCTCTGATGCTAAAGCTGTTTTGGAGCAGAAAAGAAATAAGAGAATATCTTTTCAAAAGGCTACTTTGCTCCTGTCATTCTCCATAACTAAAAATTGAAGCTTTTTGCCAGGGAGGAGGGGAGAGCAAAGTTGGGGGTAGAAGAGAATGATGAAGAAGGCAGTGGGGGCAGTTGTTTTTCTGTGCCTGCTGACGTCAACGAAATTGCCAGATGGCATTTGAATGCTTTGCAAAAAGACAGGGGCCTTTTATTACAGCTGTCACATGGGGTTTCATTCATTTGCATTCCCAGAAGTGGTCTAAAGCTTTCCCTAACTGTAGGAGTAATGAGGGTTCTGTACCTTTAGAGACCCAGAGGGCCTTTTGTAGGATGCTGTTACCTTAAGTGGCTCTGATAAGGGACACATGCTCAGAGAATGGCATGTTTCACTGTCAGCTTCCGAGGGCCATGAACTATTCAGCTTCAATTAGGACTATAATGTGATCATTCAAAATATCTCCTCCGCAGAAGGTCTTTTGTGGATGCTGACAGCCTTGGAAACATACTCAGTAGCACCTGAAGGGCCTAAAATGGCAGCGATGGGCTATAGAACAAAAACACAGGTTCTGTGAATTGATCTCAAGACTGAAAAATACCTAATGTACAACAGACCTTTGCACAGATACAAATGGCTTTGCCCTCACCATCTTGTCCTGTGCAATCTTGTCATCCTCACACCACTGAAGGGACCAAAAAAACCCAAAAAACAAAAAACAAAAAATTTAGAAAATCTGTGAGTCTATTTGTAGAAGAAAGAAAGGAGCTTTAGAAATGCCCAGCTCTCAGAAACTGACCCCAGGGCCACACTCTTGGGCTAGGCTGACCTGTCTCCTTCATACCTTAACCCTTTCCACTGCTAGTTTTCACGTTTTACTTTAATGCCTGGAATTTCTCAAACTTTTAATTCACTGGGTCATCAGGTACATCTTTTTTATATTTATTTCTGGGACAATTTGGCTATATTATTTCTATAGCCAATTTGAGAATGAAAAAAAAAAAATGAAAGAGTACTTATACCAGAGAAAGTTTTTGTCATTTTTACTATAACTTATATTATTCATGATAAATAATTTGATATTGTAAGACTGAGCTGAGCTCTGTTGCCCAGGTCACTTTCTTCCTAACTTTTACCTGAAGTCAATGATATGACATACTTAACAGGTCTAAATTTTGATGGCAATAGGTCTGTGTATTATGCCGAAATGAGAAGCATATAGTGTATCAAGGGAATTGGAGGCTAGGAACTAGAAATTCATAAAAAATAACTCCTATGTATTACCTAGTTTCAGTCTTAAGGCACTGATCATCTCAGTTTAGTGAAAAATCTTTTGCTATTTTGTTAGTGTCAGCACATAATGTGGATGTTAGATCACTGTCTCAAGTGATGGACAAACCTAAAGGAGTTTCCCGTGTGCCTTATTATGTGGCAAATGAAGCTAATACAGTCACTCTTACCGTTCCATGCTCCAAAAGCGTACATTTCTATTCTTGATTCTGTCTTTAAAAGGCTTGGCCATGGAATATTTTGAAAATATAAACAATAAGACTGGAAGTGCTGGGGAGTATGTTCATTTCATTTTAATTTCATTTTCTGGTTCTGCTTCAGGGTTTAGGTAGATATAGGAGATGATGGTGAAAATTATGAAAACTTTAAGCAGCACCTTTCAGCTTCTTGTGATCCCTTTTCCCCTCTCCACTGCAGGGGACAGGGGCACAGGTAGGGGTATGATCAGTAGCTTGTATTGATTGATGAGCAGATCCAGATCTGAGAGATGGCGTGAAGTCAGAAACAAGGAACATAAAACCAATGTTAAAGAATAACTCTTAAGAGAAAGAAAGTATCAAGAAACACGATCCAAATGGGCAGGGTGATAGGAATGAAAAAGGAAGGGATGTAAATCACCAACTCTCACCCAGGAAGCATCAAGGTGTTATGCAGACAGAATAAAGAATAGAAATGTATTCAGAAATAAATATTTCGCACAAGGTATACTTGGGCCTAACTCTCAAGAGTATTCAGGTCATGATAGGTCTGTTACATGTTGTGTTCCTATTTTCCCAAGAATAAACCTTAGGGAAGCTATAGTGTTGATAGCAGTGTCCTACTTTGCATGTTCAGTTTCCAGTCCACTTCGAAAGTACAGAGCACTTGTCCCAGGCATAAGTGTTGCCATTGTTGATATTACAATGGTCATAATTTATTATCACTATTCTAACATGTTAAGGTTTGCCTGAACATTACTAGAATTAAAACAATATATTCCTGAATATAACCCCAGGTGACAGTCATTTGTGCTATATTATACTTGTACCCCACTCCCCGAAGTCCAGAAATAGCAAGCCCATGCGTCATTGATCTCTCAGCTGTAAAAGATAATGTCTTGTTAACTTATCTCCCTTAATTATGAAATCAGTTCTTGAGTGTTAAGTAATATAGTATATAGCATGCTACAGTTCGAAGATAGTATAAAGCCACATATAGATTTCACTTTGTTTTAAATGACAAAGAATTGAATAATCAATTGAATAATCAATTAAGCTATCTTAGAGACAAACCACCATCCAATATTACTTTAATTACATCATTTTCAATCAGAAGCAGTTAATATACAATTATTTAGGGCCTGATACGTTGGTGCTCAAGTCATGATCCAAAACACAATTACATTTCACAAGGGAGATACCACAGGGGCACATAAGTATAACCTTACAATGCCTTAGACCAATGGCCGAGGTATATGCCTCGTTAGAGATTAGAGGCAGCAATGACGGCAGGCTCTTCTGGGTTGAGTCCGTGAGCCTAGCTGAAGGGTTGGTAGAGGTGTTATTTTTTTTTCCTCAGACTTAAAACCTGTATACTGACTTTACCCAGAGAATTCAGGTTTCAAAGAGCATGCGTTTTATCTTATGGGAGACCAATGGATAAACCAGAATGTCCATATACTCACTTTTACTGAAACATATCATTGCTAAACAGAATATAAACCTCGTATTGGCTGTTCAGTACTTTGTTTTCAGAGTAGAAAAGTCTACCTGGGTAAACAAATTAGTGAATAAATGAATGCATTAACTAATTTGGTAAACGTTTTTATGCTCCTAATAGGTGCTATGATAAGCACTGGAGAAAAAGAGTTAAAAATATACAGTCTAGTGGTGAAGAAAGATATGCAAACAAATCATTTCAATTTAAATGCGGCGATTGACATATAATTAGGGTGTTTTAAGAGTTTAGATGGTGAGTGGCTAACTCAGCCTAGGGCAGAGGGGATTCAGAAAAAGTGTTTGGGGAAGAATTATACGGTAAAGGAGTTATAGGAATAAAGCAAATGAAGGTGGTGGTGAAAGGTGGAGGGCAAGGAAATTAGTGGAAGTTTGTCAAGATATGTATGATTAAAAAATAGCATGTGGAAAACATAAGTAAGTGGTTTTGGAGCAGTAGTGTGATAAAGAGTGGCAAGTTACATAGGTGGTAAAAATGGCGGTACTCAGAGGTTAACGAAATGAAGAAAGTGAGGAGAGAGTGATAAGGGTTTCTAACGTGAGTGACTTGGTGGACATTGGAGGCACTGACTTGAGATTCCACAGTCAGAGAAGCAGATTGGGAGAGTTAGGTAAAGTGAAGCTTGGATGCTAGCCTTTGAGAAGCCACGCTGTGTGTCTCCAAGGAGTCTTGTAGTAGTATAAGGCTCTGGGCAGAGGTCTGGGGCAGGAGACGGTTTAGGAGTTATTATCTGGAAGAGATGTTATGGCTTTCATAAAAGTGTGTGAGCAAATATAGAGTCTATAGAATGAAAAAAGCAGTGGGCTAAGAGGTGAAATCTGGGGAAATGGCTTTTAAAATGTTGAGAGAGGTAGGGGGGTGAAGGGCAAATTTCAGAAGAGGCAGAAAAAGAATGTTCAGAGAGATAGGAAAAGAGCTAGAAGGGCATAATATTGTGGGAGCTAAAGGAAGAGAGGTTTTCAAAAATGAAAGTCATCAGTATTGTGAACTTCTAAGAGGAAGTCCCATAAGGCAGAAACTGAAAAGTGTCCTTTGTACTTGGCAATTAAAACCCACTATAATAACAAGAGCTAGTCTAGTCTATTCTAGAAGCCTGGCTCAGTGGATTGAGAGATGCATGGAAAGTGAGAAAATGATAACACTGAATACTAACTGTTCTTTTTAAAATTTTGGTAGAGAAATTGGATAGTAGTTGACAGGTGTGGAGATTGGGGAAACAATATAGCATTAAGGAAGAATATGGAGTATTCTAGTAAAGGAGGGACCGACGTATGTCTAAAACTATGGGACCTGGGTAGATTTATAGGCAGAGAAGATATCAGTATCAGAAGTTTGCTTGGGAAGTATAATTTCGGAGTGAAGAAAATCAAATGACCTTAATGGTTATTGTCATCTTGCCCTTAGCTTACTGTGTCCTTCTCAAATGTCAGGACTTCATCTGCCAGCTTCTTTTGAAAACTTAAGCTGACCAGTTAGAAGCAGTTGAGTTGCATTGAAACAACCTCTTCCTTTTCAGCTGTTCTTTGCTAACATTCCTTATCACTACTAATATTTACAAAAATATTTACCACAGTAAATGCTTCATGACAAACATAACTAATGTTCATTATAGCATTTTCAATTTATGCCTAACACTACAGCACAGATACCAATAGGTCTCTCAAGCAGAAAGGCAATTCACAATATTAGGTGGGTTTTATTTGTGAAAAGTGGTGAATCTTATCTATTTAAAGGTTTGCTATAAGAGACTTTTTCTAAAAAAAACTTCTCAAATCCGAAGAAAAAATATCATCTTCTAAGACCATATGGGATGCTTATGTGCTGATTACAGTGGAAAGCTCAAAAGATATTTGTTTAAAGGAAGCAGAAAGATTGACTCTAGATCTCCAGAATTACCTTTCTTCATGGTATAAATGATAAGCCTGCACTAAAGAAAAGGAACTTGAACATTGTATACAATCATATACTGTATATAGTATCAAACTACTATTTTAGCAATGAGTCAAATTTTGTTTACTCTTATTTTTTTTCCTATGTCCTCATATTTTCCAATGCTGCAAATGTGTCATTACTACAAAGAAAGCCACTTTCTGTCAAATGTGCACCTATGCTTGACTACTAATCATACAAGGGAGCCCTGAAAATGAGCAGGGAGCCACATCGTCAAGGACAAATGAGAATTGGAGAGAGCATCCACAGGAAATTCCTACATTCTGCCTCTCCTTTCTTCAACACTCCCTTTTTATTCATTGCTCATGGGAATCTGTGTCTGCCAGTAGGTTGCAGACAGTATGTTTATTGCAGGCAGTCAGTCGCCTTAAGTAACGTGATACTCAGTAGGAGGTGGTGAGGACTTGAAGGGGGTCGTGTTTGACTATAAGGGCCAGGCGAAGGCACACTTTTCAGACTGAATAGAATGTTCAAGATTCGCCGAACTCTTGAGAACTATTTGTAAGAATAGCATATTGTGTCAGAAGGAAAAAAGGAAAAACTCATTTATTTAATAAATATGTTTTTCAATTCTTCCAGTATGCTGAATACTAGATTATAAAAATGAATAAAAATCATTTTTGCCCTCAAATTCACAATTGGGCACAGAATGCAGTCACAAAACTAGCAATAGCACAATATGATAATAGATATTGCAACAAAGTACTATGGGGGTTTTGAGGCTGAAGTAATTAAGTCTGCATCAGTTTGGGAACGAAGTTGAAAATTTTTATCTTTTAAAATTAGATTTTGATCCTTTATATCAATATACCAGAGAAATGAAGTCCTAGACAGAAGTAATGTAATACTGTAAGCAAAGTCATAGGGTCGTGGTAACATACTTGGGGAGATAATACAGGTTAACTGGGGAGGAGAGACATCAGTTGGATATATAGAAATATATCTGGGAAAAGGGGATTAAGAGTTAAATGTTAAGACACTTAAAGCCATGCCAAGAAGTTGAATCTTGTTCTATAACTTTGGGAAACCATCCAAAAAAAAAAAAAAAAGTGAAAGAAATGAATGTTTGGGAATGAAGTTGAAAATTTTTATCTTTTAAAATTAGATTTTGATCCTTTATATCAATATACCAGAGAAATGAAGTCCTAGACAGAAGTAATGTAATACTGTAAGCAAAGTCATAGGGTCGTGGTAACATACTTGGGGAGATAATACAGGTTAACTGGGGAGGAGAGACATCAGTTGGATATATAGAAATATATCTGGGAAAAGGGGATTAAGAGTTAAATGTTAAGACACTTAAAGCCATGCCAAGAAGTTGAATCTTGTTCTATAACTTTGGGAAACCATCAAAAAAAAAAAAAAAGTAGAGCAATGTATCATCTGTATTGCAAAAAATTGAATTTGTGGTAGGAAAAAATTTGGAAGAAAAAAAGTGCAGCCATCTTCATGTGAAATAATGACAGATGGATTAAGGCAAGAATAAAGTGCTTTTAAAGAAAGCAGTAGTTGACAGAGATTCTCCATAGAAATTTCCAAATGCAGTGACCAAGTTGATGTTTGAGGTGAGAAAGTAAAAAATTAGTTTAAAAAAAAAGTCGAGGTGTCCAGTTTTGGTGAGTAATTTTGTTGTTAGCCAGGATAGGAAATAAAGGAGAAACAAGTGTTCAGAAGATGGAGATGAACTATTCTCTTTGGGAAAGTTGAATCTGAAATAACCAGGAGATATCTTGAATGGAGCTGTCTAGACACCAAATAAGAACACAGGGCAAGGTCCAAAGAAATGGTCAGTGTCGAAGCTCCAGATTAATGGCTATTTATTATAACACAGGGTGAGAGCTGGAAGCGAAAGGCATAGATTAGGATTCAAAACAAACAAACAAACAAACAAAAACAACAAAACAAAAACAAAGACACACCAAAAAAGGAGCAACAATTAAAGAAGAGTCAGTAAAGCAAAGCATTACTCCTCAGACAGAGTAGAGAAAGCCAGGCCAGGGCAGAGCCAAGACAGGAGAAAGAGGCTGTGGTACTGGGCAAAGGAAGACAAAGTCAAGATTATTATTAGGTATTTTAACTAAGATATTGATTGCATTTGATAAGAAATTTTATTTTATCGGGCAGAGACATCAATCATATTGCCATGAATAGAAGATTAAATACCTTTAAAAAGGCTGTTAAGAGAGAGGAGAACTTCTTTCCAGGAGTTTAATAGATTAGAATTTAAAAGGAACGGATAGCACCTTAGATGGGGTCAAAGAACAATTTTGTTAGGGGAAATGCTAACAGTGTGCTTATATGGAGAGAAAGGAGAAGGGGAGAGAAACAAGAGAGATAATAAGAAAAACACGAATTAAAAGAAGAAATATGTTGCCCATTTTAGAAGGATGAGATTAAAAGTACAGAGGTAGGGGAAAGAAAGAATGTTACATTGAAACGATAGGGAGGAAATCAAGAATTATGAAATCCTACCTATATTTTGAAATGTATATAAAGCTAAATTAAAATTTTCAATAAAGGATTGAATAATTTTTGTATATTTTCCACCAAGAAGAAATGAAGGAAGGCAGCTCATTTAAACTAATTAGGCATCTTTTTTTGCTGAGCATAGTTAAAGTTACTGTGGGAATAGAAAACAAATATAAAATAATTCTTATCTTCGAGAAGCTCACAAAATCCACACACTTATAATAGATTGTGTTTGCACAGAAAGATTTTATGAATGGCATTTTGATTATTACAGGTCACACTGAAGGTCCATGGCATATGGTAATTTGCAAGAAAGGCACAGATATCGATAGTGTGCTGGGTGCTGGTGTTAGAAGGGGGTCACTTGGCTAGAGTGAAACTAGCGATTGCTCTACTCATAGCTCTCAATGGACTACCAGGGTCTACCAAACCTAGGATAATCATATTTTTATTGTCTCATAACATTCTGAATATGAAATTATAACTGAAACCAATTTTTTAACCTAAAGTGATTAACCCAGACTTGTAGACAAGTACATGATAAAATTTTATTTTTATTACTACCTAAAAAGAACTATCCCATAGAAACAAATAAACAAAGTTCTTGTACCATACTTCCATTCTTATCTCCTTATTTTAAGATGAAATAAAGCTAAAAGGACTGAAATGATAGCTAAATAATTCACTACTACTATCTCCCTAGATCCTTCCTCTTTATCTCCAGGAAAAAAAAAAGTAGCCCACATTTTTAGTCAGCATTTTTATTAATTTTAAGATTATAATCCTAAAAGTTCATTTCCAAAGTTATTTTGTCTTCTTTGCTTGGATCTTTGTGTTAAAGAATCTGTGCTGAATCTCAAATTGTTGCCCATTTGTGTTTCTTAAATATGCTGTCATCGCTGTACTGAAGACATATGGAAGTATTGACTGAACTAGCAATTATGTCTGCAAGGATGAAAATGAATTTATGATATAAATGTTGAGTGACTCATCATTGTAACCAAATGACTTACTTTCTTAACCGATTTCCTCCTTTACTCAGTAACACAGTGTTGCTAAACATGAGAAATAGGATATCATTTTGTGATGCTTCTCATGCAAATCTTTCAAGATCCTGGCCAACATATGCCTATTAAATATTTTGGTGAGCTCTCAGGATCTGCTGACCCAAAGATAATCATATTTATTATCTGAATGTCTCATAACATTATGAATATAATAAGATTATAGCTGAAACCAGTTTCTTAAACTGAAGTAATTAACCCAGACTTGTAGACAGATACATTATAAAATTTTATTTTCATTACCACCTAAAAGGAAAATGAAGACAGATGCTTTCCTATTAGCAACAGAAGTCTCCACAAGAGCTCACTCATTTTTCTTTCCAGGAGCAAATATTATAAGAGATTTGACTTAAGCATGGGAAATAGGGAGAAAGAATAAATCACATTTTTCTTGATGGAAAAAACTTAGGGGTCTTCCCTGAGACTTAGTTCTGGGAAGAGTCTAATTTGATTTTCAAAAAACATGTGAAGGAAGAGAATATACCATGCATTCTCAGTTTCCTTTTAAGAGCTTAAATTGATAAAGATTAATTGGAGGAAGAGTTTACAAAACTGTGTAGTATATTGGTAAAGATATATTTTCGTATCATCAAAAGTAAGTGACCATATGTAGAAACAGTTGCCCAAAATACTGATGGTAGTTTAGCATTGTAATTAATACCTGGTTTGGAATTGCACCTCTGCCACTTACTACTGGATAACTTTGGGCAAGTTACTTAATCTTTTGTGCACTGGTTTCAAACTTTGAAAGTCATTCCCTTTATAATATAATTAGTAGGGCTATGAGTTACCTTCTGAAAATCAAGAAATTGTATTACAAACTTTTAATATTTTACACAGATCTTCTCTGTATGCAAAATTGTTCACAGATAAGCTCACCTCATCCCTTAAAACCAGTTGGCAAGAAGCAAATGCTCAAGTATTCTGAGAGGCAAGGGAACCTCAAGTTTCCAATTATTTCCTGGGGCAACGGGAAGCAGGAGAGCCCTGAAATCCATGTTTTAGGATAGAGACTTCGTGTTGGAGCTCTGAGAATTCTAAAAACTGAAGATTTTGACAGAAATGCCAAGAAACCTGGGGTTTCTACATTTGAGTAATGAGTATCTCTGCAACCAGTCCCCCTCCCTTCTCACACTTCTCCTCTCTGAAGAATCGATCTTTTTTTAAAAAAAAATTTAACCCTACTTTGAGGAGAGGTGTAGATGGTAATGGTGATTTGGTTCAGGGCAGCCATTTTCAAAGTTTATGTGGAAAAGAACTGCATGGCTGGAGGTAGGCGTTTTGAGACCTGCATTTTGAGAAACAACTGTTTTTATTTGGGGAAACAGCTTCTTTTACCCTTCTGATAACTAGAAGCGGTGCTGATACATCCATAAGGTTCCCTCAGTTTCCTCTTTTATCTTTTGATCCTTTTCAATCCCCTGACCATCTCCTATAAGGCTGCAAGCTGCTTGAGGGCAGCAACCCAGATTCATTCATCTCCATAGCTGTAGGATGTAGACAGTACCAGTTATCCAGTAGACATTCAGTTAATTTTTGTTGAATAAATGAGCTAGAAATGGATGTTTCCCAATGCCTTCATAGTCCCTTTTTCAATCACACCATTGGTAAAATGTATTTTGTCCTTAAAAATATTGCAGTGTAATTAATTTAGGGTGCATTTGCAATGGAAAAAAAATGCTACTATACCTATTATTAAGTGGTTGTATAAGTTTTTATGAGATACCCTAGTAATTTCATCACTGTTTATAGTATTATTCCTCTAGGGAAGAAATGCATCTGAGTTCCAAAAAGAAATGGTTTATAAGTATTTTGAAGTTTGATTTATGTATAAGTTTGGAAACCTTATTACTTAATTTATGATATCTTTGATTAGTTGTAGAAACTGGAATTTATTGAGTTTTTAAAATACATTTATGAAGTGTTCAATGTTGTATTAAAACAATTTAGGGCTATTAAGATTATCCACTCACCATTTCTGTTGTTTACATTGCAGAGGGCTATGACCATGGTATATGAAAAAGAGAACATTTCGTGGACCATTTGGTCAGACCCAATATAGATTTTGTATACTCACAAATGAATTATCGGCATTTTATTTTTTGAGGACAGGAGCACTTGGAGAGATTTCTGAAAGAAGGAACTGAGAGAATATTTTAGACAAAGTAAAGAAGAATTACAATAATAAATACGTTACATTTTTTTCCTGTCCCAGTATCGAATCAGTTTGTAAGTACAACTGATTCTCCTTAATGTTACTCTCACACTTCCCCTCCTGCTCATTCATACTGCAAATATCCTGGTTTCGTGTGTTTATTGTTGTGGCAGCCTTGGTCAAATCCGTCTTCTTCTGTGCCACACCTTAATCTTCCTCAAGCACTGTGCACTGTCCGATTACATCATTTTCCTTCTCAGACATCTTTCATCTCTCAATTACCAACTGATACAGTTAGAAAACTTGGTCTTTCATTCATGAGTATCTGAAATCCGGCTTCATATTTTCTTTTCAACCTTATTTTCTGCTAATAAAAAAGCAGAAAACTCGTATGCCTAAAAGGCTAGTTTACCGATGGAATCCTACATCCATCTTTCTCATGCAAACAACCCTCCCCTGATACTCTGACTTCACATTTTTTTCTGCCTCTCACCTACTCTGCACCTGTTCTTCCACCTCATGAGGATCTCCAGTCCAGTTGTCCAATTTTCTTTCTTTACTATCTGCAGACCCCTTCTGTTTTCACTTTGTAGTCTTTTTATGTAAAATTTCATGAGCAGTCATTCTCCTTTGTATCTCTAACCTCAACATTATCTACATTAATTTCTTAACAAGGTCTCATGATTTACAGAGTAAATAAAAGCCAAAGTGTGGAAACTATGACTTCTCACCTGCAAGTCTACAAACATTCTTCTCTCTGCGAAATATGAGTCCTACCACCACCCTCTATTTTCTTCTCTTGGACCTTGACCTATTTATTATCCCATTGTCTTTACTGTGTTTTAAATGCCTCACACTAGTGGGATCCCCCTTCAACATTTATACTTGCTTACTTGCTCACCAGATCTTTAGAGACTGTTTTCCCTCTAGATACTAACATATCTCTATCTTCCATTTCACAGATAGTTTTTACCAAATGGTTGTCTACATTGTCTCCATTTTAATGTCTTCTTTTCCTTGCTCGATTTATTGCAATATGACTTACAACAGCCTTAATACTTCACTGAAACCGTTTTCTCCAATGTTTCTAGTGACCTTCCAGATACTAAACTAATGGATATTTTTCCAAATTTATTAATCTCTCAAATTCATTGGTCACTACTGACCACTCCTTCCATCCTGGCAAAAGCACTTCTTCGATCATTCAACTCTGTATCCAGGGTTTTCAATTGTCCCTTCTCATTTTCCTTTGCAAGTTTCTCTTTTCCCTGACACCTAAATGTTGATATCGATTACAGCTCTGACCTCAGTCCACTTATCTTTTCTCATTATACATTTCCATGTCGGTGTGTTATTGAAACGTCCATATCTATGTCATGTGTATTTCCAGTCCAGATGTCACTCCTGATATGCATCTTGAATCATCCTATGAATATCACATATTTACTGAAAGATGAATATCTCAGCATCTACATCAAACCTTATTTCTTCCTTTTCCTGTGACCCCTATCTTAGGGAGAGAGTCTTAGCTACCCATTGCCATTAGCTTGAAATTCAGCCTGACTTCTTCCTCCACACATACTAATACTATGTCACTACCCTGCAAAGGTTTCTCATTGCCCTTAGTAGTTCATCAAGGCTCTTGAATTTCTCCCATGATCTGTCCCCTCAAAACTCTCAAGACACATTCTTTTCTTCTTCTTTTTGATTTAGCTATAATTGACATATAACATTATATTAGTTTTAGGTGTACAACATTCAATATTTGTGTATATTGTAAAAGATCACCATAACATCTGTCACTACACATAGTTACAATTTTTTTCTGTGATAAAAACTTTTAAGATCTATTTTCTTACCACCTTTCAAATCTACAGTACAGTAGATTTAACTATAGTCACCATAGTGTACACAGGCACTTCCTTTGCAACCTGAAATACTTCACCTGAACTTTGTTCCCCAAACACCATTCGTTCTCTACCAACAGTTCTTTAAAGATTTTCTCTTTTCCCAGAAAATCCTCACCCATATACACTAATCCTCTTTTTATATATGTACCAAATTATAGAAAAATGTGTAGAGTTCCTTTCTTTCATTAGGATTATTACTTCTTCTTGGAAGTTTCAGTATTTTCTTGATAGTACTTATTCCACAATCAGTTTGTTAAATATAATTTTTATTCATGACTCAAATATTCCAGCAACAATTCTCAATATTTTAATTTAATTTTAAATTTAAGTTTAGAACATGAAATTGTGCTAGAAGGTTAAAGTTTTTAGAGTGGCTTCCTGAAAATTTAGTTATTTGTTTTAAGAAAATATCTTGGACACTATAATTTGTTTTTTCTTTTTACATTTCTTTAAGACACAGAACTAGAAAGAAGAAATTTACTTATTTTTGGAAGTTTAGAGTATACTACTTATTACTTCACTCATTTATATTTTCATTGAGTGCCTTAAAAGTATCAGATACTAAACTAGGCTCCGGGGTTAAACTGGTGAATGAAAATTAGCATTGCTTTTGTCCTGCTAACACTTTCTGCCTAAGAGAGAAAGAGAAACTTTCATCAAATGATTACACACCAAAAGTTGAATTGAAAACTGTCACAAGTACTATGACAGAGAGGTTCTGTAAATATATCTGAGAACTGGTCAGAGATGCATGGCTTCTCTGAAGTTACAGCTCTCAGAGTTTTTCATTTGTTTTCTATCTATAATCTTTTTGTCAATTACATGCTGAAATGATAATATTTTGAATATTTGGGGTTGAATTAAATATTACAACCTTTTTTGCCTATTGTAACTTTTTTAAACATGGCTTTTAAAAGCTTTTAAATTATATCTATTTCAAATTTGTGGTTTGACTTATGGGATAGCAAAGTTTCAGAAGCTTTCATTTTAGCTCTTATGTTTAGGTCTATGCTTCATGTTAAGTAAATTTTTGTATATGATGTTCATTCTCTTCTTTGTGTCTAATTGTTCCAACCTCATTTGCAGAAAAGACTATCCTTTCCTCACTGAATTACTTTAACTTCTTTTTCATAAGCATATATATGTAGTTCTATCTACACACTCTTTATTCTGTTCCATTGATCTAGACTATCTTTATGCCAATACCACATTGTTTTGAGTACTGGAGCTTTATAGTCAGTCTTGGAATCAGGTAGTGTGCATTTTCTAAGTTGCTTATTTTCAAAAAGTTATTTTGACTATTCAAAGCCGTTTGCATTTGCATATATAGATTAAGCTTGATACTTTTTGTTAAAAACCTGCCCAAATTTTTATTGTCATTTAGGATCCAGGATTGAATTGCATCTGATGTAATTAGAAATTCCTAAGGCAAAGAAAACTTCTAGAACTAAACGGTAAATTTACCAAAATTGCAGTATACGGTCAATTGTGTTTCTATGTACCAACAATATGAGATTAGAAAAATGAAAAAAAAAAATTTCATTTCTAATAGCATCAAAATAAAATATGTAGCTATCAATTTAAGGAAATAGTGCAAGATTAGTACACTGAAATCTACATAGCACCACTGAGAGAAAATCAAGAAAAACTAAATAAAAGATGAGAACTACTAAATTCAAGGATTGGAATAATTCATATTGTTAAGACATCAACTCTTCTAAAATTGATCTATAGATTAAATGAAATTCAATTCTGAATCCTAAATGACAATCAAAATTTTGGCAGATTTTTGTTGGTTTTTATTTTGGGTGCTTCTAGGACATGAAGTATAGGAATGCTCCAACAGGAATTCATGTAAAGACCAGCTTGGATGATACTGTAGTAGTCCAGAGAAGATCTCCTAGGTCAGCAGTAGTAGAAGCAAATTAGTAGTATAGATAAGTGCCTATTGTGCACAAGAGAGGAAAGTTAAATGACACAATGTGGATAAAACAAATGCCGATGGAGGCTCAAAAAACTTATGTTAGAATGCATATTTTAATGGTTTTCATATTATGAATGTTTTAATCACAGTAGGAAATTACATATGGAAAAAATAATTTAAATCAAATTGTGTATGAAAATAGGTAATGTTTACAATGTGTATCCTATAAAAATTGAGAAAAATGACAGAACTGAAATGTTTGAAACTTAGATGAATTCTTACTTGATGTAAAATATAGTTTGCCTTTAACAATGATCCTGAGATAAATAGCACAATTTAAAATATTTCATTACTTTCTATCAATAGTCTTATGTAAGTTATTCTTTTTTTTAGTTTTTTTTTTTTTTCCCACAGAAAAAGAAACTAAATGTGTAAGGGAGCATCACTCATTCAAAAAGATATTCATATTCAGACAATTTGAGTTTTTTAAAAAGGCAGAATACTGCCATCTGTTGTTCACTGAAAATTGTTTTTAGGCTAAGCAAATAGAAACCTCAAGTTCAAGTTTAATAGCAATTCTTAAAATATTACAAACAGAAGACCATCAAAATTCATCAACTTATGAGTTTATACTTATTTCAGATTTTTCATATAATGTTTACAAAGTGTGTTCAGAGAATCCAGTTTCTTCCATGAACAAAAATAATGCTTTTTATTACCTAGCAATTTATATTTAAGCAAGCTTTCCCACCTTCATTTGCATGAGCAGTCACATGAACAGTTCATTAACTAAATTCCTCATAGCTTTACCTGCTACCTCATCTTTCTTAATTAGAAGCAACAGAGATAACCAGCCTAGAAGCCAAAGGCTGCTGTTATCTTTTCAGAGATATAGGTGTTTACTAAAGTACATAATTTACTAAATATGTTTCAATTCTTAAATAGTAAAATAATAATGCAATAATTATTATTTTTGAGGATATTGGATGAATTTGCTAGTGTCTAGAAGGTACTTAGGAAACATAAACAGAAAGACTTTTAACAAATTTTGACTTTTTTGGCAGATAGATTATAGTGAAATATGTAAGGACACGACGCCATGTACTACATTCCATTTGGTGACATGGAATGCTCTTTGAACATCAGAAGAGAAGGAAGTAAAGGATTCTGGTGACTGATGGAGTTTGTTGTGTCTCACATCTCAAATGGGGTTGGTCAACAGAGTTATTGTTGGAAAGCTGTTTGATGAAGGGCCCTATGTGTTTTTCTCCTACTGTACATACATCTTATCTAAAGGAGAAAATTCAGATGTAAACTCATATTCCCTGCCAGAAAATTAAAATAAGCAAACATCTGCTTTCTTAGGATGGCATTTAGCCAAGGTTCAGGCTACAATGAGTTACTGCAAAATTTTCACATGATTTCATTTTTTAAAAATTTCCCAACCAACTTCAAGTCTAAAATTATAAATGGGTTCTATGAAAGTATAAACACATATGCAATTTTACTGGCTCTGAGGTCAGAACCAGTAATATACCAAAGATCATTTATTGAACTCAGCTCATCTTCCAAATGAATTTAGTATGTTAAAGACCTATATTCTACTCTTCCTAATATCACAGCGACAGCCTCTTAGAGAAAGATTTGGAGGGCATTGGGTGGCAAACTACTTTAGAGATATAGGAGGAGACAGCTCCCCCAAACCCATCAGGCATCTTTTCCCAGCATTGAGGACCAAAGTTGAGTAAGAAAAGACCTAGTGACTCTTTCCTTTTGTGTGTCATCCCTTACAAGGTCTATTTCTCTCTTATCCCAACTCCCTTTTCACCCTGAGAATGTTCTTCCCATGCTGTTTGCCTCCAAGCGTGCCTCCCAGGATGACTAAATAGAAAGAAAAAAAGAAAAAAATAATAACTTCCAACAATAGAATTGAGATGCCTGCTTTTAGAATTGCTTTCACATACTGTGTTATAAATCATACCAGTGTAATCAACCATATTAACTGAAACCAGGACTTTTGTACAATTACTTTCTAAGAGCCTAAATTTAATCACAGAACTATTACAAATATATGGGAATAAGGAATACAGTCTTATGACTTTTTTTTACCTAGAATAAAAAGTCAAAGTATTTGTTTTTTTGTTTGTTTGTTTGTTTGTTTTGGTGGTGGTAGTGGTGTTAGAGAAATCATATCTCTATACTGCCTTCATTTATAAAGAAATTATTGGCCCAATATAAGTAGGAGACAAACATACACGTACAATATGCATCCTTTTGTATACAAAATTTTTGTCAATGTAATAATGATGATGATGATGATGGTGGTGATGGTAGAGGTTATATACAATTATTTATCAAACATGTGCTGTGAGCCAACCACTCTCCTGAGGTCATTATGTACCTAATCTCATTTAATCATTAATACTGCATAATAGGTACTATTATTATCCCCTTTTGAGAGATGATAAATAAGAGTTAAGAAGATAGGTGAATTTCCCCAAATCCCCAATTTTAAATATGAAATATGAACATAAGCAGTTGATATTAGATCCTGGGCTCTTAAAGGCCTCATATACTATCTCATAAAATAATATTTGATATTGATGGATGAATAGAATTTCCTCTCTTTTATGCCAGTTCTTTAAAACTTCTCTTTCCAACTTCTTATATATACAACCTTCAAATTACATGCATGATGAAAATATGCACTTGTACCTTTTTTGCAGCCCATATGCTAACTCATTTACCAATCAGAAACAGTGGTTGGTTTGTTAATATAAGAAATGTTTAAAACAGAGAATCATAATAAATTGACATGTTTTTCATACTTCTAAAAATATTTTTTAATTTAGTACATGTTAATATGCAGGCTTTCACACATTTTTTTGATGAAGAGCCAAGGCTGTTTCTCTTTAACTATACGCCCAAGTCATCTTTCTTACATACACCATACCCACACTTCATTGTATACGACTGTCAGTGTCAGTTTTTTTCTTACAGTGGAAATAACTTAGATACTTGGAAGCATTCTGAGTTGAAAATTTTTCAGGTACGTTATCATTTTGTTTTCGAATCTTTATAGTTGTATCTCCCCTACGTAATTTAACAGAAATCTATGTTAGGGCCAAGGAAATCAATTATTTTTTGTTTGATATATAAAACTGTACTTTCCTTCGCGGTTTATCAACTTAAATTTCCATTTAAAGGTGGCAATCCAAAGTCAGTTGTCATTTAAAAAGTGTCTGGGGAATTATACTTGTATTTTCTTAAATGTTAAATATAAATATTTCTATTATAAGGAGAGCCTGCGAAGTAGAGTGTTTTATATTGCTTGGTTACTTTTTTTTTTTAAGGAAAAGATTTGTTTGATCACCCGTACCATAAAAAGACTCAACTATGGTTTTATGCTTAGCATTATTATTTCACTCAAAGATGATTTCAGGCTGTTAGCTTAAGACTTTATTTTAAACTAACTTTCATATAAACTTCACCTTGAATATTTATTATCACTATCTCAGATTTCACACATTAAAGAAAATATTTCTGAGTATTATTTGGTATACTTAGAAATTTAGTTATATTATTTTTAAAGTTGAATAGGTGTGAAACTGCCTTCTGGGCGAGTCACTCCTTTGTTTCATATGCGAAAAAACTCTACCATCTACCAAAGACCCTCTCCCTTAAAATTCCTTATATGTGACTCACTAGACACGCCTACATCTTTGTTACTTGCCTGTTGTTTACTGAAATAGCTGATCTTCTTCTGTCCTTTAGTCTTTCAGCATTTTATGTGTGGTTAGTCTTGGTGATTCTGTGGCAAATGAGTCTGACTGTTGATTTTAGATTCCATGCCTCATTGAAGCCTTTAGTTATTTGAGCCAAAAAGTGATGATAACTTCTTATGTGTTATACAACGTTTGACTGTTATACAATTTTATTCTTGAATCAGAAAACCAATAAAGCAAAGACTTGACTTAATTATAGTAGGGAGTTTTTCAAAAGTAAAAATTTTTACTTTGGTTTCTTAGCAAAATCCAATATGGATAATATGCTTCTTATTGATTTGAATATTGTTTCTGTTTTCACTTGGAGACCTTTGCTTTCCCAAAAGCTGTAGCATAAGTACCATCGAAATATATAATGTGCTAATTTTTAAAATTCTTATTTAGTACTAATATTGACTTATAAGAATGTTTTAATTTCTGTTTCTATTTTAAAATTAATTCAAGAATTTTTAATAGTTGAGTTTTTTTCTGTGTATATAAGAAATAATTATATTACTTTAAAAAAGAAAACGTTATAAAAAGTCATAAAATGAGAAAATTATAGAAAGACTTGTTCTTTCATCAATAATTCATTAAAAATTAAAATTCTGATTGTCAGTGAACATACTCTACTTTCAGATTTGTAAGTTTTATACACTGAGAATATTTTGAGAAAACTTCTTTAATTATTAATTATTAGAGTAGCAACTAGTGATTTCCTTGTCAGAAAGTTTGAAAATTTATGTCCTGAAAGCAAGGTTTGACTTCAATTTTCAATTTTTCAGGGAAACAGTGCAGTGACTGGTTAGGTGAACTTTATTAGAACAACATGGATAAAGATAAATATTACTCTTTCAGAAGATCACACTAAGTTTTTCAGAAGCATAATAATTAGAGATGTACTTGAATACATGTTTCTACAAGGGAATGTTAACCTACTTCAGTGGCATTTCTCACGAACATTTTTAAAGTTAACAATGTAGGTATGTATGTGAAATATGCACAATTATACATCCTAAAACTATTAATATTACATTTAAATTTTTATATTGATTTATAATAAGTATTTAGGTCTATAGAGAAAAACATGGCCAATGATTAAATAAAGCATTAAATACAGATAATGTTTAGGATCATGACATGAAAAAGTTCAGTATTTATTTCAATGTATTGGTTCAGTGCCTGAGCTGTAGAATCAGAGGACTTGTGTTTGCAGCCTGAAGTTTTCATGTTTCAGCTATCTGATTCTGATTTTGGCAATATTTTTTACTAATAAAAATGAAGTTAATATGAGTATCTATTTTGTAGACTTATGCTGAATAAATACCTGCTGCCACCATTATTATTATGGTTACTATTATTCTTCCAGTGGTAAAAAACATAACTTTTCTATATGATACCTTTACAAAAAATTTATCTATTACTTATAGTTGTTACAAGATTAGATATCTTCATGGATGCTGGGCATTTTCATTATTAACATATTTTCTGATTATAAAAAATAATACATATTCACTTTTTCTATGACATATTCTCCCCACTAAATAATAGTTTATGAGTAATTGACCAATTAAGTCAATTATAGAGCTACCCAAATGTTTTAAACAAGTACATACCACTTTATAATATAGTTGCAATGCAACTTTCCTTTTAACATTTTCCTCTGTCGATATGCATTTTAGCTACATTCTTTGGTTATCTTTATCTGAGCTCTGTTGTACTCTTTATGTCTTTGCCTTTATATTTTCACATATTTGTAGGTTTTCTCTGAAAGATTAGATGTCTGCATCGTATTGCGGGATCATAGGATATATACATTTAAACAAGAAATTGGTAGACTTAGCAAAATGTCCTTCCAAAAATATTGACTTGCTTTTTACTCACTGCTCATTTCCCTAAATCATTACTAATACTTTGCGCTATCAGTCTTCTATTATTATGTCATTTTGAGAAGATGTTAAAAACAACTTTCGCTTAATTTGTATTTTAAATATTTGGAGGCAAATAGTTTCTTATATGTTTGACTATTTCCATTTTGTTTGAATTGTTTATTCACTCTCTTTATCCAACTTTGTCTTTCATTGACCTTTTAGAAGCTCTTTACTTGGATATTTCTTCTTTTCCATGTGGCAAACATTTATTCACAGACTGGCTTTTACCTTTGCTTATGGTATATTTTCTTATGCAGAAGTTTATATCTTTATTTAGTCAGATCTGGCAGTTGTTTCCTTCACAGTTTATGAAGGAAACATATTATTTTTTAACATTCCAAGATTATAAATTAGTCCCATATGTTTTCTTTCAATAATCTTATAATTTTATACATTTATATCTTTTCATCTTTTGAGTTTATTTTTAAGTCTGTTGTAAGAGAATGGTTAAACTTTATTTTTTTTTCCAAATGCATAGCCAAACTAATCTTAACCTCTTATCGAAAAACTCCAGAATTATATTATTATAATTATTATATATACCATTATTGAGCACTTACAATTGCCAGCACAATATTAAGTGCTTTACATATATTATCTTATAATTCTTATAATTAATTCTTATAATTTAATTTTTATAATTCTTATAATTCTTATAATTAATTTCTGAGGTTGGTACTGTTACTATATCCATTTTCAGATGGAGAAATCACAGCACAGAAAGCTTGTCAAAGTAACTTGTCAAAGATCAGGCAGCTAGAAAGTAATAGGGACAGGATTGGGATGTTAGTAGCCCAATTCCATACCTGCACCCTAATCACTAACTGTGTTATGAAATTTAAAATTTAAAATTATGTAGATTCCTTGTGCCTCATATTATGGCAACATTCCAATATTAAGAGTCCTCTGCGTGCTGTCTTTAACTTTATCCACCCTCGTGCCCTTGACTGTGTCCATGCTCTCCCTTGCGCTATCACTTTCTTGCCTATATTCTGGCATGACCAGCAGTGTGGGGAAAATTCCTGGCCTCTGTTTTTTATGCTCTTCATTTCTTCAGCAAATATAGAGTAATGTCTTTCAATCTGATAGTCTGGCAGATGTATCACAGAATTCTGTTACTAAAATTTCTATTCTTACCAACCACAAGAAGCAGGACAATTTAGGAATTTGAACACAAATAGAGTTGCTCTTTATGCTTGTCTCTAATACGAGTTGAATAATTACCACATACTAGGCTAAAATATCACTTTAAAGTATTGCTAACATTATAATTTTATAGTTTATTAATATTATTTTCAAAATGAAATTTCTAAATAATATACATTAAAATGTTGAGCTCCTTATAGGGGTAATTGATATGAGGTTTTTTTCCGGTTCTCTAAAAATTTTTGTCTTTTAAAAATTAATGTGTATCTTTTTACTTCTTCAAATATAGCCTTCCCCTCCCCAAGTTCTAGCATTCAAAACTGTGCCATAAACACAAAAGTGGCAAAAGCTGTGGCAAATTTTGGCAAAATTTGAAACAGAAATGTGATTCGAATATCACTTTACTGCAATCCTGAAGAGCCAACTCAGTCCATTTTGCAAAAAAGCCCAATGTCATTCTCTGCACCTTTATTTCAGGCCTTTTCTTACCTGACTATTCCTTTGTTTGGTGTCTCAGTCTTCAGGAACCAGTATTACTGTGGATATTGCCGTGATGGGTGAGGCTCACGGCCTCATTACCGACCTCCTAGCAGACCCTTCTCTGCCTCCCAATGTGTGCACGTCCTTGAGGGCTGTGAGCAACCTGCTCAGCACCCAGCTCACCTTCCAGGCCATTCACAAGCCCAGAGTGAATCCTGTTGTTTCCTTCAGTGAAAACTATACCTGTTCTGATTCTGAAGAAAGCTCTGAAAAAGACAAGCTGGCTATTCCCAAGGTAGGTATTAATGACGCACTCTTGCAAAGGTTAAGCTTTTTTTTTTTGCCTTCCTAGGTCTCTTGTCATCCCAAACCCATATGCAGATTCATATCAGTGACTCAGTGAAAATGTGTTGAGCACGGTGACCAAAGTAATGAATTTAAACATAAAGGCTTCTGTCCTTATGCTTGATAGCTTTCTGTAAATTAAACTTTTACTTTTTTATGTTACCTTTTTGTATTCAGACTTTCAAGAACTTTTTACTTCTATATTCCAGGCCCTGTTCCATGGGATAAGGTTATAGCAGTGAAATAGAAAACAAACAAACAGACAAAAGTCCCTGTTCCTGTTCTGATGTGGATTCTGTTTAAAATTCATTGCCTTTTGAAACACAGGTTCCTTCACTCTTTGTGTTCTTAGTATGATATCCTTCACAGCACCCTCATGGCTTACCAAACCCAACAAGTTTTGAAATCAGAACAGTTTTAGTTGATTTTGGATTATTTAAAGTCAAAGATGACTTTCGATCCTGTACCCAGTTTAGACCTCACATTAGTTGAAAACAAGCCATATTAAAGACTAAAAAAAACCAATCAGAATCGAAGTGGTCTCTGGAATGACCTGCACTGTTATCTGTTTGGCAAACCAGCAGCCGTCCCCTTGAGCTGGTGGTCAGTCGGTAACATCTGTGCTCTTGATGTTGTGAGTCTCTTGACTCAGGAATGTATCCTTCACAAAACTTTGTCAATTAGATATTTACAAAGTTTCAACATCTACTTCTCTGAGAACGGTATGGCTCAGCATGATATGACAGTAAAGGAATAGAGAGCAATTAACTGATTCCTTTGGGTCTCACAATAGACATGAAGTCAGTGACGGATTTATAGGCAATAATCCTGGTGTTTAGAGTGCTTGATTTTTTTCTCTTCCTATTGAATTACCTTCTTAGAAGTATATCCAGATCTTTAAGAGATGTTGGGAATTATTTAGTATCCGAGCTATTCTTAAATCTCAAGGCGCCATAGACCTTACTTCTCAGAAATTTTCACCACCGTCAGAAGAGCAGACTGCATCTTTGGGAACTGTACTCAAATGGTCTGTCTGTCTACTAGGAGTAGCTAGCCATAAGTAAAAATGAATTGAGCTTCTATTGTTGCAGTTGTAGTAGAATGCCTTCACTTTAATTTTTAAGATTAAGATCACTTTTAGCATGCTGGTGCTTATCCTGGTAATCCCAGAATCTTGTCTCAGTGTCGATGATACGATATATCCTGCTTAGGATATGGAAGGAGATGAAATAATAAAGAGAAAATTGCAGGTCGATCAGGAAAATCTTCCAGTAGGAGGGGTTGGTACTGATGACAGTACCCATATGCCTGTTTAAGTCACATTAACCACTTTGGTGTAGAGACTATTGTACAAGATGATATAAATTAAATCCATGTCCCAAAAAAGTGACTTTTGAGGAAAAACTTCTGCTCATAACTACTACTATAATATAGGTATGTAAATTCTATTAAACTAATATAACTATAAAATTATTCCAAAGGTAATTGACTGTCATTCCCATAATCTCATTTTTACGTAATCATTGAAATGAAGATCTCAAAATGTTATAACATTTATTCATTTTGTTCAGAGTTTCTCTCATTGAATATGTGAGCACCTACATTTTAGATAGATGATGTTCAACCAATATAGTTTAATAAATTCACTTCCAATTAAAAAACATTTTTTTTCCATTATATTACATAAAAGTTAGTGATAGAAAATATGCTTGGTAGTAAAATCAATGCTCCTTCTTCCTAGCGCCTGAGAAGGAGTTTGCCCCCAGGTTTGTTGAGACGAGTTTCGTCGACTTGGACAACCACCACCTCAGCCACAGGTCTACCGACTTTGGAGCCTGCCCCAGTACGGCGGGATCGTAGCGCCAGCATCAAGCTGCATGAAGCACCTTCATCCAGGTTAGGCAATGCTCTTGGTTTCACATCTCTTAGAGAAGTTACTTAACAAAAAGGAATTATAAATTGTGGGAGAAGGAAAGCCCAATCAATTACAGTTGGTTGGAGGCCAGCTTTAAAAATAAAAAAGGTGTATGGTTTAAATGCAGAACAGTATAGAGATTAACATCAGATAATTAGGCTTCAGTCCTGTTGTGTAGTTTTAAATATAAATGGGGACAGTGACTTGAGGTGATGCCTGCCCTTATGACTTTGAATGGAAAGAGTTGAGCCCAGAATAAAGGAAGGTTTGATTTTACCTAGACCGAGATCCGTATTGGGATCCTTAATTCAAGGATATCCAACTTGACATTTGCAAGTGATTGTTAGATTTCTCCCAGCCCAGTTGTCCTAGCATTATATGACAGGCAGAAGATCAGATCAAAAAGTAAATCATCATTCTAAAACACCTAGATATGTTCAAATATTTGGTAATTTAAACTTTATTTAGACAGAGAACAGACTGGTGGTTCTCGGAGGTCAGGGGGTAGGTGAGTGGAAAGCAAAATTGGTGAAAGGGGTTAAAAGGTACAAACTTCCAGTTATAAAATAAATAAGTCATGTGGATGTAATGTACTACATGGTGACTATAGTTAATAACACTATGTGGTATATTTAAAAGTTGCTAAGAGAATAAATCTGAAGTCTTCATCACAAGAAAAAAAATTGTAACTATATATGGTTATGGATGTTAACTAGACTTTTTGTGATGATTATTTCACAATAATACAAATATCAAATCATTCAGTACAGAGCTAAACTAATATAATGTTTGTGTCAGTTATGCCTCCATAAAAATAAATAACATAAGTTTTATTTAGTATATTAATTCTAGTTTAACAAAGTGACTTAAAAGCCAGAATTACCAAAGCTAAAAGAAAGATAATATAAAAATCTAGAAAGAATTTTGAAGAAAACATCATCATGAGAGAGATGCTTCTAGAGTGAGTTATAGTGTTTGTTTATTTTTATTTAGAAAAAAATAACATACTTTATATGAATTCAATAATTATTAGAATATTTACTCTATGATTTCAGTTTTTTGAAACATTTGCATCAATTTTATTAATGACCTAATGATTAAAAAATAATTACATGTTATTGAACTACATGATAGTAATATTAGAATTTTCTCCTGATCTTGGCCTTGAATGTAAATAAAGCACCATTCTGAGATTGGCAGAGGAATGGAAGGAAGTCTTTCAAACCATAAGAATTTAATGACTGCTGACTTTTCTTGTTTTCTTGATTAAAAATATGTTTAATTGGTTTCTTCCCTATTCATATTGGTAGTCTAATAAACCTAGAGAATCAGAAGGAAATGAGTAATTCTTTCACATATTAGTGTAATTCTACTTCCTCTTATTACATGGACTTTTGTAAAACTTCTAAACACCACCACAGGAGGATGTTACCAAATATTTTTTATGAACATTTCCTAAAGCTTGAAATCTTAAGTCATTGGTGATATTTTCCTCTGAAAATATTGACCATCGTCAGTTTCCACAGCAGCAAAACAGATAAGTGGTAGCGAATTGTAGTTACATATTTGTTGCTTAAGAAAATGAATTATGTTCTCAGTGTATATCTTTAGAGAGGATGTCTATTTTGCCAATACACCTTGCTAAGACTACTGTCATAGTATAGTTAATGCTCCATGATTTCCTTTTTATAGAATGACTACCAAAATTCTATTGTGACATTCTTAAATGTCTTCTTTCTTTCTGTTATTGTTTGTAACTTCTGTTCAAATTTTATTTCTTCTACTTCTCTCTTCTCTTAGTTTAGTGAGATTGAGGAATGAAATTGAAATCCTCATAAGTAAGAGGGTTTCAAGAACTTTTATGAGCTTATCTCACAAGAATCCTTTCATTCTGCTTTATGAAATAAATAAGAAAATATTTTCAAAATAAATAAGGAATAGCATATGATCCTACTCTTTCACTTTGTTCTAAAAATACTCATAAATGTCTTACCTAGGTATACTTTTCTCCACTAACTTAGTGTTCCTTAATTTCACTGTCCTATTAAAAGTCCTGATACAAAATCTAAGTGATACAACTTTTTTTAATCATTATTAAGAAGTGAAATTCATTTTGAAGAGATTTTTAGCCCTTTACGGGAAAACCGTATGTAAGTTGCAACAGTACCACCATTAAATTCAACTGGTTTGGATTGAATGATTCTTCATCATGGGTAAAAATGGTAAAAAGACAGCCACATATAATCTCCAGCCCAAGTTATAAACCAAAGTTAAAACCTTTACTTGTGAGTCCTGTTGCTTAAATTGCTGATTGATGTGAGTTTTAGCCCTTCAATTTCTTTCTCTCTATGTCTGTCCTTTCATTGAGACTCCTTAAGGACTGCAGTGATTAAAAGAAGAACCAGAGTGGGAAATGAAAATTAGAAACAGTCCTCAGCTTATATCACTTTGGGAAAATAGCTCAATGATTTACTCCTGGGTAGTTTTAAATACGGCTGAATAGAAAGGACACTGGACAGAGAATCAGAAGGATCTTGGCTCTCCCACTCAGTTCCTTATTATGAGCCTCAGCACCCAGTACAAGAAATCCTTAGGGAAAAAGAGAACTGTGGCACAATTGAGAGCTAAATTAAGTGGAAGAATATGAGTAGGTACTTAAAAAAATAGGCTTGAGAGAAATAAAAAACTCAAATAAATCATACTCTAATCATTCCAAGTTGGCCTTAGAACTGCCTATACATATTAGGCAGAAAAGAGGCAGTAAACTCGGAAAAAGAAATCGCTAGTACCTGGTAAGACTTTTAGGACGTGGGATGAATTTGTTATGGGTAGAACTAAGGTTATAAAATCCACTTTTGTGGAGGAGAATTGAGGTCTTCCACAGCAGACACATAGACAATTTTCTCCTGCTGTGTCAGCATAAGACCAAATAAAGGTTTTCCTAAGCTATTTTCCCAAATCCAAATTATTACAAATTAATAAGATTGAACAGGAATCAAGAAGGTGAGGGTTAATGCAAAGCTGAAAACTATTGCCCAAACTATTATCACACAAAGCAAGATATTTGAAAGTGCCAGTAAATTATAATGCTGACATATACATATATATACATATACACATATATACATATATATACACATATATAACATATTGATTTATTATTTTATTATGTTTTAACAATTAATGTTATATTAAGAATGAAGTATATGTCTAGAATTTTATTTATCTTAAAGTTTATTAATTCCCTGTACATTAAAGGTACTCAATTATTACACTTTATAAAATTTTTAAAATGGGCATATTTTAAATATTTTTATTTTAAAAAATCAAGCAGTAGTTTTTGAGCTACATTTCATAATATAACTTTTTGAGATAGTAAACAAATTCACAAAATATAATAAAATAAATGTAGTTAATGTCAAAATCTTATTTTTAAAAAGTCTACACAGAAAAGTAATAACCTATTTATTGTATAATATTACTGAGAAATTAAAACTGCTAGGCCATATATGCAGTATATAAAATTTCTTCATAGTAAATAAGTCAGTTAGTTAATAGAGTAAAAGAAGTTGAAAGGGAACAGCACTATAAGGAAATGGTATAGTTATCTATTTCAGATTTAAAGTTTCACTTGACTTTATTGTTTTAAAATTCTAGGCCTTTTTGAAATGTTTAGAATGAGATTTCTAATAAGGATATGAAACATTATTTTGTATGCTTTTCTTAATTGTATTTGATAATTGCTGGAGTTCAATCCATATTTCCAATGTCTCTGTTATGATATGTTTTGTAAACTGCTATTAGAAGTAAAAAGAAAAGATGAAGTTTTAAAGTACCTGGGTCAGCCATTGAAGAAAAATCTGAAAATGAAAAAAAGAAGAAATGAGATAGCATAACTATCAGAATGTTAAATCGGACTCAGTACAAATGACAGATCTTACTCATTGCTAAATTTACTAAAAATCAAATGACATAGCCAGTAACAAAGCATATACTCAGCATTCTTCCCTTTGAGATGTCTGTAACAGGGCAGTACCCTAAAAGTCCTTATATTTTACATTAGCACATGTTCTGGTTTGGATTTAACATGAGGGAGTCTAAGCAATACATAATGTTGCTTACACAGAGGAAGCCTTTTTGGTTATGGAATACCTCCAAATTATACCTCATTAATTATACAGCTTCCATGACAATCTCCACCCATTTATGACCCATAATTCCATCAATTTCAGGTTTATTTACAATAAGCCACTCATACAGACCAGGTACATCCTGCTTACTGTGCCAATTGAAGATTGACAGAGCATCTTATTATAGATTTTATCCAGTACCAGAATTACTAATACTTGAAAGCGCACAGTTGTTAGCAAAACACAGAACAAGCACTTTTCCCTTGGAGTAGTCCAAAATTATTAATACAACTTCCTAAATTCTTTTCTATCCCAAATTATAATGGGTTCTGTTTTAGACTTAACATGTAAGGTTTTGTGCGATGCATGCAGATAAGTTTTGGTTTGGAACACCGCCAAAATTTATATTGCATTAATTACATTTCTGTGTAACATTCTCTATCTCAGGTGTCCATAGATCTATTAATTCCAGGTTAATTTACAATAGTGACCTAGACAGACAAGGCTATCCTGCCAAAAGTATTCCCTAGATGAAGACTCACTGTCCATTACCTTTTTCCTAGTAAATAGCACTAGTGTATCTTGCAGCAGGTTCATCATTGGTATGTTTACATAGGCTCATCATCCCTTTCTTTCTAGGGTATCACTAGTAAAAGAAATTCTAGGTAAAAGACCCGTTACTAACCTTTTCCTTCACAAGGAAATACTACAAAGAATATTATCGTTGAATGATTTTATAAGCGTTAAATTTTTGAATTTAGATACACCAAAAATAATAATTAAGAGCATGTAAGGAAACATCATGGTAGTTATAACTAATGTAAATTAACCTGCATCTTAACCAGTTAATTTCTCAAGTTTTTGAAAATCTGTGAGAAACATGATTATAGAAGTAGAATGAAAGGTATTCGATTCCTATTAATTGGATAAATAGAAAAGTTAGCTTTGCTCTTTTGTTAACACAGTATGCTCGGTGAGTGACTGCTATATTCCAGTAGCAGAGACTGAACTTAAATAACAACCTGTCATTTGGAAGTAAAGTGGTTCTGTCACTGAACCTGGATCATGACTCAGACTGGTAAATCTGTTATGGTTGGGTTCTGGTGAGATCTGCCTCAATCTAAATGAATAATTTCTTCATTATTCTCTGTCTCTGTAGTGCTGTTTGTCCTGATTCTTGGAATAACCCGGTGATGATGACCCTCACCAAAAGCAGATCCTTCACTTCGTCTTATGCTGTTTCTGCAGCTAACTATGTAAAGGCTAAAAAGCCAAATCGACCAGGTAAGCAACTTACTGGGAGCAGAGTTTGTACTCACTGAGTGTGCAGTCACGGAATGAACTAAGCCTTCAGTGTTGAGATAAAAGTCAGAGGATGCTCACTCTTGAATGTATCTAGTTTGACTGTTTGAAAAAGAAAAAGCTTTAATAACCAATAAATTACTTAAATTTCCACTGTATGTGATGAAAAGATTCTTTCAAGTTTGCCGTACCAAGTATCCTATCTTAAGCTTATAGATGAATAGGAAACCACTGTCACCATTGAGGATAATCTCTGGAAGCATCATCTTATAATATAAAACCAAATGATGTTCTTATCAAATTTCAATTTTATTTTTAGTGGCTGTTAAAGTAAAACTTTTTTAGGAGTATGACATTTATACGAATTCAAAGAAATGCTTTATTTACTATACATACTACAGTATTTTTCAAAGAAATTCTTATTTTATGTCAATTCCCACCCACTAACCCCAAACATGTAAATACTGAAAGGAAGAGGTATTTAAATTTGGAGAAAATATAGTTCAGAACCTTTTAGAGCCCTTTGAAAAGTCCCACAAATTAGCAACCAAAAAACCCAACAGCACTGTCATGGGGAAGCTTTCCTTCCCTTTCAGACAGGTACAAAATGAAATTCAGCGTGATTTCTTCCATCTAGGATCTGGCATCAACTAACTATATGGAGTTTTATATGTTGGTGTCAGTGCACCCCATATACTTCTAAGCATCAGCTTCTCCCTTCCCTCAAGCCTCATTTACTTAGCAAATATTTGTGTTCACCATTTCAGACATTAAACTAGCTTTAAGAATATGGCAGTGATTAAGCTAGGCCCAGTTCCTCCTTTCACAGAATTCTTACTTACATTGTAGTGGGGAGTATAACAAGTAGTCAGCTATTACTAGATCGTGTGTTAAAGGCTATGAGAAGGAAGTGGGGAAAGTCTTTTAAGTAATGAAAGAGAAGAAAAGAGATACGCAACCCAATATATTGAGAGAAAGCTTGAGGAATTTAAGATTTTAAATGACTGGTAAAGCTAGCAAGCAGAAAGAGAGAGTATTGAGAGCACAGAAAAGGAGATGAAAATAGATATGTAGACAAAGGCCAGAAGGTACAGGACCTGGGGATCTATGGGAAGGTGTTTAGATACCAAAATTAAGGACAATAAAGTTTCAGGCAGGAAAGTAAAATGTTTTGGGGGAAAGATTACCTCACTTAATCACAATCTGTGCTAACTGAAAACTAGAATACAGTTTTTATCAGAGTCTCCAGATTGTCCCCCTCCTAGAATCCCAACTGAGAGTCTGGGATATTTACTATGACTGCTCCTTCCTGGAATGTTCAAATTCCAAGTTTTCAACTTAATCACAATCTGTGCTAACTGAAAACTAGAATACAGTTTTTATCAGTCTCCAGATTGTCCCCCTCCTAGAATCCCAACTGAGAGTCTGGGATATTTACTATGACTGCTCCTTCCTGGAATGTTCAAATTCCAAGTTTTCACCTGTCAGCTCTGTAGAAAACTGGTAAGATTCTCAGTACCTTCCCGTTTGGCTACTTACTCTTCTGCCTTTATAGCAGCTTAGGAATTCACAAAATTGTTCAAGGGAAAATGTGCTCCCTTCTCACTGGACTGTTGGACATTTAAGTTCTGGCTACCGTGGTGGTACCAAACTCCAATTTTTGTGTCATCATCCTCATGACATTGCTAAAAGCTCTGCTGGCTTGATTCCCTAATTTTTGCATCTTCTGCCTGGATTCTTAGCCTTACACTCCATGCTAATGGGTAATAAATAATAATCTGAAAGGAAAAATAGTTCACAGGATTGCTTTGCCTTGATAACTTTTTTTAAAAACTCAGCTTTTCTATTTGTTGTCAAAGAAGCATGGATTTATTACAAACTACACAATCATAGCCAGAAGCAGAAGTCCTCAAAATAGCACTGTTTCTAAGAGTGTTAGAGAAATAGTACTCACATTCCACTACTATTTCAAGAGACCTTCTGGAAATATTCTTTTAATTTTAAGAGTCACAACTTAAAGAAGCATTTATATATATATATATATGTCTAGAATAGAAAATTTAGTGATTTCTTTTCCCTTTGATCACCCACTTTATACTGGTGACTATTTCTTAAAATCATTTAAGGACCAACTTTGCTTAAATCTCTGTCATTTCATATAGGAAGACACTTTCACCAGAAAGTACACATTTTAGGAATTGCATCACTGAAAGAACTCATTATATGTAATCTGGTTTTCCAAAAACTAATCTGGTCCTCTCTGTTCTTTGAGAATGTTCATTCAATTTTGCAATTTCAAAGTCATTAATGACCTGAGAAATAGAATGGAGCTTTTGCCAGGGTCAAGAACAGGACAGTGTGGGCAAATACTTAAATCAAGTTGCCCTGAGACCAAATGCAGATTAGCTCAGTAATGTGGAGACTTATGTGGGATTCCAGCAAGATGGAGGAACTGAATTCGAGCATTTCGCATTAAACCTGAGGCTTTTAAAGGGGCATTAACGTGGTCAGACGTCAGGAGGACCCCTTGGCTCCCTACAAAAATGTATGCAACTAATTTTTAAAGGAAAGTATTACCAGTTAAGGGCCATGTGATTTCAATATCAAGTTCAAACAAATTGGAACTTACCAAGATCATTAAACAAAGAAGAAACACCATGAGTTAGAGAAAACGGTGGGGCAAAAAACTTCACAGCTTTCTAAAAGTGTTGAAATATTAAATGCTAAAATATTTCATTTAATTTAAAAATATTTAAAGAAAATATGAGGTCATAACAGCAATGAGAGAAGACATAATTGCAGAGCAGCTACATATAACTTGTAGAAATGTAATCAAGGAAATATGATAGGTTAAGTGACGTAATAGACTATTGGAGAGAGAATTAGTGAATTGGGAGACAGATAATTTGAAGAAATTACCCAGAATGCAACATAGATGAGAAACCAGAAAGTGTAAACGATTTTAAGAAATACAAGAAAAGGAATTAGAAAGCCTAACATATATAATCATAGTTGTAGTAGAGGATAGGGGACGTAAACTCTTTGAGGAAAATGAAGTAAAGGGGAAAAAGATTCACACATAGTCACAAAATAGTGAAACTACACACCAAAGATGAAAAAAAAAATCTAAAGTCAGCCAGGAAAAAGACAAACTAACTTTTCAGAAAAAGCAGTCAGTCTAAGAGCAGAACTGTCTAAAGTAAAAGCAGAACACAGTAGAATATTTTATTCAAAGTTCTGAGAGAATATGATAGTCAACCTAAAATTGTGTATCTTAGCAAATCTATCTCACAAGAATAGGAATGAACTAAAGATATTTTAAGTTAAAGCTTTACTAACTACCCAATCTTAACACAGGAATTTATGATAAATATGTTTTAGAGATAAAAGTAATACAGAAGCCTGAGATATAATACAAATTTGAATAAATAAATTTGGAAACCATGAGTCCACCAAACAAACATTATATGCATAAATAATAGTATTTCAAAATTTGCGTGTATTTTTTAAAGATTTTTTTTTTAAGGACAGAATTAAAATATAGGACAATAATAATAGGTAACTCAAGGGTTGAAATATTAATTTAAGTGTTCTATATTCTTGTATCTCAGGAAACAGATTTAGATGAGGAAACTGAAGCACAGAAATGTTAAGTAACAAGCCCAAGTTTATACAATTAGTACTAAATTCTTTTTGTTCTAATGACTCTATTAGAAAACAATTGAAGACAACAAATTAAAGAAATTTAAAATTAGAATTTTTTGGTACTATCCTTTAGTGAGTACAAGATAATGAAAGAATTTCATCTTCTGTCTCTGTTTCTTCATTTAAATATTAAAATTAAAATTATTACAATAATCAGCATGGTAAAGTCATAAAGCTGAAAATGTACTCACTTCAGCAGCACATATACTAAAATTTGTATGCAAATACAGAATCATGTTGTATACCTGAAACTAATGTAATGTTATATGTCAATTTTGCCTCAATAAAAAGAAAGAAAAGGAAACTAAAAATTATGATTAGTGAATTCACTGGAAATAATAGAACAAATGATGGAACAGACATGAGGAAGCCTCATCTTCCAGTGCTCTGCTCCCCAATTCATATGACTGCACTCAAGAAAAAAGGGCAAAGTGTCAAAGGAAAGGAAATGTCCATATGAGATAACACAAAGGCAGATGGTAGAAATTAGAGCCACAAGCATGGCAAGAGCCTCTCTTTATTCTTGGCACGAAGTACATAAGGTATCTCCATCATGATTACTTCGGAGGGGATTTTGCATCGTGGCATCTTTAGACTGCTGTTACAACAGAGTTAAATATTTATAAAACAACCTATTTCCTACAATGCTGAATTCAAGTAAACAAATCCCTGAAAGACTGCCAAAAGAAAAAAAAAAATCCATCAAGAATCAGAGAGCTGAAATTCAATTACAGTTCTCCCTGATCAGATGGGCCCTTCTGTTTTGAAACCCTTATTTCCTTTCATTGATGGCATTTTGGGGCTGATTGAGCTAACTAGGTGTGCTATGTTTGATGTAACTGATTGTGATGCCAGCTAGTTTTCAATAAACTGTGTGGAAAGAGACCAGGTAAAGCCCCTTTCTGGGCCAAAGTGTATAAGGAAATGAAATCAAAGTATGAATAGAGTGTGAGGAGGAAAGAAAGAAGCAGTAGGCAAAAGAGGTAGGGAGATGCAAGCATAAAGTAGAGAATAGAAACACTGAAAAATAAATGACCTATTTTCAGAGGGAACTAATGAAATCTGTTCTCTGCACAAATTAAGTCAACCGTATGTCCTCTAGCTTGATCAATCACAATTTAAATAGTTGAATGACAACCAATCATTATGCAGTTACTAATATAGAGTAAATGGATGAAATCACATAGGAGTCCTTGAATTAAAGCATAAAGTAGGAGATTTAAATATAATTTGTATTTTGAATCTTGGTTTTTTATTATGACTCACTGACAGTGTAGAGCTGCCATTATGTCATTCTGCTTTCAAATTCTTCTAATTCATATTTATTGTATTTGCAGTAGTCCCTTACTGGATTCTTATAATTCTTATAAGATTTTTGTAGTCCTGTTACAGTGATTACAGATCTCTGTACACCTAAAAGTTAGATTGAGGTTTTCCTATGAAAATTTGAAATGAGAAAGAACTTTAATCATGACATGATTTTTTTTCATTCTCTATCTTTAGATTTATTTTCTATTTTAAAGAAATATTAGGACTGTCCATTTGCCTGTGGGCATGAAAAAGAGGCATATATTTTTCAGATATACTGGGGGTTTTTTTGTTCAATTAAAATTAAACTGAGAGAGTTTTACAGTACAAAACAGATGGATTCACTTAAATAATTTCCCTCCAGTATTGTTTATCATCTCCCTTTGATTGCCCAAAGTTCCTGTGTTTTGACACACATTTTTTCGTGCCATCAGGAGCAAGAAATTAAAGACTGAATTACTCAAAGGACTTGGCATTTTAGCATTTTTAAAGTTACATTTTCAGTTTTTCAATGCTTTAATTTTGGCTTTTTTACATTAGAGCAGTTTCAGTTACTTGAAGATTTATGTTTCATGAGCTATGTCTTTTTCCTGGAATCTCTTAAAATTACTCAGATATAAAATGAAGAAAAATTAGATTTAAGAAAATACATATTTATCTGAATCCCTGCACCCATGTGTGTATTGTGTAAATGTATGAGCGTGCAACATAATATTAGATAAAATTTCAAAAGTCATCAAGTTCTATAACTTTAGGCATGATTACACTTAAAGTATCTTAGAAAATAATCTGTTCTTGAAGAATTGCAAGAAGAATATTGCTCTCATTTCCTTGGAATATCCTGTTCTCGTGTCTGAAATAATTTTGTTTGTAGTCTATTCTAGAAAAAGAGTATTTAGTTATTATCTGTACTTATATTTCTCCATCTATTTGAAGACTAATATATGTAAACTTGTGCCCATTTCCTATGGCATTCCTAACCCCTTCTACTTTTAAAATTTTAAGTAAACAATGATAATTCACACTGTGAAAAATAGTAGTTTAGTTTGGGGAAAACAGGAATTTATATGTATATACCTTCTATCTTATCACCTCCGGAATAAAAATATCCCTGCTTTTCATAGCTGTTGCCAAGACTCGTGCTTGTTACAAGTGTTCAAAATATGTAGACTGACAGTACTGCAGAAACAAAGTGCTTTTCCTCTGTTTCAAGGTTTATTTTAAATTTCATCCCAAGCAGTAAATTTGGAGTCTTAAAGTCTGCTTATTCATTTAAGTTTAGTTAATCCATGAGTTCTAAGAACTCTAATTGTTGAGTGGATTTTTAAATTTAAGACAGAATTGTGTTTCTCTGAGAACATCAACTGGCAGCTGCTAAAATTTTGTAATGAGAAAAATCACTCTTCTCGTAAATTGCCTTCAGAAAATATGTTAAGTCAAGACAGATATGGGCAATGTTCCCATGGGGTTTGTAAAATAATGGAAGAAAATTGTCAAAAAACTCACAGATATCAAAATATTTAAGAAATTGCCTAAAGCAATGCCTATCAGGAGTCTCTTTTTAAGATACAATTAAAACCTTGCGTTGGCCATCAGCCCTATACAGTCTTGCCCAGCAACCTTTCCAACCACGTTCCCTGCTCCTCCTCTTCCTCTTTGCTAAGTTGAAGCGATACTGACCTCCTGACTGAACCTCTTATCCCCCCAGGTAGGTTCCTCTTTCTGGGATGTGTTTTCCCCAATACTTGTCTAAATGTCTTTCTTGTTTCAACAGGCCTCTGTTCAAATTTTACCCCCAGAGCATTTCTGTCTTCTTCTGTCCTCCACCCTCTGCATTATTTTTCTTCTTATCACTTACAACTATCTAACTTTCTTCCATCTCCTCTTCCAGCTCCTCCTCCTTCTTCTTTCATTTTCCCCCCTTCTTCTTCTTTTTCTGTCTCCCTCCAAAAGAATGAAAGCTTCATGAGGGCAAGGACTTTTTTTGTTCACTACTGCCTCCTTAGTCCCGAGAACAAGGCACACAATCAACATTTGTTGAAGGAACACATCGAATCTTTGAGATACTTACTCTGTTCAAATACTTTGGTGACCTTTACACCATCCCATACCCGCATTCAGCTTCTTACTGGTTATACTGCTTTTCTAAGATAACTGGAGATTCAGTCAGCCATAAATTGAACTGTCCTTTTTAATCTTTTTGTACGTCAGAGCACACACGTATGTATAATAATATGTATGAATACAATAATGTTACATAGCAGTGGAGAAAGGGAAAGGGATTGAGAGCTTGTTGAAATTTTTATTTCCTTTATTTTATAAAATTATAATTAGATTTTAATTATAATTTATAATAATATAAATTTAATATTAGAAAAAGTATTACAATTAAATTTATTCTGGGGCTTCCAAATACAATCATAAAAAAAAATTACAATCATTAGTACTTCACAGAGTACTGCATGCAATGATAGGTTGGTTGGGAAACTCTGAGCTAAAAATTTAGTGAACTTAATTTTCTTTTGGCCTAAGAGATTATATAACATGAGAGTTTGACAGTATCTTTGGTAAAATAGCTAAATCTTTTCAATAGAAATAGAAATCAAAATTAAAACCATCAGACACATTGTTGTAAAGAGCAATAAAGTGCTGCCTAGTAGATAACTGATTTTTATTTTCTTCTTTGGGCAGTCTCTGGAAGACGTATGGGCCAATTAACCACACTCCACTAAGAGTAGCTGGGCTCACTCAATATTCCCCTGCTTACTAGCACTGTGACCCTGGGAAGGTTGTTTTACCTCTCTATATCTAAGTAGTTTCAGTTAATTGGAAAAGCAGGGGATTGACCTGTTGTCGGGAATCAGCAATAGAAATATTGAGAAAAAGACCAGGAGGGGTTGCTGGCCTCTACACTGAATCAGAGTACAATTTCTCATCTTTTAACACAAAACAAAAGAAATAATGATGCCAACAAGAAGCAAAAATTACCAAAGCCCTTCAATAGCTTAATATTCTTTCCAGTGGACCAAGAAACCTTTGGGTGTGACAAATAAAACTGAACTTTGGAAGCAGACTAAGCCAGCTGCCAGTTTACCACACATATTATTTGCTGGTGTGAGAGCTGCTGGCTCTACATTTCCCTGGAGTGGTGAGAAATAGAAAACAACTTTTAATGATTTTGTTTGCCTTATACTAGGTGTTCAGCCATACAAGCATGAAAAACAGTAAGCAGGTAGTTTTCAGAAGTTATTTCTCAGTTTTCTCCCATTTTCAGTAAAGGCTACCTTCTCTGTGTTTGGGAGAAAGTAACTTCAAAAGATCTCGTCCCTATACTTAAACATCGCACTTTGAAATCTAATCCAGTGTTCTGTGCAATTCTCGCAATCGAGAGTAAACACAGTTTGACACAAATATACACACTTAAGCTTGAGGCCTATTGTTTGATCTGGAAGGGATCGTATTACATTTTTAATGTTTCCTTCAGAAATTACTCTGACCAAAGTATGGTTTTACACACACACACACACACACACACACACACACACACATAGTTTCACTGAAAATGTGGATGGTTAATAGAGTTAACATCTCTCAAAAATCTCTTTTTTATTTACAAATTTTGAGCATTGGATGCCTGCCAAACTCTACTCCAGACACTTTAATATTTAAAACAATAGATACTTTAATATTTAAAACAATAGCCGATCCCATTGCTGCTAAAAACTTTACGACCTAAGAGAAGGCAAACACATGAGAAAATTCTAACCAATATCATCATGTTAGGATGACAAGAAGAAACGAAAATAACATCCTTCTGTCCTGAAGTTACTCCAGGACACCAAGGCTGTAACTGGATTTGCCAACATTGCCACCAGTTTTTTTTTGTTTTTTTTTTTCATGATGATTCATTCCTTGTATTCCATGCTGTGGAGAAACCCCCACTGTTCACCCTGTATCCAGATGGTGGCGTGTAGAGCAGGCCACCCCATGACCTGAGTACTCATATGGTCCTTCTTGAGTTAAAAGGAGTCCAAAGTGAGGTTTAAGAATTGCAATTTTGAATTCCAAAAATAAATTTTTTTTTTTTAACTTAGTAACTCTCTTTCTTTCTCAGGTGCCCTCACTAAAATTTCACCTCTTTCATCCCCCTGTTCCTCACCTCTCCAAGGGACTCCGGCCAACAGTCCAGTCAGCAAAATTTCCGCAGTGCAGTTTCCAGAGTCTGCCGACACAACTGCCAAACAAGACCTAGGTTCTCACAGGGCCTTAACTTATACTCAGAGTGCCCCTGACCTGTCTCCTCAGACACAGACTCCACCTGTTATATGTAGCAGGTAAGGATTTTGTGTTGGAATTTAATAATAAAACCAATACGATTTTTCCTCTTAGGAATACTTACTAGCAATTTGCATAGCTGTGTGTATGTTTGCCAGAGTAGTTGACAAGAAAGTACAGGATAATGTGATTTGTGTTGAATAGACTATAATAAAAATAATTTTTCAGTGCATTTCTATTAATAGTAATTTTAGAGTCCATATGGCCCATGCAGCTAATCTTTGGAGATGATATAAAATAATCAGTTGTATATTTTGTCTGCTTACTGATGGGAAATACATAAAACATTTTAAAAATTATATGAAGTAATTTAATATAATTTGATTTTGTTTGAATATTTATAGTTGTTCTTCAGGGATGATTTTATATCGATTTTAAAGGCATTTTATCTTAAGTTTGGAATTCCCATTTTAATACTTTATAAAGGTGCAAATAACACATGGCGCATTATAGCTGGACTAAAATGGGTCTCAGAATGCAATTAAGTAATTGCTTGTACTGCTCTATCATGTTGAAATAAAATTACAAAGCGTTGTCTTTTCATGGAAGATTAGAAAAAGGGCCCACCAGGGCAAAAATAATTATTTTGCCAACATTGTCGCTAAGAAAAAAATACCTCCTCTTACGGATTAATATAGTGTTGTTCTTCACTATAGCTTCATCTTGAATAATTGATTTTAAAGCATTACAATATTTCTTTAAATAGAAAAGAGTTGAGTGTTTTTAAACTAAGTGTAATCATGAGAGTGCCTCAAATAAAATGCTATTTCTTTGCTAAGGTTAATGAGGATAGTTATTGAATAAATTAGTTGCATATTGGTCTCCTAATATTACATGTTGTTTCACAGACTCAGATTTGATCAATATATTCAGTTTTAAGCTTCACAGATTTCATTTTCAGATTCTTTGTTCATAAACTCTGTAAGTTAAATGTTTGTTGTTTCTTTTTATAATCTTTATTTTTACTTCATTTCTCTTTATAAATATTTTTAAAGAGAAAATTATTTTTATTTGTTTGTTTGTTTGGCCAGGGCCAAAGTAAAAAGTTATTCTACCATCCTAAAGTTATTCTGCTGCCCTCTCTATGACAGCTTTTTTAATAAAATAATTTCTTTAGGGTATTAATCTCATCTTCCACCCTCCCCCCACACACAAAGCACGATCTGTGGTAAAACAAACATATTTGCCTTTTAGTGATTCACAGCACACATCACTTTATTAAATGCTCTGAAGTCCTGCAAAAAGAAAACCTCTTGATTTTTTTTTCATCTAACGTTTTCTGAATTTATTTGACCACAGAACCAATTTCTTTAGTTTAACACCCAATAATTGCCCATCGAATGGTGTTGGGGGAACACCTTTAAACATTTTTGGGAGTATACATCCTGAGCCAAGATGAAACCCAGTGGAGTAATAAGCATCAAGGACATCTGCTTCCAGCATTTCCAGGGAGACTCACCCACTGGGGGGCTTCGGACTTTTGTGAAACAAGTCACCTAAAAAAAAGAGAGAGATGTTTAGAAAAGATCTACAGCTCACATAGCTTTTCTCATCACAGTCTACTTTTTGTATTCTTAACAGGAAAAATGTAATGGGATTTTTATTTTAAAAAAAAAGTTTTGGAGAAAAACAAGACCATTTCACTGCCTACTTGTTCAGTAATGTTTATAAATCCAGTAGTGTGTGTTTTATTTGTTTGGGCTTTATAAATCTATAATTCAAACCATGTTTTATTATTGCCTTCAAGGCAGCCACCCATGTAGGCACAGAGAGCTCCAGAAACACACGACTAATTATTGTGGTTTCCTCTGCTGAA
>NW_006436288.1:6396230-6409971 GCF_000325575.1 Pteropus alecto
GGTAGTATATTTGAACTACTGATTCAAATGTTCTTTTTAAGTATTATCTTGTAATGAAAAATCTCAAAACTAATAAATGCTACTTCTCCCAAGTTTCATCTGAGAATGTAAGCACATCATTTGCATATACTTTCTTCTTCCTTTGGTCCTGTCATTTTTTTTTTTTTTTTGATTTCTGAAGTCAAACTAATGGGATTTCATAATTAGAAATATTTTGCATGTGATGCTTTTCTACTTACCTTCAAGGTTTGAAAAATAATTAACTTAGGATGAAAATACTCTCTAACTAGAAAGTGTTTTTCTCTAATATACATGTAAATACAATTCATGGAAAAGAGTGATGTGACATTTAGTATATTAAATTATAAACTATCACTTGCTTCTTTTCCTTTTAGAGTGAGTATTCTGTGATTAAATATCAAATAAACAGAAACCCTCTGAAACCCTTCATGATATTAAGCAGAAAGAAGGAACCCAGAAGCAAAATGTGGAATTAAAAACTAATCATGAATTCTCTAAACAAGATAAGTGAGAGGGGAAATTGCCAGGCCATTCGTGGAGTTACTTTTTATTTATAATACAGTCAAAACTGTTGAGAAAGCAGAAGTATTCTACATCCTCTAGCCTCCTCTGTTGAAGAGCCTTGTCTACTTTTCAGTTGCCTTCATTTTTCTCAGTTAGCCACATTCACCCTTCATCAAAGTGTTCTACTTTGTTCATTTCCTTAATAGGCCTTAACAGGTAACTCATCAGTCTGGGGGGGGGCGGGGGAAATCAATTTTTGAGGCAAAAAATATATATACTATTATTCTGTTTTCACACATGCAATCTTAAAGAGCTCTTTGGACATAAAATTCCTTAAGCGATAGAAATAAATATAATGAGGCTTTACAAAGGGATTCATTGGGGAAAATATTTTTGACCAAATACACATCAGCATTTCCAAAATCACTGCTATAAGTAGGTAGCAGACTGTCTGTCCCCAGATTCTCTGAATAATGCCACAAAATTTTGCTGGTAGTTTCACCTCCAGTGGGGTCTAATTACAGAGAAGGTTGAGAGTCCAGTGAAGTTTCCGATCTTTTGTATCACTCTCATAAAAAGAAAGCAGTATGCCGTGTATCAGCATCTACGTAAGGAACAAATTGAGTTTTTTTCCCTCAAACAAATAAGTAAAAGGTATGAATATTTGATTATTTTTTTCTATCTTGATGTACATATAGATGGTGTATGCCTATGATTTTTTGAAAAGAGCATATACTTAACAGCTGTTCCAATGTTTCTCAGCTGTGGCAGGCCCTATTCCCAAGGGGTTTCTGCTGATGGGCCCCTGGAGAGAAGCAGTGCAGCCATTCGGACACCAAGAAGAACAGGTAATTCTTTTAATTCTGTTCCTCAAAATGAAAATCACTTTCCTTTTTTTCTGATCAAAAAGCATGTGTTTCTGATTTTCTTAGATTAGAAATTTAAAAAGACAGTGAAAGAAATCAAAATCATTCATAATTCTACTAGATTTAATCATGGGTAAAATTGTGGTGCCAAACTGCCCCAAATGTTTCTGTATATCTATAGACAAACATATATCTTTCTTAGAAGCGAAAGGCCATTTTATACAATGTATAGAAATATATAGAAATTTTATTTTATCTTGGATATTGGAAAGTCATCCTTGTTAGGGTACTTTATGGAGATCTCCATTGCAGACCCTAAGAAATGACCCTGCCGAGATCACTGTATGCTTGTATAAAACAGTTTTTTTTCTTGAGGCAGTATCATGGAAATGTTAAGAACACAGACATTGGAGCCAGGTTTATTATGTCCTGATTCAGCAACCTATAAGTTTATCATCTCTGTGTCTCAGTTCCTTCATCTGTAAAATGAGGATAATAATAGAACCTACCAAGCAGGATTGTTGTAAGAATTATGTTACTTAAAGCATGTAAAGCATTTACAATCATATCCAGGTCAGTGGAAGTAGTTGGTGTTTGCTGCCATTACTATGATGATTTTTATTTTTTATTTTATTTTTTGATGCAATCCTAGGGAGTTGCTTTTGTTAGTGCTGAAAGTTCACAAGGTAGAAAAAAATGGCTTCTATGAGTTACTACCTAAGAATGATTCTTGATTATTTCATTCAGCATTTCTTCATATATACTCAATAAATTTATATTATTTGCCTATGACAGTATTGTGATGTATAAAGGTCAGGAACATAGAAAAGGAAAACTCAAAAGGAGAATTCTCTGTGTGGCCATTACTGATATTGATACAGAATATTTCCTTCTCTATGTCCCTTATCTTCTCTAACTCTATTGAGGCTGATAGAATAGGGGGAATATTAACATCCTTGGTGTCTCATCTAGAGCTGTTGCCTTTGAATGTGCTTCTTCATTTTTTCTACTAAGACTGGGATTGAAACTTGCCAATTACATTTTCATACTGTGTCTGATTATAACATAGAAGCAGTTGTATGAGAAAGATGAATGAAAGATGGGTCTTTGAAAAAGTCCTACAAGATACTTCTAATTGGAATAAGCTATATAACAGAAGCCATTATTCACTAGCAACTTAAGGGGAATCAGTTAGTAAATGGATGAGGACACATAACAAACCTAGAATATCCAAAGCTATCTTGAAAAAAAGAGAACAAAGTTAGAAGGAATACATTACCTGACCACAAGACTTAAACTACAGTAATTGAGATAGCATGGTGCTAGCAAAAGGAACAGCAAATAGGTCAAGTAGAATAGAGTAGAAAGCCCAAATTAGATCCAAGCCTACAGTGTCACTGAATTTTTAACAAAGATGCCAGGGCAATCCCATAGGATTAGAAAAAAGTAAATTTCACTCTCTACGTTACATCATATGAAACATTGCCAAGACGGAGTATAAACCTAAATATAAAAGCTAAAACAATAACGCTTCTGAGAGAAAACACAGAAAATTATCTTTGTGACTTAGAGGAAAGCAATGATTTCATAGGCAATAAACATAAAAGAAAAAAAAAACTGAACTTTATCAGAAGTAAAGAGTAAGAACTAAGCTTAGACTTCATGAGTTCAAATTTGGGTGGCAAAATTTAGCATCTGTGTGCCTTAAGCAATTTACTTATTTTTTCTGTGTCTCAATTTCCTATCTATGAAGTGAGGATAATAGTAATATGGTAATGCAATAAAGCTACCTCATAGGATTGTTGAGAGGTTTAAATGAGTTAATACAAAGAAAGTGTTTTTGATGGTATCTGACACATAGCAAGCACTGAATAGACTTCATTTAGTCACCTTATTCAGCTATGAGAAGCTTTCTGAGATTTTTTGCCCTGGGAATAGATTCTTCACACATTTGATATTAGCTGATTAGTCCTGTAGTTACCACAGGTTAGTACTGACTGAAATGGGAAACAGTGGAGAGAGGCAGCTAAGGAAGGAAGCCACAGATTCCTATAGATCAAGGTTGGATATGTAAGATCAACCACGCTCTTAAGCACATGCTATTGTTCCATGTTCTAATTTGTTATTGGGTGTCGACTCAATTCCTCCCACCCACGTGTCCATTCTAGAGTTAGTGCTTTAGTCAGCCACTCAGTGGTTTAGCGTGTTGGTGGCTGCATAAAGTAAAAGTAAATATAAAGCCACAAGATTTTTAAAAAGTTTGAACTACCGATCTAAGCATTATTATTGTGTACTTATTGAATGTCATATAAATCAAGTCATAATTCTGTCTATTGGGTTAAAAAATGTGTGATTTTTTCCTACCCTATGATCCTATATTCTTGGTTTGTAGGCTTATGAAAGCAATAGTTCCTTAAGCACTGTATTTATCATACATATTTTAGGAATACTCACTTAATGGTAAATCAAGTCATAATTCTGTCTATTGGGTTAAAAAATGTGTGATTTTTTCCTACCCTATGATCCTATATTCTTGGTTTGTAGGCTTATGAAAGCAATAGTTCCTTAAGCACTGTATTTATCATACATATTTTAGGAATACTCACTTAATGGGACCCCTTTTTTGTTGCAAGTTTCTTAATAAGCTGTTCTCTTTCAATTTCAGATGACGTTGCTCAAGTTACCTCTGATTATGAAACCAATAACAACAGTGATAGCAGTGACATTCTACAGAATGAAGATGAGACCGAATGCCCAAGAGAGCCGATGAGGAAAGAGTCAGCTTGTAGCACCTACCCACCAGAGACCATGATATTCCTGGTAGCCCCATATCACTTAACTCACATATTTACCCATATGTATCAATATAATTTTTTCCTATCTAAGTCTTATTGATCTCTTAATGATTCCATTACTTAGTGATTAAAAACATAAACATTCTTCATCTTTATAGATGAGTACAGATATTTCTTATCCCGATCTAAAAATGTAAATATGAATAGGAAAATGAAATTTCATTTACTCAAGTAATATTTTATAAATATCAATCAATAAAGTGAAATGTGTTAGCTGTCTTAGGGCTTCTGCTTTTTTTTTTTTTTTCCTCTAGAACCTCGTTGATTTAGAAAGTGAGACAATATTTGTTTTCCTTATATTAAATCAGGGTTATATTGACACCTGCTACTCATTAAAATATCCTTTAATAATGAATTATTTTTTGTGTTTAAAGAGATCCATTTAAAGAGGATAAACATATAATTGAATCAGGTTAATTTTGGGTAGGCAGCAAATGGTAGAAAATAATTGACTGTCATGTGACTATCAATTACTACTATTATCATTTTTCTTTTACCTGATTTACCATTTATATTTTTAAATCAAAGATATTTTTCAGGTAAAATAATTCATGTTTTCTTATTTGCATTATTTTATATATATATATGTATATATATACATATACATATATATATATATCCTCCCATGATACTAACTGTAAAATGTCTATACATTTATATAGTACATGTTTGTTTATTTGGGAACTGTATATCACATGAATTAAATTAAAATCCCGGAAAAATGTGGCTGCTGTCATCCCACAGGAATAGTGCTGGTTTTGAAGCAGTAATAGAGATTTGATCAATTACAATAAGGCTGATTTACTCCCCCTCTCCACTTATGGGTTTCTTTTGAGAGTCCAATGCAAGCCAGAAACCGTCATCCCAGAAAAACTTACATAAACATATCAAGAGATAAATTTACGTACTATTTTGTAGTGTTCTGAAGCCCTTGAACTTTTATTTAGGAACCCCACAGTGGACTAAAAAGCAGTTATATTAACTTATGTTTGGTAGCTTTAAATTACCAAAAGAAACATTTCTTTTTTTTTTTTTTTTTTTTTTACTGTAGCATGTGTGTACCAGCAATAGGCAGGCACCTGATAATGCAAAATTCATGGTCTGAAACAGCATCAGAATGTTTTCTCCTTATTTTTGAGTCAATGTCTTGTTCATCTAGATGTTTTTAAAGATCACCCATTCACTCAAGTTTTAAGCCTTTTTTTTTCCAGGCAAACTCAGTCGTTGAACTTACCAAGGCATGAATTGCTTTGTTGAAATATTTTCATCTTTATTACAGGACAAACCAATTCTTGCTCCTGAACCTCTTGTCATGGATAACTTGGACTCTATTATGGAGCAGCTAAATACTTGGAATTTTCCAATTTTTGATTTGGTGGAAAAAATAGGAAGAAAATGTGGCCGTATTCTTAGTCAAGTAAGAAATACATTCATACATATGACTTTAAATGTAGAAAGAAAACATTCCTTGGTTGGTTAAAGCTCTGTACATGCTTGACACCAGGGGTTTTGGGTGAAGACAGGAGATTTTAGCACCCAACATTCTGTAGATTCCTTGATGGTTAGTTAAAAAAAAAGTAATTGGAACTTTAAATGAGTAAAATACTATATTCTGTAATTAAAATATGTGTGGGGGGCAGGGACACTCAAGCAAGATGAAGAGATGATCTCAAATTCATAGAATTAAAAAAAAAAAAAAAAACTGACCCAAGCCCTCAAAAGAAGAAAGGTGCCTATTTATAAAGACTGTTATAATTATTTCCATTGACTATTTTTCTAAACTTTAGAATATTACAGTGCTTAGGCTTTATCAAAACTAAGATATTTTACAGAAAAATCTTTCCCCCTAGTACTATGAAAAAGACACCAAGTAGAGTTTTCTGTATTTTAATACAAAAAACATTTTTAAGTATCACAAATATAGAATGTGAACTATTGCTGCATAATAATACCTTTGGTATTTTTTCCTTAAGCTAGATTATTTTCAAGACTTTCCAAATAAAGCAATGTTCATTTCATTGAGGGAGAAAAAAAAAAAAAAAAGAAAAAAGAAATTGAGACTTTGAACATGTTTGTTCTCAATAAGTAAAACAAAACAATGAATTCACTCTATTATGGAATATGTATAAAAATATACACAGTAGAAATGATATAATAATACTTATCAGCTCATTTAAAAATGTTTTTCAGTGAGTTCTTATAGGTTGAATAAAAGTAAAACAAAACAATGAATTCACTCTATTATGGAATATGTATAAAAATATACACTCAGTAGAAATGATATAATAATACTTATCAGCTCATTTAAAAATGTTTTTCAGTGAGTTCTTATAGGTTGAATAAATATCACAGTGGAGTGACTGAAGACTATATAACTTGTTAATAGAAAACTTAAGTGAGAATTCAGGACCCAGTTTATTGGGGTGACTAATACTTCCCTGCAACACACTGGAATGGAAATCACTTGTTACTTGATTTCTACTCTGAACATCACACAGGCTTTGTTTGGACCTCCCAATAAGTATATGAGTGTGGAACTTAGGGGAGAGGGTCTCTGATTCATAAAGGTTTGACGAAAGAAGATAGAAGGGTCTTTTTCTCTGTTGTTTGGTTACACAAACACGAAGTCTATAAGAAGAAAAATATGTTCCTGCCTTAAAGGAATACTCGTTTTGGTAGGGGAAATTAGATATGTCAAAATAATGATAATTTAACTTGCTACATATGAAAGAAGGATGCTAAAATGATTGATGGAATACGAAACTCAAAATAACTACATAGTGTATATAATACATAGTCATTGCCGCCATTAGACTCTATTCTGACCAAGAACGCACAAAAATGGCAGCCCTTGGTCTTTCATTGTGAATGAATAGTCCCATTCTCTTTCTTTCTACTCAGTGCTAAGCAACATTTTTTTTTTCAATGCTAGCTAATCTTGAGGACAGGTTTAAAGGCATTCTTATCCAATGTACCTAAGCTTCACACATCAGGGCTCCTCCTGGGAGGTTTTGCATCCTACTTTTTGAAACCTGTTGCAGAATGTGACTCTGGGTAGTCGTTTTTCCTGGATATATACCTGTAATGGTGCCAAAGGAAGATGTGCCAATGGGCCAGAAAGTCATCTTTCTCTTTTACCAGAGGGAAAAAAAGTCATCTTTCTCTTTTTCCCGGTATAGAAAAAAAAAGTCATATTGTTTTGTATTTGGTATACAAGTCACAGACTTCCCCAAACTCTACAATTTAATCTTCAAAGTAACTTTGATGCACATATATTTTTTTAATCTCTACTTTACAGAAGAGAAAACTGAAGCTTAAAACAGGATACACTATTCATCTAAAGTCATATACTAAATATTGGATTCGTGATTTAAAGGCAGATATATCCATATTGGAAGTCCAGCCTTTTTACCTTCATTTAAACTGTTTTTCAGCCCCCCATGAAACGCATTCACTTATTATATTTGTAAACTCTCCAAATGGAGAGTCTGAGCAAGAAGAAAGTAGTTACAGCAGTTGGTTTTACAGCACAAGTGACAGCATACCAAATATCATTGCAGCTACCTAGCTCCCCTGGTAGTTCTGTGAGCTGGGGTGGTGGGAGGATAAAACTTGTCCAGCTTTGCCACAAAATATTTTCTAAGAGTCGCGAAGCTGAGTAGACATTAGAGAGATTAGAGATAATTAACAATTAGATTTCAACAAAATTCATCTTTCAAAAATAAAATGAATATATACATTAAGCTTTATTGACCTAGCTAAATAGAACTTGATGGGTTTTTACCTTTGATTTGAGTGAGGACAAAAATTATGAAATTTTTACTGTGTACAAGGCATATTTTTTCACCTTAGTAAGACTTTAGGACAGCTGAAATAAATTAACTTGAACATTCCAACAAATCACCTTTTGGCTAAAACTACACAGAAAAAGTCTCACTTCAAAAGACTTTGAAAGAGACATGGGCAGTGGAAAGGACTTCTCAGTTTCAATATACTGCCTGCCTTTTTGATGATTATCGTGTTTATTTTAACAAATTTAAAAGGACATCATTCAGATTTTAAATAATGCTTATTTGTTTTTCAGTTACCAGTATTTACCTGGTTCATGCTGTTGTTTATTTATGAGTTTGTATTATTGGTAGATGATTTTTAACAGCTTCTTGGTGAAAATTGTTCTATTTTGAAATATACTGTAAAATATCCTGTTGTCTTAATTTTTCAATTCATCTTTCAAGTGTTTAAGAGAATAATCGGAAATGTTAATTATATGCAATTCTAACAACAGAGCTTTTCAAATACTGGTGGTGGTATTAGAAGCAGTTAAGAGTACAAAATCTGAAGCCAAAATACTTGGTTTGAATTCTGGTTCTGATCATGTGTCAGCTGTGTGATATTGGACAAGCCACTCAACCTCTGTGTGCCTCAGTTTCTTCTGCTTTCAAATGTTGGTAATTAACAGTACCTATCTCAGAAAGTGTTATGAAGATTAATTATACGTAAATAACACATATAAACTACTTAGATAAGGCATCTCACTTATGAAATGCTAAATATATTTATATATACGTATGTGTATATATATATCAGCAGTTGTTATTTTTGTCAGTATTATTATTGAAGTAACATGCATAGTTAAATGTATTAGGTATTTGTAAACAAGAACTCAAATATCATTTAAAACAATAGTAAAGAGGAGATAACTAAAAGTACTAGCTTGAAGTGTAGAAACTATAAACTTTGCTTTCTATTGCATTTTTAAAAAGAGGAGGTAGGGATGCTACATTACACAGAACAAGAGTAAAAAATTAAATATACATGCCATTGAGAGTGAAAAAAAAGCACATAGAAGTTGATATACATATTATATACTCTGTTTCCAACCAGCAACTACAGTGCTTCTTTTAAGATATATGTTAGATAAAGTTATTTCCCTGCCCCAGTGTCTTCAATGGCTCCCTACCTCACTCAGAGTGAAAGCCCTTATAATGGTCAATGTGGCTGTCAAACTCCAAAACTGTACCAGTTCCACTCTGCAGTTACCACTTTTAAACTCTACTCCTGTCATCATTCTGTTTTAGCCATGTTGTACTTCTTACTGTATTCTAGAGTATAACAAGCATATAGGGCCTTTGTACTGGCTTTTTACTCTACATGGAAAACTCTTTCCTCAGATATCCATGTACCTCACTTTACATCTCTTTTAAATTCTTTGCTCAAATGTCACCTGAATATGCCTACCCTAACCCCCATACTTTATAAAGCAAATGCTATACCTTCTCTATACTCCTAATCCTCCATCCCTGCTCCTCTTTTTCTTTCTTTTTATAAGACTTATGACCTTCCATCATAGTATATACCTTACTTATTATGCCTATTATTTACGGCTATCCCCACTAGACCATAAGTTCCATGAAGGGAGAGATCTTTGTTTTGTTCACCTATGTATACATGCCTCACACATAGAAAATTGTCTGGAACGTAGAAGGCACTCAATAAATATATGCTGAATGAATGAACCCCTTTTTTAGTTATATATGCATGTGCGTATATACATGCATATGTACATAATGTATGTAATAAACAATATATAATTAAAAGAATATTATCAAATTTGAATAGATATAAAGTCAATAACAAAAGATGGAAATGAAACTATGAAGCAATATGTTGAAGATTTAAAAGATATATTTCAAGATAATTTTAAGAAAGAATGCGGAGGATAAAAATGAGGAATAATTTATTCTTAAAATCTGAATTATAACCAACAGTGTGCTTTGTGACATTGAGTAAGACCACTTTAAATGGTGCTGTACTCCATTCTGCCATGTGAATAACCATTTCTTTCCTCATTACCGTCTTCTGTACCTTTATCTTTTTTTCTCATCATTTACATGTCAAATATGCCAGTTACAGCTAAAGGTATTCACTTATTTGAATCACTAGAGATGTGAAAGGAATTAGATATAGAATAGATATTCAGAGAAGAAAGAAGAAAAGCTAGGAAAAATAGTTTAGACATTATTATTTATACTGGATAAGTCTTTTTTCTCTCATACACAATTCTTTCCTCTTATCCTTCACTAAGGTACAACTCTGAATTCTTTATCCTCTGGAAAACTATATATGTGTGTATATATATACACATGTATATGTATGTATATATATATGTGTTTATATATACACATGTATATGTATATATATATGTGTGTATATATGTGTAAAATTAGTTTAAATTTAAAGTCTCTCATTCTTTTATTAGTGCTTATAGTATGTACTATACTATACAATTATCAATTTAGTTAAGTATTATCTAGTTATTGCTATCACACACAGTTTAGTGCCTTGATATGATTCTATAGTATATACTGGTTTTTGTTGCTACTTTTTCTTGGTTGTATGTCTGTACCTTTAAAAATAAATTATATACCCGTTGTGGTCAGGGACTACAAGGGTCAGGCACATAATGGCCTTTATTATCTATTTGATTTATTGTTCCCAATCAGTGTCTCTGCTGGCCACAAATTAATGTCTTCTTCTTCTTTTTTTCATGTTTCGTACACATTCAGGAATGTTTTTAAGGCTTTGTCCTTCTCTTTTACAGGTATCATACAGACTTTTTGAAGACATGGGCCTCTTTGAAGCTTTTAAAATTCCAGTTAGAGAATTTATGAATTACTTTCATGCTTTAGAGATTGGATACAGGGAAATTCCTTGTAAGTATATGTTATTTTATGAAATAATACTTTAAAAATCTATTGAATTTGCTATAGGTGTTGGGATATTGAATCATTAGCAGCTAGCACAGAATTACACATTGTAAACATGCCATATAACCACATGATATAGTGATCAGGTGATAATAGCCTGTGTTAGTATCTTGGCTCCTTTACTTGTCAGCTGTAGGATAGCGGGGATCTTACTTAACCTCTACATGTCTCATTAGCATGAGGATAAAATGAGGTAGTAATTCTAAGTGGATTATAATAGTGACTTACATATAGTAAGTACATATTAAGTGTGTGCTAAATAAATCACTAAATTTAAATTTCTTGCTTATTTTATAATGTACTCCTTTTATAGCGTAAATTCAACTTTTATTCTGAGTTCTGCAGAGTTAAATCATTAACTATTGAAATTTTTTAACATAACCTGAACCTGGCTGTGGATAGATGAACAGGAGGATGATGGTCTAAGTAATAAAATAATAGAAGAGACATTTGGAATTAGTTGTGGAGAAATTATTAGAAACATTTTAAAAATCAGATAAATGTGAAGACCAAAGGGAAGGAGACAACCAATGTTTCCACTTCTGAACTTTGAATATTGTGAGAATAAGTTTGTCATTTATAATCATGAGAAATAGGAGCATAGAATAGATGTTAAATTATATTTTTGATATGTGGCATTTCAGGACACATAAGTAGAATTCTCCTACATGCTACAAAATATATGGAACTAGAGAAAATGTCCATAAATCCAATCAGTGAAGTTGTGGAAATGTGTAGAAATTATGTGCTCCTTTTAGAAAATAAATGCATAGAAAGAAAATTACTCAAACATAATGTATTGGTTGGAACATGCCTTAGAAACATATTGTTTAAATCATGTTTTAACTTTTAAGTTTTAAATTTGCTTTTATGTACTTTAGACTTCAGAACCACATATCTTTTTTGTAGTTACAAAGAGCTGAAGTTAAATACAAATTATATGGAGGCAGATAAACCACAGGATATTTCCAGAAAGGAATAGTGCTTTCACCTAGAGATCCATTATTAACATATTGTGTTTCAAAATGCCATGCACGTGCTGCATTGGAATGAAAATATGCAGCTGATTATGTATAATAGTGTATGAAGTATATGATAGGAGAGAATGAAGAATCAAATCTACAAATTAGATTTGTTAGAGAATATGGAACCAAAATGCAGGCAAAATAGGACAGTGGAACTGGAAGAGAGAGGAGCTTAAGAGCATGGGGCCGCTTGGGAAAGTCTAGCCAATAGGGCCATGGAAGTTGGAAGAGAGATAAGAAAAAGGGGTAATTTGAACAGATCTCAAGCCTTGCCTTCTTAATAACATTTTTTCCAAGGCCTACCATGGTTGGATGCAGGTAATTGACATATGTGAGTGATTTCTCAAAGATTTAAGTAGTTACATAACTAAACTTTTATTGAAAGGAAGCCACTGAAAACACTAAAGAACAACTAGTCACCAGATGAAATTTACAAATTAATATTATATTTCCGAATATATTTTAGTGATATAATCAGCTAGAACCAGGTTCTATTAAGTAATTGACATAATAATTACTAACTTTTCTCTAGGTAGTATATCATTAAACATAGGGAAAGTTGATCAGTATTTAAGTGTAAAAAGAAGTTTACAGATTCTAAATTTTATTATTAATTTTTACATTTTCTTAATCTATTTTTTAAATTTTATTATTAATTTCAAGTATACAGTACATTGGTTAGACATTTATATAGTTTATAAAATGATCTCCCTGATTGATCTTTCTCTCCTTTGGCTCTACACCTAGCCATTACATTAATGCTAACTGCATTCCCTATTCGGTGCTCCCCATCCCTGTGACCATCTATCAACTACTAATTTCTACTTCCTTAACCCTTCATGTTACAAGTGAATAGACAATTTTCCTGAAATAGTGGGTTCTTCATTCCATGTGAAAATAATTCGTTATAATAAACCTGCTTGTTCTATTACAAGTCCTACACACTTTCCATAAAGGGAATTTATTCACCTCACAAGAAAGCTTTAGCTTGATTGGTGATCACTTTTAAATAATAATATCTTGCATGTGGTAGGGTTGTAAATTTATACTAATAGGGATAATTACTAAAAGCTTTATCATTAATTATAACTAGCATACATAAAAATTTGTTGTATGTCTACTTATTTTAATATTTACTCCTAGAGAACTATATGTCTAATGTCTCTAGCTAAATAAGCCCATAATAAAGTTTTTAAAAAGCCTAAGAATAACCAAAATAGGGTTAGATTAACTTTAATAGAACAACAACCTAACATTTTAGAAACTAAATTTTATTGTACTTCTAAGTACACTATTAAAATTTTCCAAGAGGAGAGAGAAAATATGAAAGCTTTTAAATTTGTCCCTAGAACTCTTACTAAAATTTTAAAAATCTGGATATAAAAATAGACAGAGAGAGAGAGAGAGAGACGGGTAAATAGGTAGGTAGGTAGGTAGGTAGAGCATATTTTGTGTTCTACAGAAACCTATCAATCCCCCACTTTGACTTAGCTAGCTCCTTTCCTGGGTGCCTTTGCTCCTGAATTGGTCACCAGAGAGTTAATGGTGAGAGCAACAGCGATACTAGCACTTGGCACAATACTTGGACATAGTACATGCAAAGTAAATATTTGTTTAATAAATATTATTGACTACTTACAATGCAGATGATTTTACATCCTGCTTAAGTGATACTGACAATGTAATTCTCCTAAATCAAAACA
>NW_006436288.1:6410009-6420816 GCF_000325575.1 Pteropus alecto
TTTTTAAAGGAGTTAGGATTAGTTAGCTATTTTTTATTTAGTACTTTTGAACCTTTACTCAAAAGCAAAAGAAATATATTTTTTTCATATACTGTCTTTATCTACTTTTTAATCAAGGCTATACTAGCCTCATAAAATGGGTTGAGCAGCTTCCCCTCTTTTTATATTTTCAGCACTAATTATTTAGTCAGAATTGTTTGTGCATTGAAAGTTTAAAAAATTGCCTATAATGCCTTCTGGACCTGGGCCTTGAGGTGGGGAACGTGGCAGGAAGCACTACAGCTCAAGAGCTGCAAATTTGCCTGTACTTGATATTATCTATTTCTCACCCTAAACAAACTCTGCCAATAGCCTGATACTGCCCCCATCCACCTCGTAATGCTGGGTACATGCACAGATTTCTTTGACTTGCAATAATAATTGTAATTACTTGGACACAGCAATCTTCTCAGTTTGCAATAAGAGAAAAAAGAACTCTCAGAAGCTCTCTCCCAACATATCCCTAACAGTGACACCCTCTGTCCAGGCTACCATTTTCTTCCTACCAGGTTATCACTGCCTTCTCCCACCCCAAGGGCTTACACTAGGTTTTGTTGTAGCTTTTCAATTCTGTTCTTAGAAATCGTCAAGAGAAAACCAGTGATCTAGGCTAATTCTCCATCTTATTCTAACAGCAATAATTTATGTGAGTGATATTTACATTAATTGCAAGCTTAATATGTATCAAGCACTTTAAAATATGTTCCCTTCTATAATTCTCACAATTATAGTATCGAATAGGCATTGTTATTATCTCCGTGTTTTTAAAGATAAGAAAATGAGACTAGAATTTTAAGTAACTCACTCAAAGTAACACAGATAATAAATATCAGGACAGATAAAATCAGATCTGTCCTAAATCCAGAAACTTCTAGCATGATCAGCTTTGTCTGTGACACAGGTATAGACATAAAATATAATTGTCTTTTTTGTTCGTTTTAATTTTTTAGGCAAGGCAACCCTTGGTTGACCTCACAGATGGCAAGGACCTTGTCAGTTTACAATCCCTTATTTTTTAATTTTTTTTTTTTTACGCCTACAGCACCTGGTCTTCCTAGGTGGTCTCCCATCCAAGTACTAACCAGGCCTGACCCTGCTTAGCTTCTGAGATCAGACGGGATCAGGCTTGTTCAGGGTAGCATGGCCATAGACTAAAATATAATTGTCTTGAATCACTTGAGATAGTCTATACACAGAGATATAGACTCCAGTTTTAATAAAATTATTATCTGAAGTACTAGGTAACATCAGTATTCACCTCTAGCAGTGACACAGTACACAGGTTTTGCTATTTCCTCTTTGAGAGCCTAAAAAGATCTATTTCTGAAAGCTTTTCTGAAGATGTCCTCTCAAGCCCTCACGCAGCCCCTCAACTGAATTCCTGGGGTGTTTACCTGTGATTTAGTTTCATGTTGTCACCTAAAGGTTGACTCCTAAGAGTTGCCAGAATTGTAGGAAACAAAAGGGAGGTAGGCACCATCTACCTATATCCCCTCTGTGCCTCCAACACCAGAGATATCATACTTTCTTCTTTCTTCCTTGACCAGAGAACAGGTGTTTCTGTCAAATTCCCATTAACATTCTTCTTGTTCTATTCTCCTCCTCTGTTCAGTGTTATTCAGAGATGTCATCTGTTACACAGTCATACACCACATAACATTTCGGCCAATGACTGCATACATGATTGCAGTACATCATACAGCCTAGGGCGTAGCAGGCCATACCACTTAGGTTTCTGTAAGTGCACTTCGTGATGTTCGCACACAATGAAATTGCCTAACAATGCATTTCTCAGAATATATATCCTCATCGTTAAGTGGCACATGTTTGTATTGAGAAGGAAACTGTATAATAGGTGGTCAGTAGAAATAAAAATATGTGAAGTGCTCACATTTAGAATAAAGTATACCAATCATTGAAATATTATGAAGGGACAGATAAACAAGAGAAAAACTTAGAACTACAGCAGAAAAAGAAGGTGAGCCAAGAGCACACTGGGCCTTTGGTCACAGTTCAAGAAGCTAAACTGCATACGGAATATACCTCCCTCCCATGATAGTGACATTATAACTAGGGGTTTTGATATCCCCATCTTTTTTACTCTTCTAAATGGCCCAATTCCCTATGTTATTGTACAAAGAGGTATTTATTTTTCTTTTTAGGTATTTCTTAGAACTGTATTCCCAAATTAGAATTTCTAGATCAGAGAACATTATTGATTTTGGTTTTGAATTTTGCTTTGTAGATTTAATCTGCATGTAAAAATATATTATTCATTTTTATTATAGTGTTTTAAGTTCAATAAAGAATACTACTATCTTCTAATCACATTATATTTGGGCACCATTTATTACAGATGAAATATTGAGGGATATAGACCAGGGGTCCCCAACCCGCGGCCATGGACCTATACTAGAACTGGGCCGCATAGCAGGTGAGCGGCAAGGAAAGCTTCATCTGTGCTTGAAGCCGCTCCCCAGCGCTAGCATCACCACCTTAGTTCCACCTCAGATCATGAGGCATCTCATAGGAGCACTGGTCCCTGGTGCCTAAAAGGTTGGGGACCATTGGTACAGACTATTGGTCTGACTTAGTTGGTATGTCATGAGTCTTTCTTTTATTCTAGTCCTCTTCGTAGTCTAATACAGGAGCATGGAAATGAGTACATGAGTAAGCATTACAATTATTTCACATAATGATTTTCCTATATGCCTGAGGTTTCTGGTAGACTCTAGATACAAATGTTTTCACTTCAGACATCTGCAAGCATAAAGAATATTGTGGGTTTTTTGTTTTGTTTTGTTTTGTTTTGTTTTGTTTTTTTACTCCTGTTGCAATGGATATTGTGGAGTAATGGAAGAGTAATTAAAGACTATTTGTCCTAGAATGTTTGGCTAGCTTTCACTGGGGTATTAAAATGGTAGGACCAAATCGATTATCCAGTAGATGGCACTCTTAGTCCTTAGACCCCAAAGTTCACAAACTAATAACTGTTCTTTGCATTGGTTACAGATCATAACAGAATCCATGCCACTGATGTCTTACATGCTGTTTGGTATCTTACTACGCAACCTATTCCTGGCCTCTCAACTGTGATTAATGATCACGGGTCAGCAAGTGACTCAGGTATATGCTAAGTACATACATCTGTGCTCCTTTGTGAACTATGGGAACAAGAGTGTTTTGTTTTGTTTTTTTAAAGTGGGTCTAGATAAACGTTATTAATTTAATACTTTTTAAAAAAATTCTGTTACTTTTACCTTCTCTTTTCAGATTCTGACAGTGGATTTACACATGGACATATGGGATACGTATTCTCGAAAATGTATAATGTGCCAGATGATAAATACGGATGTCTGTCTGGAAATATCCCTGCCTTAGAGTTAATGGCACTGTATGTGGCTGCAGCCATGCATGACTATGATCACCCAGGAAGGACTAATGCATTCCTGGTTGCAACGAGTGCTCCTCAGGTAAATCCTTCGATTCCACTTAGGAGAAATAATTCAATGAGAGATTTCTCTGAAGAAAATTAATTTTGTAAATTGGACTTCGGCACTCAGTGAATCTGCACCAAACTGTATTTAGCCCTGGGATAAAATTCTTAGAGACCACGCTAACTTTGAAAAGGTAGCAAGATTTATTCCAAGTTATTAATGGCAGATATGCGACTTTATTACCCATGGAGATCCCTTCTCAATGTTCTTCTAAGGAAGAAAAACTGCTCGAATTCGTGTTAATGAACTTCCTCAACAAAGAAAATGCAGCCTATACAAAATTCCCTGTCTGAAAGGATTAGAAAACCAAATCTTTCTTGGGCTTTTAAGAATATGTCTATTTGTATGTAAATCCCATTCTTTTAAAATATAGTCATTATAACAATTATGATTCTTATGGCGTTTATATTGGTTAGTAGGAATTAAAAATCAATTTATTTCATTTGCAGGAACATTTTTCCTGAACGCAGTATTCTAAAAACAGTAACTTTAAAGAAGTACATCTTAGCATATATTTAAAAATTTAAGTCAAAAATTAATTGCTAAGGATCTAGGTATCTTCATCTATACACTTAAACTCAGTAAGATACTTTCAATTTAATCAGCTGGACTCATGTTATTAAAGATCTCAAGATCCTAATTTTCTTTCTAGAGGATTTAGAGACCAATCTGGTCCTATGCTTTTTTTTTTCTTGTTTGTTTTTTGTCTTTTATCTCATTCTCATTCATTTCTACATGTTCTATGAGTCTAGAATTTTTCTCTAATCTATATACACTAAAAATATTCTGATTTTTTTCTAACTACCTAATTTAACTTCTTTTAATGTGTCCTTCATATACCAGAATTATTTTTTCTGAAGATAATCATGCAAATCCTCTTGCCAGCTGCATATACTATTCCAATTTTTCTATACAGTCTGCATTTTTACTTACTTCAATATTAATTTTCTTGTTCTTAGTCTTTCCTTTGTGTCCTTATGCCTTTTTTTCTTCTATCACCCCAGTCTTCAAGCATTTTTTAGGCAAATTCCTCTTCTGCTGCTTCCCTCAGCATTATTAGAGAATGTCAAACAGGTAGATAATTACTATATACCTTCATTTACTAGATAAAAGGTAATATTATTTCCTATGGCTGATTGCGGGGTGAGAATGTATTAAATGATGGGTTTCTCAGGGATTCCATTTCTCTTTATTAGTGTATTTAAGAGGAGATCATTCTTTTTCTAGATTCAAGAAGTAGCTGAGTTACCTCTTAAGGATGTTAATATATTTGCATATTTTTTATGGTTAAATTCCTATGCCCCACAAAAAAAATTGATAAAATCTAACTGTAAGCCCCTCGGTTGTAAATGTTTGAAATAAAGTTTCAAGGATATGAACTTTATATTACAAAAAAATGAAATTTAACTAAGAAAAATAATCAACAGTAAATGCGCAGCAATAAGTGATTCTTAATAACCACAGTCAAAAGATTATATTTCTGTGTTCCATGAAAAAAGATAGTTCCAAAAGCATTGCATATTCTCCTTTGTTTTGTGATTTATTTTAACTTAAAAAATTGAACTCTTCACTCTTACTTTTTTGTGTAGGCGGTGCTTTATAATGATCGCTCGGTTTTGGAAAATCATCATGCAGCTGCTGCATGGAATCTTTTCATGTCCCGGCCAGAGTATAACTTCTTAGTTAACCTTGACCATGTGGAATTTAAGCATTTCCGTTTCCTTGTCATCGAAGCAATTTTGGCCACTGACTTGAAGAAACACTTTGACTTTGTAGCCAAATTTAATGCCAAGGTAACTAGATTTGTACCAGTCTTCGTTTTATGGCCACGTTGAAAGATGTCATGGAACTAAAGTATTGAACAAAATTCATAGCTATCACCTCTTATATGTCAAATGTGAAAATGAAATGTAATAAAATGTTTAACCAGAAGCAGATAAATAGATTTTGGTACTAATCTAAGAATTTGAGAAGTTGCAGTGTTACCTCTATAATATTATATTTTGTGATGTAGAGAAATAATAAAATTCTAACTATCATTGTGTTTTTGTTAGATTTAATTTACTCTCATCTCTGTGGTATACTAACAAAAATTACCTGGCAATAGAAAAGTCAAAACCTTGAAGCAAAATTTCATACATCAAACATATATGCTCAAATGTTAATTCAAGAAAATTTTATCATTTGTAGCTATGTTATTTTAATAGAAATTGATAACATATGCTAATTTTAAATAGTACTTATTTTCAATTCCATAATTAATAAACTACTTTTTTGATGAACTATTTTACTGTTAATTTATGCAAGCCAGCAACATTATTTTAAGTAACTGAGAAATTCCTCATTACTTGGTATTCTGATCTTCACATGGTAGAAAGACAATAAATATTCTATCATTTATTCTCCTTTTCAACTTTTGATTTCATTGAGGCAAAACACATTTTAACTTTTTCCCTCAAACAGGCGAATGATGATGTTGGAATAGATTGGACCAATGAAAATGATCGTCTACTGGTTTGTCAAATGTGTATAAAGTTGGCTGATATCAATGGGCCAGCTAAATGTAAAGAGCTCCATCTTCAGTGGACAGAGGGTATTGTCAATGAATTTTATGAACAGGTAAGTGATTTAACTGTTTATCTTCATCCATACTTAGGCTGCTTGTAAATTCACCAAAGCTTCTAAGAGATGTGAAAGTGTGATCAATCTATTTCATATTCACCCTAACATCAGAAAATGCCCTGGCCAATTTTAATCAGAGGAGAAAAAAATGACAGAAAATTTGGCTAAATTATAATTATAAAAATTCTCAGATAAGTAGTAGAGACATTAGGAATGTCTGAAATATTGTTCTTTTACAAATTTACATAAGGGAAGCCAATTTAAATATATATATCTGAATAACAGCAGTGCATAAAAAAGCTTTGAAAAATAGGCATTTTATCTGACATGATAATGCAAGGGTTAGCACACTACCAAAAAACTACCACCAAAATGTAAGCATGGGGGTATCTTCTCCATACTACCCTACACTGACCAGATTATACTTGAAACTGTGTTTAATATTGCGAACCATGCTCTCAAGAGGAATCTGGAGGTAGTGGAGCATGGGTAAAGGAGAGATCAGTGACATAACAGAACATGAAAGAAGTGAAGACATTTACCCCAGGGGGAATTAGAGGTGATACAATAACAATCTTTAGATACTTAAAGGTGACATACAAATTTAAGAGTAGGTTTATCATGAAATTTTTGTAATGATTAAAGAAGATAAATTATATAAAGTGCTTGACACAGGATTTGATTTATAAGAAATATTAAGTTTCTCTCTGCTTCCCTAAAAAAGGTATGAATATAACCATTTTATAGAAGTTATGGGAACATAGATTTCAACTCAATGTCAGAAAGAAATTTGTATTACTACAGGCATTCAGAAATAGGATGGGGTGTCTTAATAAGTAATAAATTGCCTGTCAATGGATGTATTTAAAAAGAGATTAGAAAGAACTTTTATGGGTATTATATTCAAGTTTCATAGAATAAAAGGTTTGTGCTTCTAGAAAACAATGTGCTACCTTTCCTAGGAATGAGATTAACTCATGTCAATTCTGAAATATTGAAATACAGGAAAAATATAAAGAAAAAGGAAAATTTACTTATAATAATTCCACTATATAGGTATAACCATTGTTGATATATTGGTATATTTCTTCATTAATTTTGGTAAATAACTTCTGGTTAACAATCTGATTTTTTTCAGAAAGATTTGAAACAATTCAAAATGAAAACACTTGTAAAATGATCCTATTAAACTTATAGATAAATAAAAATACAGAAACTGTACAATCACAGAAGATGTAATTCAACCAAAAACTAGGATGAGGTAGCAACTTTAATTGAATGATACAGTATTTTAAGATTTATGGTAACCACAGCCAAAAAGGAAAACATGATAGATTATGTATTTGCTTGGTAATTATTCCCAGCATTTGTTCTATGATGCATTTATACTCTTCTATAAGGTACACTGACTAATGTGATAAGAAATATTATCTACCGAGATAAGAAATATTATCTACTGAGGCATTAAACCATTTCTTGTATTTCCCCTTGATAAAGCCAAAACCTCAAGATCGCAAAAGTGGTAAATAGCAATCAAGCATTTCTATAGGAATCTTAGTAATTTGAATAGAATCTCTTAGCGGTAAAGAGGGAATTCACACATGAATATCTGGGTTCTTGCATATTTGCAAATTTTAGATGTCAAGTGAATGTTTACTTTACTAAACTTTCCTTGTTATTTACCTTTCTAACTTTCTGTTTCTAGGGTGATGAAGAGGCCAGCCTTGGATTACCAATAAGCCCCTTCATGGACCGTTCTGCTCCTCAGTTGGCCAATCTTCAGGAATCCTTTATCTCTCATATTGTGGGTCCTCTTTGCAACTCCTATGATTCAGCAGGTCTAATGCCAGGGAAATGGGTGGAAGACAGTGATGAGTCAGGAGATACTGATGATCCAGAAGAAGAAGAGGAAGAAGAAGCACCCAATGAAGAGGAAACCTGTGAAAATAATGGATCTCCAAGTAAGTTATAATCTAGTTCTAGATTCAGATGAATTTTATGCTTCTTGTGAATTACATACTTTGAGTCCAAATACCATCTGCTACGTTTGATTATGGATAGACCCCTTACACAATATCATAATAAGAGAGATTACAGACTATGAGATCTATAATAATGGTCATACAAAAAGATGTTCTTTGTCATGAAGTAAAAACAAAAAAATTAAATAGTTGAAGCTTAGTCTTCAGAGTATTTTGATTTAGAGATGTAAAGAATTTGTACCATATAGACCAACTATAGGCTTTTGTCAGCTTGTTTAGGGGAAGACCATCTAAAGCAGTAAGAGGGAGTAATCAGTCATTTATTCAAGAACTATTTAATGAACATGTACTCTGTGCCAGGCATTCTTCCAGATACTAAAGACAGGGCTATGACCAAATCAGACAAAAGAGTAAATAAATCCTTGCCCTTTCAGACTTATGTTTCAATGGCATCAACAGACACTAAGTAACACAAATCAGTAAATCTAGTCTGTTAAGTACTGATAAGTACTAGAATCTAAAAAAAAAAAGGATTTTGGAAATTAAAATTAAAGGAATAAAGTAGCCACAGAAGGTCTAAATAAGAGAGTTTTTTTTTTTTTTTTTTTTTTTTTAAGTTTTAAAAGATCTGAAAGATATGGAAAGAGCATTCCAAGGAGAGGGAGAAGCAAGCCATGTGAAGGTCCTGAGGTAGGCTTGGCTGGTGTTCAAGGAGCATCAGGAGAGCTGAGGAGGTTGAAGCAGAGGAAAGGGCGTGGGAGAGTGGTAGGAGAGAGTGGGGGGCCAGATGATGTAGGGTTTTAAGATAAGGCTCTGTAGGTCACAGTATGGAGTTTCGCTTTTACTCTGAGTGGGATGAGAAGCCATCAGAAGTTTTGAATAGAAGAGTTTGAGATTCGACTTAAATTTTAACTGGATTGCTTCACTTGCTATATTGAGAATATTTTTGAGTTTGGGGTAGGAGAAAGAGTATAAGCAAGGGGATAAATTAAGAGGCTGTTGAAATTATCCAAATGAGAGATGACTGTGGCTTTGTACAGAGGTTGCGGCAATAGTGACAATGAGAAGTGGTCACGTCTGGTTATTGATTTGGAGTGCATAATGTAGCCAGTCTAATTCACTTAATTTTAATAAGGAGGCCTTAATAGCATTATTATTAAAACCTATAACCCTTACAGTGACATTGTGCAAATACAGTTTCTATGTTTCTGAGAACATAGTTCATAGTTTCTACCTACCTTCATCAAGAACATACAAACTTAATATTTTTCAAAGCCCTTACTAAAAATATTCCCAAGGAAGACATTTTGATCATTTGTTTTTATTTTTTAGCAGTCAATAAAATGCATGACTTGGTTCAACTTGGCCGTCTAATAAGGGAGTATTCTAACATGGGCCTTCACCCATTTTTCTCTGATATAAGAACCTGGTTGTACGCTCACATAAGCAGAGATAAGAGGTCATGATTAACTATAGACTGATGAGACAGGGTTTTGCAAATTTGACTTTAGGTCAAATTTTTGCTTAAGTTCTATCCTATGTATTAACTTTTATTCAGAATGGAGAGGGGGTCAAAGTTGTTTTCCTCTGATATTCTATTAGCAAAGGAAGTATTTCTCTGATGCTTGTAAAAAGATTTCTACTAGAAATTTTGGGCTAATCTTGGGATGCAGAGGTAGGTACCAGGATTTGGGGATTTATGGGTTATTTTTTCATTTGTTCATCCAGTAAGCCTGTATTAGTTTTATTTTTTAAATTTATTTTCATCCATAGAGTCAGGTAATTTGCTGTCTAATTAAGGGCAGGACAGTTTTCCTAGTGATTGATATAGAAGCATTGGCTTTGCCTCTGGAAAAACTTTGTTCCCATGGGCCCTAACTGATTGCTATTTGAACTCAAACACATTGCAAAACCACACACATAATCCAGGCATCAAGCACTGAAGAACCCAGTCCAGAAGATTTAATAAGCTCAAATCATCGATGTCGACTTTAACTCCAAACGTGACAACCAAATATTCAATTCCTTCTGTTCTGTAAGGTCGGGTTGCCATACTGACTTCCAGATTCTGATGTGTCACTCTCCTGATCTTCCCATTTTTATCAAGCTCGCTAAAGCAATAATGAGAACTTTATGGATTCTGTTTACTAAATTAGACTTCCGAAGATCAACTGGCCACCTTATATTAAAATTTAACATATCCATCAACGAAGACTTGATATCTTTTAGCTTTTGAAAAATTATCTTTGAAGTATTTCTTTGTGGCCAAGAAAATGATAAATGTTGGAAAATATTAGTTTTCAGTAAAAATTGGCCACTTAGAGTAATAGAATTTTAAAAATGGGAAAGGAATTGGTGATCATCCAGTTCACTACCTCCCTTTACAAAAGACTAAATTGAGGCTCAGAAGCTTAAGTAACATCCCAAGGTATAGATGGTTTCTGAAGAACCAGAAAGGAAACCCAGGTCTCCTCATTTTTAACTACATTGCTATTTCACTTTTGTCATTTTAATTTCAGAATTCCCATTGACTGCGATGGTTAACTTGATTTAGCCTGAAACTTAGATTTCTGGAAAATTTAAATTAATATGCACTGATAATCTCAGCAATTTGCAAAACTTGGAGATCTCCCAGGAAACATAGAATAAAATGTTTCAATATGGTAT
>NW_006436288.1:6420839-6443403 GCF_000325575.1 Pteropus alecto
CTCATAATTATCTGAAAGATTCCTACAGTGAATTAAGAGGTTTCTAATAAAGTACTAAGCTGCATTTAGAAGTTGAGCAATGAAAGACTCTTTGTTCTCATTTCAAAAGGTTCCAGTACTGAACAATTTGGCTCCCAATACAGGCATGTTTTAGACCACCTGCAGACTCTAATCTACGCAAATTTATTTGGTACAAACTTTCTTCTACGTCACCACATTCTGTTTAATTCCAGAGAGGTTTATTGCTAGTGTTAAATGGCATTAATAAGAGAACAGCTGCTCTCATGGGAGCTGCCCTGAAAGGAAAAAGGAGAAAAATTGAGTTTTTGTTAGCTTCTTCCCTAAGAATGCACTGCCACAAATGCGTCTAACCTTCAGATGAAATAATCACCTTGAGCAAGTAGAATGTTTCCTATGACCTTGATTCAAGTCTGTCCTTCAGCCAATAGTCATCTGTAACTCTCTTGATTCAAAAGATGAAGTTAAAAAGTATATTAACCTTTTAAAATTTCTCAACAGAAACTAATTTGTACTTAACTACATCAAAAACAAAGTAGAAATAGACAAGTAAATGGCTTTGGTAGAAGAGTACTTTAGAGATTTGCTTTTAAAAATCTAATGTATTAATATATTTTGTTAATGTTGATAGAAAAATTCAAATTTCTTTAAATTTTAGTATATATATACACCCATATATACATATGTATATATATACATATATATATGTATATGTATATATACACATATATGCAATGGTTAAGCCCTTGTTAAGAAGCTTTCAAATGAAGAAATTGATGTCAAGCTCCAGGGCCTCTTGCCCTGTGCCTATAGGCATGCCTGTCATTCTGCCAGCTACCAACCCCTTCTTTACACAAGGTATTTAATTCTCATGATTTACATCTCAGCTCATGTGTCATGGCCTTTGAAAAAATCTTACCTCTCCCACACAGGTTGAATCTTTTGCATTGCCATGATTTGATATGTCAGAAAGAAATTGTACCACACACTTGCTAAAAATGGCAAGGAAGACTTTATTTAAGATTATCGCAATAAGGGAGGAAAATAAACTTACCTCTATCGAAACAAAGGCAGGAGCGTTTTTAAGCGCTGGGATGAACTACTGGAAAAAGTACTGGAGGACCTTAGAGAGGCATTGGTCAATGTGATCAGGTCATTTGTGTTTGCTAATTGGTGCTTATTTAAGTTAGGCTCCCAGGTCCTTGAGTTATAAAACTGACTAGCTGCTGGGACAAGATTTATACATTTTACAAAGGGACAGAGAAAGAATTTGCAATTTCAAGTTTTATAAAGTAAATGCTCTAAAGAAAGGGAGGTCAAAAGTTTAGTCAGGCTTAGGGGAACATTAGGGCCATCTTGGTCACATGAGTATGTCGTAAAAAACAGCATGTGTATTTCATTTTTTGCCTTCTTGGCTCTCTCTCCTACAGATTGTAAGCTCCTTTAAAGCATGCTCTGAGACAGATTGATCTTTGTTTCCATAGCATCCAAAACAACGGCCAACCATTTTGTAGATGGTCAATATAAGTTTGATTAATGGGTTCATTTTGTGAATAAATAATGAATACAGTAAATATATTTTTAAATTCTTGCTTATGACTGCTTATTAAATTCCATTCCTTCTGGCATATAATCAATTTAATAATTTTGTTATGTGTCTGTATGGCTTAAAAGTAATCCACGATAATTTAATTTCATGTTCTTTTTCTGAACTGTGTTTTAAAAATCGATCTTGTCCTATAAAGTGTAAGAAATTTCTGTGGTATATTATAATAAAACCATTGAAGCAATCACTAGCACTTCTACAAAAATTCCAAGAGATCTAGTTCCTTTGTCACATCTCATATAATTGGCACTTTTTTGTTGTTTATTTGCTATTGTTACTGTCTTCTTCTTCTTCTCCTCTTCCTTCTTCTTCTTTCTTTCACGTTATACATTGTAAATGATTACTGTTTCATTAAGTAAACCCAACTATCCCTGCTGATCATCTGGTAACTTGTACTATTACTCTTTAATGTAGTCTCTATTAGATCAGAATTTCCTGTGGACCACTTTTCCATATCATCATTTTTATCACTTATGAACATTTCACCATTTACTTGGGACTATGGAACAGAAACTAGAAAGAACATAATTTATTTGCGTAAACCGTTACTGAATACTTACTAAAGTCTGGGACTTTGTGGATATAGACACAAAAGGGAGGAAAAAAGCTTCTGTCCATAGGGAAGTTTATAGTTTGATGGGAGAATCTTTGCCTAATTTCTAAATTCTTTGCCTAAGTCTTTGCTTAAAAAAGAACGGACCTCTCTTCTAAGCTCGAGACCAACTGCCTGCTTTACCTCTTCACTTGAAAGCCTCCTAGACACTTCATGTTCAACATACCCCTCAGATCTGCTTTTCACCTAGTATTCCCTTTCTCAGTTCATAGTACCACCATCTACTCAACTCTTCAGTCCAGATGATAGTGCAAAGTTGTCTCTGATTCCTCCCTCTTCTTCATTTCATACATCTAGTCAGTTGTCAAAATCTTGTTGATTAAACTTAACAAATATAGCTCACATTTGTCTATGTATCTTCATCTTAGTCCAAGCCACTGCCATCATGCAGTATCCTCCCCGGTGAGTCCTTTCCCTCTCTATGTGCTACCTTTCAAAGATTTTGTAAGACTCAATATAATTGTAGCTACTTGCTTATTCTCTATCTTCCCACTATAGTAAAAACTCTGTGATGACAACCATTATAACTTTCTGGTCTATCAGAGAATCACCAAATGCTATCACACTTGATATATACTATGTACTTAATAAATTGACGAGAAATTAGGAGCCTAAATAGTGAATTATGATATCAGTACAAATTCTGTAAAACATTTTATGTTTCTTCTGTTGACGTTGATTTTTTTATTATTTTTTATTTTAATTTTTTTATTTTTTTAAGTTTATTGGGATAACATTGGTTAATACAATTATATAATTTTCTGGTGTACATTATAATTTAACATCTATATATTTTATTGTGTGATTACCACCCAGAGTCCATTTCCTTCAGCTACCATATATTTGATCCCCTTTACCCACTTCACCCTCCCCAACACCCTTATATGTGACACCCCTTACTCTGTCCACCACTTCCCTCCTCCCCCACCCCCTACCCTCTGGTAACCACTAGTCCATTGTCCATGTCCCTGAGTCTTTGTTTGTCCTGTTCATTTGTTGCTTTTAGGTTTATATCCAACATATAAGTGATATTATGTGATTATCAACTTTTTCAGTCTGGCTTATTTCGCTTAGCATGATTATCTCGAGATCCATCCAGGTTGTCACAAATGGCAGTATTTCATCTTGAAGTTGACTTTATTACACTTTCTCAATCAACAGATGCATTTCTATGAAAATTGTCTTTAGTACTTCTGTGTTGAAAACATTAAATTGTTTGATCACAAGAAAAGGTAATCTATTATTAACTGCATTTTTGCTGAGGCTTGTTCTGTAAAAAGTCTGTACATGTCTTTACAAAGCTTCCTGAAAGAGGCTATCATCTAGTAAAGGAGCTGGAATATATGAGAATAAAATGAATGCCTTAAAGGATGTACATTATTTAGGACACTGTTTTCATTATAAGTGACAAAACTCCAATCAAATGAATATATACAAAAGGGAAAATTATTTCTTCATATAAAAATAATGTTGGCTAGTATTAGAGCTTCTTACTCCTGTTCTTGTCTCTGACTCATCAGACTGATAGCTTGGTCTTTCAACCTCGCTTTCTTCATAAAGCTGGCACTGTTGTCAGCTCTATGTTTACTTCATTCCAGATACGTTTATTCTGTGCCACTGGGGAAAATATCAGGAAAGTACTCTGGATTGGCTTGAGTTGGGTTACATATGTATTCACCAGTCACTGTGACACGGCTGTATTGTCAGGAGGTGAGTAGGGAAGTAGAATTCGAAAGCCTTTTTTGGGACTACATAACTAAAAGAAGGAATAAGAGTCCCTCTTAAATGACTTTGGATATGCAATTATCAGAAAAAGAGATAATGATAATGAGAAACGGGGGAGGAAATGGGAAACAGCATCTACTTGAGAAGCATATATAGAGTGACAAAAGAGTTTAGAAGAGAAAGATTATTTCTTAGAAGAGGAATTCAGTGACATCTGACTAGATCTCAAAATAATAAGTGGACATTGAACTTTTAGTGACTGAGGAGCATTTCAAAAGGAGGAGTAGTACCAGCTTGGAAGTAGAAGAGTTCAGTGAATGTGCAGAAAAGAGAGCGGTGAACTATAGATAGATACTGGGCTGCAGATGGAGGAAGACAGCAAAAGTGTATTTGTGCCAGCTTGTGGGAGAACAAGCGTTCTTTGAGAGGAACTTGAAATTAATTTTTTAGTCCACATGAAGCAGAACAGTAACATTAAAGCCATCTTTAAAGAAATCAATCTTGTAGATTCTTGAACTCATTGACAAAGTAACGGAGGACATAACAAGAATTTATTCCAATAATCTAGGTGAAAACTTTTCAGAGTCTGAAAGAGTGGGAATAATATCAAGATATAAACAGAACCTTGTATTGAACATTACCAGATATTACACACTGTTCACAGTTATGTCTCAATGTCATATTAATGGTCATTGCCATCTTATTCTTATTTCTCCATTCTTGAAAATGACGTTATTACAGTATACAAATCAAATAATATAGGTACTCATTTGGTACTTAACTCATATTAATAATGTGAAAAGAAATAACTATTACGTATTCAGCATATAAATAAGTAGTCTAATTTGTTGTTTTCTCAGGAAAGAAAACTTTCAAAAGGAGGAAAATCTACTGCCAAATAACTCAGCACCTCCTGCAGAACCACAAGATGTGGAAGAAAGTCATCGAAGAGGAACAACGGTTGGCAGGCACTGAAAATCAGCCCCTGGACCAGTCTCCCCAGCAGCATTCCTCAGAACAGATCCAGGCCATCAGGGAAGAAGAAGAAGAAAAAGGGAAGCCAAGAGGAGAGGCAATCCCAACCCCAAAGCCAAACCAGTGACAATGGATAAAACGAGCTGTGTTCCAAACCGAGTGACTTGTCACAGACTCTTTTCAAGCCAGCACAACACTTAGACACAACACTGTAGAAATACAAGAAGATGGGCAAATGGCTACTGCATTTTGGGATTCTTCGCATTCTGTGTGTTTATTTTTACAGTGAAGTACATGGTTAAAAACTCTTGCTCAGAGAAGCTTTCACATTGCAACACCAGCTTCTAAAGATTTTTTTTTAAGGAAGAAATATATTTGTGTGTGTATATATATAAGCTCTCACGTAGATACATGTAAAATATATTCACACACATGAACACACATAAACACATACACACTGAAAGCCAGTATTACTGGCTCCACAATTTAGTAACATTCGTATTAAGATATATAGTGGTCACTGTGATATTATAAATCATAAAGGAAAAATAAAGGAAAATGAAGGAAATGGTGCCGCTTAGCAAGGGAACAGTGCAGCAAATGTAGGTTACAATTAAGAAGCTTTTGCTCTTAATTCCGAGGGATGAAAGTTCCAGAGAATTATTTGAATTCCTATCTCTCCTGCCAACATCTTGTATGTGTGTGTGTATGTCTGAGTCTGTGTCTGTGTGTGTGTATTAAGAGGGAGAGAGAAAGAGGATTGAAAGGGTTCTTGTGTGTATGTATTTTTCTGTGTATGTAGAGAGAGATTTTTGTGGTTAGTAGTTCATAGAATTCCAGCAGCAGATGACTCAGCAATTGTGAACAAACAGAAGGAAGTCCACTCTGCAGTGTCTTAGGCAGCCATTCCAAAAGCCTTCCTCCATTTAGCTTCAATAAAGATCTCTTTGCAGAAGGAGGGTAGTCATCTGCTGGGTGAGAGGGCCATGTGATTGGTACTACTGCTACAGACCACTAGGGGGCTCTCTATCACCAGCCTTAAATCTGGAAGACTGAGGCATTTTTCAATCTACTTGCCTAATGAATGTATAGGAGATGTTTGTCTCTGAATATGTCTGTCACTCAACCTAAGATCAAATCACCATTTAAGGGGACGGCATTCTTTAACACCTAGGAAGGAGCTGGAGTCAGATCTTTAATCAGGTTAGAACTCTAAAAGTTTTCCAGAGAAAACCTGGGAAATTACTCTTAACGGTAATCTCCCATGTCTTAATTTGCTGCAAAATGTGTGTGATAGAAAAAGGCAAACAGAGACCCCCTTTGGGATATATAGTGAGAGATGAAGGGGAAAATTTCAACCTAGCTTTTGGTGTTTGTTGACATAGTGAAAGCCTGATTCTTGGCAACTGTTGAAGATTGATTTTTTGGTGGTAAAGGTCCCACTGACCAACCCTGTTGTGGTATTCCACATGCTGTGTGATGGGGTGGCTTTTATCTGCAATTTGGCCCATTGTCATGCTTCTTTTGGCAGGGACAATTATAGAAGGATTTGGGGGGACTGGCCTATTATTGAAAGTTGGTGTTTTTTTTTTTTGGTTTGTTTATTTACACTTGTTTATGCTGTGAGCCAAACCTCTATTTAAAAAGTTGATACTCACTTTCAATATTTTATTTCATATTATTATATTTGTCATGAATAATTACCTTGATGTAAATATAAAGATTTTTTTTGTTGTTTCTGTAGATACAAACTTTTTTTAAAGGGAAAATGAAACATTTTTATAAAGTTATATTTTAATCACCATTTTTATACATTGAAAATATCTCCAAGCCCAGTAAATGAGTGATGATTCATGGAGGTCTATGGACAGCCACACATCTACCTATTCTAGTATAAGTGATAATCTGATACAGGTATCTTGTGCCAATTAAATGAGGATGCTGCAAAGAATGTTTTTTTTACTAGTAACTTTTGCTAACTTTTGGGTCCATGACTCCCAAGTGAAAGACTTTCCTGACCAACATGAAATGCTCATCATTGATGTTCCAACACTTTTTGGTTATAACTCTTCCTTCAGTACTATATACGGACCTGCTCATCATCTAAACAATCTTAGCTTCTAAGCAAACCTTGATTGCGATTTCTACTTTTTATTTCCTCTGAAGTCATAGAAGAGTGTTTACATTAAAAATGCCTTTGTTTCTCATTAGCGATTATTTTTCCATTCCAAAGCAATGATTTTACAGTAATCCATGGCATTTTTAAATTAAAGCAAAGATAATACAATCAGAAATAAACATGGTTTCAAGGCAAATTTCCCAATAAGTAGGAAAATATGGAAAAGATCAAACTGATACAGACTCTACCTAAATAAGAATAATTGCATTGTTTTTTTTTGAGTTAACACCAGTTCTTCATTATTTAGGACTTACTGAGTTGTTTTCCATTTTCTTAGTATTACTAACTGTGTGCTTCTCTGTTTGTAAATCTTACTGTGAGTCAGATACATATTTCCCAGTGAACTTAACTGTTCTCCTTCCCTTGCATATAAAAGATGAAAAAAATAGACTTTATACTCACATACCTCTTATATCTAATTTCTTAACAAAACTAATCTTTTCCCTTCTCCAGATGCCATACATCTGTAAAATAAATATAAGTTGAGGAAAACTCTAGGTGAGAAATAAGTAGAGTGTTGGAAGAAGAGTTGTGAGTTTGTAACTGGATGTTGGCAGCTCTATCCAAGCTTCCTGGCCCCAAGTAGTGTCCAGCCTGACTGCCAGAACAGAGTTCTTAGCAAACTACCTGGTTTTGTTTGTTTCATTTTAAAGTACATGAAATAATGATGGCCAAAGCAGTTAGAACCTCTTCATTCCAGAATTGTGTCCATCCGTCTAGGAAAATTGATCATTTTTTCTTTAAAAATAAATTTTCAGTATATTAAAGATAGATGTCAGTTGAAATAAAGAAATGGAGATTCATCAAGTATGTGACTTTCATACACACAGTACATCCCAGAGGATGCCTAGGAACGTAAAAAGATATTTTCTGCTACTGAAGGTCTCCCTCTCCTTAGTGACAGCAATATTACTATGTCCACTTCTAACTCCAGAGCTTAATTCCTTAGAAGTGTATTTGTTGCAATTTACTACATTTTTATATGAGTCTATTTATAGGTGCCATTAGATAAACTCAGGTCTTTCAAATGAAGGAATTTCTAGCTCGTTTAGGGAAAAGAATAAATGTATAATAAACCATAAAACTAATGGTAGGAAAAGCTGGAAATGGTGAGTTTGATGCTACCAGTTGTTCCCTGTTAAGGAAAAGACCAGGTATACCATGAGTGTAATCGATGTCATTTCCAGCATACTGATACAATGCCTTTCTACTTACCTAAGCCAACTTTCAGACTATTGTTTCTTTGGTGAAAACACCACTTGAGGGTTTTTTTATACAAGTATAAAAATTTGTTTTTGTCATTTATATAAGACCTGGTTTTGCTCTCAGTAGAAGATGAAGACAGTAGCTTGTACAGGGATATATCTATATTGGTCTTCATCTGACAAGGAATTTCTTCATGTTTAAGAAAATATCCACTTTCTAAAAGCAGAGTACCAAATTCTGTCTGTTCCATTTTGATGGAATTCCAGAACAAATCCTAACCATTGCAATCCCAGTAAAACTAAAGAAAAGGGATTGTGTGTCGTGTAGACTGTTCGTATTACGTGTATGTATTGCGATTTCCTCATGTTCCCTGCCTCTCTTGGTTTGCGTTTCCCGACGTCCCTATCATGTTCCCAGAGAACTTTCTTTGAAGGTAAAAGCTGTGCAAAAGGCATGAGACTCAGGCCTATACTTTGTTTAAATGATGGAAAAAATATAAATTATTTTCTAAGTAATAAAGATATGAAAATTATCATTGTAAATAAAGACTAAAGTTTGAAATGACTGCTTTACAAAAGTGAACTATTTGTGTGATGAATAACTCATGGCTAATGAGAAGAGAGTAATCAAAAAAATTATTTCTGTTCCACTTTGGGAGGTCTTTTTGGTGCTTCTGTGTCAGTATGAGGATCTCCACTGTCCTTGTCATTTTTAATATTTCTAAAATAATAATTAAAACCACAATGAGGGTCTTAATCGTTTTTTTCTTCTAACCCCGATTCTTAATGCCTTTTCTAGCTTATATGCCATTTTGGAGGTAAACTGCCTTTTAAACTGGCAGAAGACTCCAGTAAAACAATTCTATAAACTTTCATAGTGTAGAGTAAATCAAGATTCTCCTTATACTAGAGATTATCAGTAATGTGTGTGGGGAAAAAAATTAATAAAATTTCAAGTGGTAATAGCTCAACTCCAGATAATTTAGAACTAAAGTATCTATATACTTTGAAACCAAACTGATCTTCTTTCATTCACCTACTCTCCTAGTGGACAGGAAAATACTTTATGACCATTATTCTAAATCATTCATTTTTTTCATGACTCTTCCATGAAGTAAAACTATGAACTTCTTTATAATATAAGTGACATTTTTCTAATCTGGTCAACAAAATACAACATTAAATTAGGAGGAAGATTAGCCATTTTAGGCAAAGAGCACATTCCAAAATTTAATTATTAATAGGATTTCTAATCAGAGGAAAATATACCAGTTTTAGGTCCTATATTCATATCAATGTGCTCCTCTAGAAAATATTCAAATTCTTAATGGAAATTTGGGGGTAAATTAATTAAACTATAAGTACTGAGTAAATTAAACTACAAACTATGCATTCAATAAAGAGCTTAAATTGAGGTTTCTATAAGCATTTGTATGTTTCACACTAATGATCCATGTCAAAGAACACAAATATTTTTCAGTCTATATTATGCCCATGGATGTTGGGCAACTTGCTAACATTTCATTTGTGAAAATGATGCTGCTTTTATCTTACCTAAGGGTGCTTTTACCTTATCTGAACTGATGTTTATGTTGACTATCAAGTCATCTTAACAGCAGGTTAACAATGGTGACAAAAATAATGGAGTATTTTGTTGCTAAATATGTTTGAAGATACAAAACTGAAGATTAAGGCTTCATTTCATTGTTGGAACTCGATCTGCTGATTCCAAAATACTAATCCAGTATAAATTACTTTGGTGCAGGTAAGAATATAAACTATATGAAGTGATATGTAGATGGAAAACAAAATTGACTTTTGACATATGCTTAATGCTCTAAAAAGAATCCAAATTCTCCATATTATGCTTACAAGTTTGATTACTTTGACAGATGTTGGTATCCATGGATTTCTGCTTCTCTGAGGAGTTGTGAAATACAGAAGAAAAGGCAAGCCTTATTGATAAGAAATACTGAATCAGATTTCCATATTGCTTCATATCAAGATGATTTTTAATCATTCAAATAATTTAATCAAAAATTGTTGAAAGATAGTAATATTTAATCCTCAAATGTAAGTAGTGTTGCAAATACTTAAATATGATTTTTTTTGATTGAAGCTATTAAACTTTTTTTATTCAATTAAAACAAAACCCACAACATGACATTCCATGGTATAAAGATGCTAAATATTTTGATAGAACTAGTATATAACAAAACTGGAAAGAAGATTATTTACTTCTTTTTCTAATTAATGTCTTTCATGTCTCAGGGAGGAAAATGTTCTATGAAGGGTCCAATAAATACATGAGATAAAAATAAATTTAGTCCAATAATTTAATTATAATAATTGTACAAATTATAGTCTGAGTTGTTCTGAGTTATTCCAAGGAAAAGACATGTGCTATCCCTCAGTTTATTATGTTTTAGGTTGTTTTTTAAAAAAAGATCTATTAATGTAGGTTATATTTAACTAAATTTTAACAATTAAAAACCTAAATACTTATCTTCCTTACTAAGAAAATTAAATCTTATTAATCTCGACTTCCACAGATAAAGCACTACATCCATCTGCCAAGAGTGATCAAATGTTAGGTTGGAATTTGAAATTTATAAATAGAAAAGAAATAAAAAATATTTTTAAAGACATTGCTTTAAGTAAATTTTGTGTAGAAATATCTATTTCAAATGAAACAGAAACTACAGCAGAGAATTCTTCCTATTCTCTAAAAAAAAAATTCAAACACATAGGAGAAAAATATGGCTTCTCTTCAATTTTACTTCTCCAACTCAAAGTTAGTAAAGGAAAAATAATCAGATATTCTCATCTGCTGTGATAAGGAGATTGCCTTTCACCTCAAGTTCTAACTTGGCACATCTAGTTTCATTGTGCAGCCCACTGTACTAAAAAGCAAAAAAATAAAACACAGCTGTAGACTGGGAGTGAACACTACATAAAAGTTCTAGGTTCATCCCTGGACACATCTCCATTTTACGACAAACCAATCTAGTTTTCAGTTACTCTGGAGTAAAGAGACATAATGGATTCATATTTCAACTCTGATTTCGTTTATTACAATCAACACTCACACATGAATTCACCCATGGAGCTTAGAAACTGCTGCTTGAATACCTTTTGAAGGGAAGATTTTTGTTTTGTTTTTAATGCTAGTAATTTCACTCCCTATATAATAGCAAACTATTTAGATGGTTCAATGTGAAATTAAAAATAAATGTTTAAAGATTTTTTGTCTGTATATATAACTTGTTGGCTGATAGAATTTATCATCACCTTTTAAAAATTAACTGATTATTTTTATGACTCAAAAAACCCATATTATGTCAGATACTTTGTTTTAGCTATTTATAAGCATAATCCTGTACTATGGTGTTGCTATCTTTAAATAATAACCCTAACATATCTATATATTACCTGTTAGTGGGATTTAAATGGCTTGAACTTTAGTATACATTTGTTCATTAGTTTGAAAATCACTATTTTTAATACTCTATACAATATTTGCATGGAATTTTTACCATATTTTGTTTGTTTAACTGGTGTGTGTTTGTTTTTCATTTGTGAGTGTAGGTCATCTCTTAGTATAGTCTCACAGAAGAACTTACACCGTTTTTGTTCTAACAAGGACAATTTGTTAGTTGACAAGCACTGGAAATAAATATCACTGAACCCATCTAGAGATTTTTATCATGCAAGTCACAAAATAAAAATTGGTGCTTTTATAAATATTTTAAAACTCAATGCAAAATAATCAAAATGAGATTCTCTCTAGCTTTCTATAATGATATTAGAATATACGACTAAAAGTACATTAATTGGAATCCAGAGTGTTTTTGTTTTGGTTGGTTTGGTTAATTTGATTAGGTTTTTGGTGTTAAAATGTGTTGATTCCTGATGGAGCAAGTTGTTCTGGTCAGTTGTTACCTCTTGCTGACATAAAGCAGTCACTGGAAAGTTAAAATTAGCATGTTTCAAATATTTGACTTTGTAGAATATGTATAAACCAGAGAGTATTGGATTAACTTAATTTAGAATTCCTAAAAAAAAAAGCAATATTTCAAATAACTGCCAACCAAAGTAACGGTGTAGGGTATGTCATATGTACATGACAGTGTAATTCTCACCAATTTCAAAAACTGAATCTGTTTATTAATAACTTTCCAAATTTATCAACTCTTAGAAACCCAAGAGTGAGGCATTGGACTTAAGTGATCACTTTGCAATTGAAAATAAATCTGTCCTCTCACCTGTGTCTTGCACTTAATATACGTAGCAATACTTTGTATCGTCCCATCACATGTATTTGTTAAACGACATAGTTAATGGCTGGTAAATGTTTTGTAAAAAGTAGAATCTGTACAGAAAAAAATTATATAAATTGTATTTATTTTTGCTGTTTTTTAGCTTAGACACTATAATAACGCTCCTTTTTTTCCCAGATTTACTGGAAGTGCCTCTTGGTTTTATATATATTAATATTACAGTAAAGATATACTCAAGATTATTAGACTTGTGTCACAGATAATAGATATGGATATTGCAATGTGAAAATAATGTATAATATAAATATAATTCTGGTAGCATGTTTGATGTAGTTATTTGTACAACCCAGGTCCTCCACCCAGCATTTTGAAGGTATCCTTTCCTCTCATATTCAAATTTAGTAGTTGTACCCAGCCTATGCTGTAGTATGAAAACTATTGGCCTTCTTATAATTTCCAAGGACTCCTGAGGACTTCTATTTTCATGGTCATTCTCCCTCCCTACTACTGATGAATTCTTAGCCATGTTAACCTTCATCTAACTTTCTGTAGCTAAGCTGTATTCTTTCTCTAATTAAATAGTACCAAAAGTAAGATATTCAAATTTCTGATATTCAGTTTTAGAGTCCTGTTAAAAGACAGGGTTGCTATTTATCCTATAAATGCTACAATTTATCCTATAAAGATTTTTCATGGATGCCATATGTACACGGGATCCCTATGGACATGGAATATTTGGTGGTACAGACAGAATTATGTTTGTTCTGCATATTTGAAGAGCTTTAGAAAACTTTGAATGATTCAAAACACTCAGTATTTTAATTAATTCTAATATAGTCCTCAGAAACAAACAAAAGCAAAATGTGATTTCTACTCAAAGTTCCTAAGGAATTAATTGTTCCTTATTTTGCTTTTCCCATTACCTATGGGACAAAACTCCAACTCCTAAGCCTGGAATAATCAAAGATCCTTTTGCTCTGGCCCCAAACTATTCCTCCATGAAAGGCACCAGCCATTTATCACTTATATTTCTATGTCTTGGGCATATTATATTAGTGGAGTATTTCTACACTCTGCATACATACATGTTCCTTCTCCCTTTGCATGCACACACACTCACGCACACACACGTGCACATACACATGCACACACATTCTTCCAACTATAGATAGAATGACAGGGCAAGACTGTGCCCTCTTTAGTTGTGAATTTTATCCTTCTCCCAGGGTTTTCCTCTTATGGCGATGCTCTGTTAGCTGGATAATACAGTCTGAACCTCCATCTCTTTGTGCAGTTAGGTTTTGTCAAAACTGGTCTCAAGTGAGGAAGAGTTAAGTTACATGGTAGGGTAAAAGGAGTCACATGGGTAAGTTCTAATAGAGCCTGAGACCCAGGCTAGAGGAAAGGGATGGCCACAGCCACTGCCCGAAATAGAAGACCTGAGATCAGAGTGGTGTTTCCAGCTCTGCATATCACCCCTACACCTGCTGCACACATGAGGTAGAGCTTGGAGTATAGGTAACACACTCTGACCAATGAAAATAAAAAACAAATGAAATTAGTTCTTAAATAATTAGAAAATTTTTACTTATTAGCATAGATTTGAGAAATAAGTCTTGATTTATTTTAGTCCTGGAGCTACTTTGTATCCTGATAATTTCTGAAATCATTGCTGGCTTAAGAAAGGAGCCTCATGTCCACCTCTGCTGAAATCTGTCAGATTTGAAGTATTGTCAAGCTGCCCATACTATCTGTGATCCTTTGGGCTAATGGGACCAGACAGAGTTGGATGGGGGAGGGGGAGGGGATTGCTTCATCTTTGTAGTTAGCGCTTGTGGGATGCGGGGGTGGGGGTAGGGGACAGCTCTTTGCTTTATTGTCAATTTGACTCTTTTTTCTGCCAGATACCAAAGGTGAATTCACTGAAGGCCTGGGACTTCAAAGTAGCTAGAGATGATGTATTGGTTTTCTGTTTCTGCCATGATAAATTACCACAAATTTGGTGACTGAAAACAATGCAGGTTTATTAGCTCACAGCTCTGTTGGTCAGAAGTCCAGATGGGCTTGCCTGTACTCTCTGCTTTGGGTCTTTCATAAGACTAAAACCAAATGTTTACCAGTCTGGGATTATCTCCAAAGTCCATAGAATCTACTTCTAAGCTCATTTAGATGGCAGAATACAGTTCCTTGTATTTATAGGGCTGAGGTTCCCATTTCCTTCCTGGCTGTCCTCTGGGAACCTCTCCCTCTTCTTCTTAAGGTCACCTACCTGCCTCCTGGCATTGCTCCTCTCGTCCACCCATTTAGACCATCAACAGCACATGATTCCTTCTTACACTTGGAGACTTTCTGACTTCCTCTTCTGACACATCCCTTCTTTCTCCAGCTAGAGAAAGTCTTCTACTTTTAAGGTCCCATGTGATTACATTTGGCGCAAAAAATCTCATCTCCCTATTTTAAGGGCTTTAATTATATCTGAAATGTGTCATTTGCCATGTAACTTAATGTATTTAAAATTTTCCAGAAATTATGGGGTGGACATCTTTGGTAACTATAATTCTGCTTTCTACAAATCAAGAAAAGGATGAGAGATACAGTGAAGATAATGAAGGTATGTGGGCCACACAATTGTTTCACATAATGGAAACTCATATGCATGATGGAATTGGGTCTTCAATTGTAAAAGCCAGCAAGAGTAATGAGGAAAGCAGGAAAGACACAGTTTTGAGAATGTCGGAACACCCTACTAAAAACTGAGATAGAGTGCTAGCTGTAACCCCAGTATGATTGGGATGTGGTTGGTTACAAGGCAACATATGGTCTTAACCATCTACCATTATATGTTGTTTGTCCCACAGAGAGTATACATATTGGAATTAAAGAGTAGAAGTAGGAATTATTCCCCTCACTATTATACCTAATAACCAATTTAGTTTCCTACCTCTTAAACTTTTGGTTTTGCTTGTTTAGAGGAAGTTGTTTCCAAGTGAGGGATATTTTCATCACAGGACGTGGTGTTTCCATAACCCTGGAATTGATGCTGCCACCTGCTACTTTGTTCTTTCATGTCACTGAGCCAACAAGAGAGGGAGTAATTGATCCCAATTATCAAGCTGAAATTGGATTCTATTACAAAATAGTGACAGGAAAGATTATATTTAGAACCCAAAGGATTCTCTGTGGAGCCTTTTAGTACTGCCATGTCAAATAGTAAATACAGTGGGAAACTAGAGCAACCCCGTAAAGGCAAGACCACTAAGGACCTTGTCTTTTCGGTAATAAAGTTTGGGGTAATTTCATCAGTAAAAACCTTGAACCAGATGAAGTATTGCCTGAGGTCAAAGAAAACATGGAATAGATAGTAGAAAACAAAAGTTATGTATATAATAATAATTGTGGCCTTATGGCCTATTAAAGAAAGAAATTTGAAATTCATCCACTAATAGTTTATCTATCTATACATATCTATTATTTATTTAAACCCCAATTATGGAAATTTTTAAACATATTCAAGTCAGAGACATGGTACACTGCATACTACGTACCCATCACCCAGCTCACACAATTATCATGGCCAATCTTGTTCCATCTATACCTCCAAATATTTAACACCAAAATTATTTTGAAAATATCTAAGACATAATATCCTTTTGTTTGTGAATGATTTAGTATTTACCTCTAAAAGATATGTGCCTTAAACAATAACACCTTTATCATCTCTAAAAAAATCTAACACAAATTTCTCAATACAACAAATACCCACCCAACGTTCACATTTCTCGGGTTATAAATTTTTGAATAAGATTATAAAATCTTGTTAGCAGTTATTTCTTTTTTAAATAAGGGCACAAATAAGGTTCATACACTGTCAACTTATACAATATCAATTCAATTCCTAAATTTTTTTCATGTATAATTTCTCTATTTCCTTTTTTCTTTTATCAAGAATTTTGTTAGAGTAGTTTTAGGTTCACAGCACAATTGAAAGGAAGATACAGAGATTTCCCAGAAACCTCCTCCTTTCCTCCCACCCCCAACCACACACAGCCTCTCTCATTATCAACATTCCCACCAGAGTGGTACATTTGTTGCAACTGATGAACCTGCAATGACACATCATAATTAACCAAAGTCCGCAATCTACATTGTAATCAATCTTCATGTTGTACATTCTATAGATTTGGACAAATATGTAATAACATGTATTCATCATTTTTGGTATCATATAGAGTATTTTCACTGCCCTAAAAATCCTTTTTTTCTCCACTCATTCATTCCTGCACCCATCACCAACCTCTGGCAACCACTGAACTTTTTATTGTCTCCATAGTTTTGCCTTTTCCGAAATGTCGTATAGTTAAAATCAAACAGTATGTAGCCTTTTTAGATTGACTTCTTATATTTAGTAATATGCATTTCTAAAGTTTCTCCATATCTTTTCATGGTTGAATACATTTTAGTGCTGAATATTGTATTGTCTGAGTAGATTACAGTTTATCCCTTCATCTCCTGAAGGACATCTTGATTGCTTCCAAGTTTTGACAATTACGAATAAATCTGTTATAAATATCTGTGTGCAAGTTTTCGTGTGATTGTAAATTTTCAAATCCTTTGAGTAAATATGATTCCTAGATTATATGGTAAGAGTATGCTTAGGTTTATAAGAAACAGCCAAACTGTTTTCCAAAGTGGCTGTCCCATTTTGCATTCCCTCCAGCTATTGCTCCACATCCTCACTAGCATTTGATATTATTAATGTTCTGGATTTTGGCCATTCTAATGAGTATTTAGGTATATTATTGTTGTTTTAACTTGCATTTTCCTGATGACAATGTAAAGTGGAGCATCTTTTCATATGCTTATTTTTCATCTGTATATCTTTGTTGGTATATCTATTAAGGTTTTGGGCCCATTTATTAATCAAGCCCATCTCCTTTTTCCCTTGCATTTTTTGATTGGGGGAAAAAAAAAAACCTGATTTTTTTGTCTTATTGGGATTCTCTATTTTGAACTTTGCCAATTGCATCTGTATTGTCAGTTGACATGTTCTTCTCTTCCCTGTATTTCTTATGAACTATTGTTTCATTCTAAACCAAGGCTTGATAAGATTAGTTTGTTTTTTTAAGTAGAGAGGAGGGCTATTTCAGAAGTGGTATTTTAAGTTTCTAACTTCCATCAAGATGGCTGTTTCTTTTTTGTGAAATTGTTGATCACTGATGATCATTATTTTTATTCATTAATTCACTAATGAATTAATTCAATAGGGGTTTGAAAATTATGATATTGTAATTATCTTTTTTTGTTTATTAGTTTGAATACTTCCATAGAGAGAAATTTGGCTTCATGCTTCAAAAATTCTAGTGAGCATAATGAATAGGAAAAGCAGGAAAAATGCAATTTTCCCCTTAAATGGTACCTTAGAAACATGCAAAGTGGACCATGTGATTTTTTCTTATAATGTTATTACATGAATTCACAAATTTATACATTCTATATATTTCAAGTATTATAGTTATTCTTATTGATACTCAAAATTTCCTGTATTTGACTAGCAAGAGTCTATTCAAGTTGTCCCCTGAGTGTTTTTAGCACAATCTAAAACTTGCTTCTTGGTATGACAAGGTATTCCAGGCCTGTCTTATATCCCCAGATCTGGTAACAGTCAAATATAAAGACAACATGGTTCCTTTTTTTATCGTATTTCAGTGCTAGTTGCACTTATTGGTACTTGGTTGGTCCTTGTTTCTAGATCTTTTCAGTGCAGAGACCTAAGATATATATAATTCAGACAGAAAACTCTTAATTCAATTAAGAGACTACAAAGTTTTTCTTAAACTCATTCATCTTATAGATGATATTTTGAGCCGTGAGACTAGATGAGATAACTGAGAGAATAAGTATAGATAGAGCAAAAAAGATATTCCAAGGACTGACCTGTGGGGTACTCCAGCAATGAAGATTAAGAGCAAATGATCACTAAAGCAGGAGGAAAACCAAGGGAGGGTGATATTCTGAAAACCAGCGAAGAAAATGGATTGAATAGAAAGGCACAATCAATGGTGTACAATTTGGTTAATAGATCAATTAAAATGAGGTCTTGAAATTGATCGCTAGATTTAATAATGTGAAAGCCTTTGACGTTATTGATGAAAGTAATTGCGGGAGAGGCAAAAAAACTACTTAGAGTTGGTGGGAAAAGAACCGGAGAATAGGAATTTTAAATGCAGAGTGTAGACAAAAGCTTCATCTTAAAAACATGGGCCACACATACATAGAGACAGGAGAGAAGACAGGGAATATGAATATACATGTAGATGGAGAATAAATGTGATGATGGCAGATTGTGATATTTTTCTCCTGATTTTTTTCTATGTCCTCGGTGAATTCCTTAAGCAAAGTCATTGCTGATAATAGTTGGGAAAGAAATGTGAAGGTTTAAGGAAGAAGTCATTCAGGAGAGAGGGAAAGTGATTGGGTTATTATAAGGTATTATGTTTAAAAATGCCTGTAAGGCCCAGTGAGGTTAATGGTCCAAATTCAAAACAAGCCCTGAGAGCAAGTTAGTAAGTTGGCCTGCAACTATTTAAAACAGTGTATGAGAGTAGACAGAAAGTTGGATTTAAGTCAGATGTGGTTTGCCAAGGAAAAACAACTAATTAACAGATGAACAAGAGAATGGCGGCTGTAAGGACGTGAGTGATTAAAATGATTACATGAAACAACACAGGTAAGAAGTGAAATGAAAAGAATTGTGTCCTCCCAAAAGAAACTTCCTGCATCAGCCGACTTGGCCTAATTTTTGGAAATAGGATCTTTGCAGATGTAATCAAGTTAAGATTAGTTCATTAGAGTGAGCCGTAATTCAATATGACTACTGTCTTTTTAAGAACAGAAGACAGACACTCACAGGGAGAAAATGGCCATGTGATGATAAAGGCAGAGATTGAAGTGATGAATCTACAGGTCAAGGAATGCCAACAATTGTCAGCAGAATCATACCCCACAATAATCGTATATCAGAAAGTAGAAGAGGCAAGGGAGAATTCTCCCCTAAAGGTTTCAGAGGGATCATAGCTTTGCCAACACCTTGATTTTAGACTTCTAGCCTCCAGAACTGTGAGATAATAGTTTTGTTGTTTTAAGCCATTCAATTGGTGATACTTTGCTACAGCCGCTCTAGGAAACTCATTCATTTATAGTTAATTAATTTATGATTAATTTTACATCACAATGGCAGAGTGGTTGTAATAGAGATTACATGGCCTGCAAAACCTAAAGTATTTACTATTTGACCCTTTACAGAAAAAGTTTGCTGACCCCTGGTCTAGTGCATGAAAGTAGGATATATCCAATGTAAGGCTGCACGTAAGAAGCTCTAAATATCATGTAAAATAAGTATAATGTTATTCAAAATAGTAATATTAACTATAGACAGTAGAGGTCAGAAAGGCATCATGTTTAGAGAGTGAATTTGAGCAAGTTGGGAATAGGCCGGATTACACTCTCAGGGGAAAATCGCATTTTAGGAGAGGAAATGTAGGCCCTTTGCACTTTTGGCTGGTAAATACTGTCTCCCCTTTAATACATCAATGACCAGCTGTTGTATATATTGAATGTGTAAGACCTATTAAGATGTTGCTCACTATTCCTTATGGCAAAGGCTGGTTTGATTGCTAAAATAAAATATTTGATCTTCCAGAGTCTGGGTACAGATCATTGCTTCATTGTAAGGCTTATTATTTTATTTTCTTTGCATCTTTTATTTTTCTTTCATAGTTAAATGTACATATATTTTATTATTGATTAATGATCTTGACCATTATGTGAACTAAAAATATATATGTAATGATACCTTTCTTCTTATTTAGTGCTTTGTTACTTGGAATGTACTTTTGAATACATGATATAATTTAATCCTTAAAACAATCTTGTAACTCTCTCTCTAATGAAAATTCTGCTTTACAAAGGCGGAAGTTGAGATTCATTTAAGAATGTGGTAGATCTTGAATATTCATTTAAGAACGCAAGCTAATACTGCTCAAAATCCTCTAAAAATATACTCTTTGAAAAATAATTGATTAGAATTGTAGAATTTCATATGGCAAGGCGTTATCTTTCCTGGGAATTTAGATAGAATAAACAATTAAATGCCAAAAATCCAACATTTTTATTTTCTGTTTTTCTATTTTTAAGGCTCAGAAGTTTTCAGAATGTGAGCAACAGATCATGCCTCTGTGAGAATCAACACTTTCTGGAGAGAGATCTGTAGAGTCTTGATCCTGACCTGAAACATTGTCTCTGTATTTCTAGATTCTAGAATCCCAATGGGAAAAGAAACCACACAGAGATTCAGAGATTTAGCCCAGGAGCCTTTTTTTTTTTTAACAGAAGACTCTCAGAGATGTCTTCAAGGAGCCCTGGTTTAAAAACTTCTTGGAAGGAGAAGGAGGGATCTTTGTTACAAACTTCCGTCCCTCCTCCTGCTTCTGTTCCCTTACCCTCTGCCCCCTGCAGAGTTGTGTTTTCTGGGAATCAGCAAGTAAGATCACAAGTGGTCTTTTCTTTTTTCACTCTCTCCAATAAAGAAAGCTTTATCACGTGTGGCCTTAAACTTGCAGCAAATTGCAAAGAAATGGCTCAAAGGCTTCAGCTCTTTCTATGCCCTCGGAGCTGAGATGCACGTCAGTGGCTTTGTCAGCGTGGCCCGTTCTCTGTCGACTGCCAGAGAAAAGAGGCCAGGAGGGAAGCAGAAAGAAAAGAGATTGCCCAAGGGTGAGACCATGCCCTTCAACTTTTCTTTCCCCTAATCTGCTCTGTCTGTGTCCATCCAGGCTGTCCCCACCTGACAGAACTGCTCAGAGCTGCTGTAGCATTCACCCCAGTTTCCTCTTTCAGTCTGTGGAGTGGTCCAGCCTCTGAGAGGAATTGGTTGTCTTTGATCTCCACCTCCAGGTAAGATTTAGTTCTCTGCTTTAATGTTTTGTGACGATCATGTCAGATTCTCACAGAAGAGAGGTAAATAAACCCTTGAGTTCTGCATTTCTTGTCTTAGCCATAACACTTCTCCGTGGAAATTGCTGGACCCCTTGTTAGGTTGGTGGATATGCAAGAAAGACTGGTTAAACAAGCCAGATACACTCAGATCTAGGTTCAGATCCAGGTTCAGATTTTGACTCTGATGCTTATTAGTTGGGTAGTTTTGACAAGTTTCTTAACTGCCGTGAGCCATATCATTTTCTTTAAAATGGAAATTAAAATGCTAACCTTGTTAGGTTGTTTTTAAGATTAGCCAAAGGTATATAATCACCTTGCACAAGAAAATAGTACCTATTAAATCTGACTCTGACACAGTTACTCACATTGGGAGATCAGCTTTCTACAGAACACACATTCCTTCTTAGCAAGTCCCATGGGTTTATTCTCCCTCTTGAAGAGAAGGAATCTAGTGTCCAGAAGATAAGCTAGTAGAGAAGTTTTCCTCCTGTGAGATGACTAAGAGAAGAGGATAATGGGAAGTGGCTGCCTTTCTCAGTTTATGGCAATCTTTAGAGGCTGATTGCTGGATGGTCTGTCACAGGATCAGGGCACAGAGGATCAGCGCATCTGTTGTGCTCCATCTACAACATTCTTAGGCCACCTGAACTCTTTAAAGACCAGAAGATTGATTTTCAAACCCATGTGAACAGAGAATTCAATTTTTTTTTTTTTGAACTAAAATGAAGAAAATCTGCTTGGCTTATTTTTCTCTGGTCTCCAGAGTAAGTTAGACTCCAATCCAGGATGTTAGATAAAATCTTTGCCAGGATTCTTTTCCTGGAGTAATCTGTTCAAGTGGTAGAACATTTAAGGATCTACCCGGATGCAAATCTTTCTAAATAACTGTGCGCTCTTGCTCTATTCTGCTATTGCAAATAGAGAAAAGAAAGAGCACTTGCAGGCCCTAAGAATCTTTCCATTCAAGTC
>NW_006436288.1:6443416-6452112 GCF_000325575.1 Pteropus alecto
TTTTCACAGAAGAATGAAAAGCTCAATGCTCATAAACTGTAGCTTCCTTCAAACTTACTATACTTGAGGTGATATGCAAAGTAGCCATCAAGATGAAATTATATTTTCAGTAAAACTATGTAGTATCAGTATTTTAAGCTGGATGTCATTTTGATCTAACACAACATCAACTAGGATGACTATAGTTCTCTTGTTTTTTTATTGTTTCTAGATTCTAGTTGGAGTGATTTTTGTGTCAACATCTTCAACTATAAGAAGAAAATGTGTTTTGGTGTCTCAAGTTTTTAATATAGAGTTTAACATGATTTTTTTCTCTTTAGTTAGCATTCTAAATATAACCCTTTTAAAGATATGGTTAGTGTTAAGTGATAGTAATTTTATTATAAAGCTATTTATATTTTCTTGTCACTGGCTGTATTATGAAGGATGGGAAATAATATATCCGAACTTATAAAACAGTAGGTCAATTTGAATTATACAGTTTAGTTCATGGAAGAGGATTCCATTTTAAACTGTGAATTTAATATTACTCATTTTGTATTTAAAATATTTTCAGGTTTATACATTTCTTGCTTGGTGATTTTTTATATCTTTAATATTTTTAAATATTTTTATATAAGAAATTGATGTTTGTTATAAAAAACTTAGAAAATATGGACACGAAACATTTTTAAAAAATCATCTGCAATGTCACCAACCAGAAATAATGAGCGTTAACATTTTGTTAATAAATTTCTTAAGCTTTTTTTCTATGTATATACATATGTGAATATGTGTGTTTCTTTTATAAAATAGAATGTTATTTATACTGTTTAGTAGCATGTATTTTTAAAATCAATTCTGTGATGGAAATAGCTTTATATAACTATATTTACTTCTGTACACTAATTTCTAAGGGCTTCAAAATATTTCATCTCATGAATATATTATTTGTTGGACATTTAGTTATTTTGATTGTTTTTTTTTCCATTACAAGCAGTGGATTTCTCCAGGAGTTTAATTAGAAGTACTCAGTAATTTTGTACTAAAGAAACCTGTTTAACATTGTATAACCCAATATTTCCCCAAATCTCTTTTTATTGTTCTGGCAAAATATTTCTCTGAAAAAGTAGTTTTAGTGACCAAGTTGTCTGTTGGTATCAGATAGATGGTAAAGAAGAATCTCAGTGTTCTTAGCTTCTTAGAATTTGTCTTTTTAAAATTAGGAATGGAAGTTGAATTTTATCACCTGATGTTTTACATCTACTGAGATTTTATTATTTTTAATTTTGAATTACTTTTTTTACATTTATTAATGCATGATTGACAAAAAAGTGTGTATTTAAGGTGTACAGGCTGATGTTTTGATATACATATATAATATTTTGAATTCTTAATGTGGTGATTTTGGTAAATATAGTTCTTAATATTGTTACATTTTAAAACTGAAACTTAATTATAAAAAAATTAATGAATTTGAAATTACTAGCATTTTATATAGGATCTTAGAATGTCTAGATTTGGTCTGAAGTTTTCCTTTTTGTTATCAAGGTAATTCTAGCTTTGTCAAATGAATGGAGACTATTATTATGTTTCCTTTATCTTTATTATTATCTTTCCTTGAAGGATAGCTCTTGGTAAAGCGCTCCTATTTTGTCATCTGTCCTTAGTATTTTTGTTTAGGAGCTAGTTTCAGAGAATTTTTGATAATGTCTTCCTTGGCTTTTTTTCTCTTCTGGTTTGTGTCAATACATGTAATTAATATTTGCCAGAAAGTTATTCATTTTGTCAAGATTTTAAAGTTGTTTCTCTATATTGTATATTATTTTGTTTTATACTCTAAAGTATCTATATTTGTATTTCATTAATATTGTATTCTTGTGTTTTTATCTTTTGAGCTTGTTTAGCATTTTTAGCTCTTCATCTACTTTAGTATTTGAGTTTTAAAATTTTTTTCCTGTTTTACTCACTTTCATTTTTCCACATTTTAAAAGTTAAAGTTATGTATGTTTATGCAATCAAATAATCTAAAAGTCTAATAATGATTCTTTTTAAATCAGGTCCTTGCCACACTCTTCTTGACTTATTTCCCGCTCCCTGAAGGAATCCCCTCCACTTTTCAATTGTTTAGGTCTTTCTTCTGGTATATAACTCAGTAACATACACATTGGCAGAAATAAACTTCTACCACAGTACTTGAAATTTTACTTCTAACATTATTTCTTTAGTTAGTATGATGAAAACATAGAAGATTTCTATTAACATACAAATGCATCATCTGATAAACATTATAGAGATTCAGACATTATCTTATTTTTGAATTATTTCACTTAGATTACTTTCTCAGGCAGGCACAGAGCCATGTGGAATCCTAAAGAAATTGAGGCATAAGAAGTGTAAATATTGATGTGAACAGGGATAAAATAGATTCAGAGTTTGCGAACCTGTCCAGGACTTGGTAAGGACAAGGAGGAGGGGAAATCAGACACAGAAAAGGGATGCCGTCCTTCATACTTTAAGGCAGGCCAAAGACTACTTTTGCCTAAATTAAATCTAAGCCTAAGGCACAAATTTTGCTGCTTCCTCATTTGTCAAACTAAAATGATACACAACTGGTTCTCTCTCTCTCTCTCTCTCTTTTTTTTGCCATATTTTAAGCCCTTGGATGTTACAGACCTATAGGAATTATAAGGTGTTACAGGAATCTAAAGCAGGCATCAATCTTTTCTATCAGTTCTACTAAGAAGATAGATTTAAAGGCTTGAAAGACTTACTTCTAATGAGACAATATTCAAATGGTTGAATTCCTCTTCTTCCTTTACTGCATGCTCCTATTTTAAGCTGGCAAGACCACAAAGTTAGCAAAATTCTGCTTCATTATTTATTCCAAAGGCAACATTTATTTATTCTTTGCCATAATGAGGCTTAAACTGGAGAGATTGAGAAAGAATGCTGGCAACAGAGTCCTGATAGCAGGATTAGTTAATCAAACATCTTGGTCAATTTTAATTGAAAAACTTTGCCAACTTACTGTGGTACAATAAGCTACCTTCACATCAAATTATGTCTATTGAATAAATTGTGTGATTTTGAATGAAATGTTTTTTGTTTTTTCTTTTTTAAAATCAACTTTGACAGATCAGAGTCAAGAAACATTTTCATAATGGACACTTCATCCAAAGAAAATATCCAGTTATTCCGCAAAAATTCAATGCAACCAGTTAGGAGGCCTTCCTTTAAAACAGAATATTCCTCCTCAGAGGAGAAACAGCCATGCTGTGGTGAACTAAAGGTAACAAACAATTAAAGGGTACAAAACTGTAAGTGGTAAACTAAAGAATAACAAAGAAATGAGTGGAGTCATTGGTCATGGCTGCCTATCCAGATATTTTTCATACAATATAACTAAAAGCAAGATTTCTTTGTCCTTTTTAAAAAGTGATCTAGATGCAGTTTATTAAAACCACACTTTCCAGGCAATGAAAGTAATCTCTGCCTGACCATATAGGTTAAATTACTAATTACTATTTTTCTGGCTTGCTTGAATGCCCCTTCTAAACCAAAAGGAGAAAGAAACTAATATTTATTGAATATCTGCCATGTACCAAATATTATACTAAGCACAGTTACAATGTTTAATCTATGAAACATCCACACTATTCTCATTTTATAAATGAAAAAAATTTGACTTTCGTTGCCACACAGTAAGGGATGGGGGTTTGCTTTTTAAATGGTGCTCCTTGTGACTCCAAGTTTCTGTTCTTTCTTAATACCAAATATTCACTCAACAAATATTTATGTCTTTTTTCATATAAATGCTAACCTACCCTGTGGATATGCTATCACAGAACCAGGTCTAGTAAAAATACATAAGCCAGATACAAAATAAAATTTTTTTTCACTAAATAAGAATTTGACTATGAATTTAACTAGAATATGAGCTTAAACACAAAGACTAGTACTTCTGCTTTTTTAGTTTGCTGGTGCATGTATCATCACTGTGAAACAGTGATAAGATGTTAAGTGCTTGGTTTATGGTTTTTAATTTTGTAGTATAATTTCTTACCTTTGATAACAAGCTTGTTCCATTGTTCTTGGTTTGGGGTTTTGTTGTTGTTATTTGTTTATTTAGTAAGTTTCCAGTTGTGTCAAATTGGAGTCAGACTAAGTGTGGCTTGTCATATTTTCCAGGTGTTCTTAGGTGCCTTGTCTTTTGTTTACTTTGCCAAAGCACTGGCTGAAGGCTATCTGAAGAGCACCATCACTCAAATAGAGAGAAGGTTTGAAATCCCTTCTTCACTGGTGGGAGTTATCGATGGTAGTTTTGAAATTGGTAGGTACTGAGGATGCTTGACTTCGCTTGTAAGTACCAGGTTTTCTAGGCATGACTAAAGGATAGCCTAATTACAATTTGTTCTCTCCAAGAAATCACCATTATAGTTCTACATGTTCACTGTTATATGAATCACATATTTCAGAGTTTCTAATCAGAGTGAAAGCCTTTTCTGGAAGAGGGTGAGATGCTATCAATATTTTGAGTTTAAAAGTATGTGGGCAGAGATTTTACAGAAGAGCCATATATCCTGGGAGCCCTGTGATTCAAAATTTGGAAGAATCCAAATGGGCTCTATGAAAAATTATTGTAATGATTTCAGAAAAATTTAAACTATAAAGGAGGTTTCTGTTCAGTCACCTACAATGAATAGAAAGAGATCCTGTTAACAGAACAGTAGAGCAAAGCAGGTAATGAAAATTCTTTCAGTCTTTGGTTAGCAATTGACTGTGGACTCCCTCTTAATATTTGAAAAGAACAAGTGAATAATGTGAATAATGCTGCAATGAACATCAGGGTGCATATATCTTTACAGTGTTTTCAATTTTGGGGGGTAAATACCCAGAAGAGGGATTGCTGGGTCATTCCAGTCTTAATTTTTTGAGGAACCTCCATAATGTTTTCCATAGTGGCTGTACCAATTTGCAGTCCCACCAGCAGTGTATAAGGGTTCCTTTTCCCCACAACTTCTTCAATGCTTGTTATTACTTATTCTATTGATGATAGCCATTCTAATGTGTATGAAGTGGTATCTCATTGTGGTTTTGATTTGCATTTCTGTAATAGCTAGTGAAATTGAGAATCTTTTCATATGTCTGTTGGCCATTTGTATGTCTTCTTAGAAGTGTCTGTTCAGGTCCTCTGCCCATTTTTTAATTGGATTGTTTTTTTATTGTTGAGATGTATAAGTTCATTGTATATTTTGGATATTAACCCCTTATCAGAAGTGTTGTTTGCAAATATCTTTTCCCATTCAGTTGGTTGCCTCTTTGTTTTACTGATGGTTTCTTTTGCTGTGCAGAAGCTTTTTAGTTTGATATAATCCCATTCATTTTTGTGTGTGTTTACTTCCCTTGCCTTTGAGGTCAAATTCATAAAATCCTCTCAAAATCCAAGATCCAGGACTTTAGTATCTATATTTTCTTCTATGCAATTTATTATTTCAGGTCTTATATTTAAGTCTTTGATCCATTTCGAGTTAATTTTGGTATATGGTTGCCAGCCTTGTTTCTATAGTGTAGTGGTTATCACATTTTCCTTGTAAAAGTTTAGAGCTGAAGAAACTTAGTAAGAATCTGGTCCAAACTTTTTCTTGGATTCCTAGGTCCCAATGCAACTTGAGAGAATCTATATTTGCTAGAGGGAACTAATGTATGACAATAAGTGACAAATGGCTCTGAGTCCAAATTTATATCAATTTTTCCAGGTCATTCTAAGGATAGAAATTATTTATTGGATTCAATACAGTAAAGTGGTTTAAAGTTTCCTTATTCTCTCTGCAAAACTTTATCCCAAGCATCATAAGTTTGCTGTAGTTGTTTGCAATTTATAGTTTTTCAGAAAAGTGGGTTTTCTGACCATAATCTTAATCTATTTATCTTGCCTCTCTCTACATTCCTTCCTTCCAGAATTCTGGACCTATTCCTTCCCTCCATCTCCAGCTCTCAATTCTTTTTTTTTCAGAACAATTTCATTTATTCATTTACATGAATTTGCGTTATTATCTAATGTATGCTAGACACTCAATTTTTTCCTAAGCATTTTTTTATAGCAAAGACTTTTTTCTTCAACAGAGTTTCCAAGAAAATAAAATGTTTTCAATATCATGACCTCCTAATATTTCCAGATATTAATTATTTGTTTTGAATATTTTTCATGTATTATCTTTTACATATTTAAAAGTTTTACTTTTTACATTTTAGTATGTAATCAGCTGGATATCGATTTTTTTTAATATACTGTGGTTTTTTTAGAGTAGTTTTAAGTTCACAGAAAAATTGAACAAAAGTATATACACTCTCCCCCCATACATGCATAGCCTTTCTCATTATCAACATCTCTCACTGGAATGGTGGTACATTTGTTACAACATTCGATAAACCTACAATGACATGTCATTATCATCCAGACTGCATAGTTTACACTAGGTTCACTCTCAGTGTTGTACGTTCTATGGGATTAAATAAATATATAATGACATGTTTCCACTATTACAGTATCACATAAAGTACCTCTGCCCTCCAGATCCTGTGCTTTGCCTATTCATCTATCCCTCCTCCCTGACCCCTGGCAAACAGTGATCTTTTGTCTCCATAGTTTTGCCTTTTCCAGCATGTCAAGTAGTTGGAATCATATAATATGTAGCCTTTTCAGATTGGCTTGTTTCACCCAGTAATATGCACTTAAGGTTCCTCCAGGTCTTGTCATCACTCATCTCTTTTTAGTGCTAAATAACACTCCATTTTCTGGAAGGACCACAGTTTATTCATTCATCTACTGAAAGAAATCTTGATTCTTTTTAAGTTTTGGCAATCCATGTGCAGGTTTTTCTATGAATGTAAGTTTTCAGCTCCATTTGGTAAACATCGAAGAGCACAATTGCTGGATCATGTGGGAAAAATATGTTTAGCTTTATAAGAAGTCACCAAAGTATTTCTTAAAGTACTGTTTTGCATACCCACAAGCAATACTCTACATCCTCACCAGCCTTTAGCGTTCTGAATTTTGGCCATTCTAATAGGTCTGTAGAGGTATCTCATTGTCATTTTAATTTGCAGTTAGTTCCCTGATGACATATGATATTGTACACCTTTTCATATGCTATTTTTCATCTTTGTATCTTTTTTGATGGCATGTCTTTTAAAGTATTTGGCCCATTTTTACAATCCGATTGTTTATATTCTTATTGACTTTTTAAAGTTCTTCGTATACTTTGAATAATAGTCCTTTTTCTGATATGACTTTCACAAATATTTTCTCTTGGGCTCGTCTTTTCATTTTCTTGACATTGTTCTTCACAGAGCAGAGATTTTTAATTTTACTAGAAGTCCAGTTTATTCTCTTATGTTATCTAGTAGTTTTACAGTTCTGTGTTTTGCATTTAGGTCTGTAATCTATTTTGAGTTTATTTGTGTGAAAAGTATGAGGTCTGCATCTAGATTCATTTTTGTGCAAATGGATGTCCACTTGTTCCAGTACCACTTGTTAAAAAAACTATCTTTGCTGTATAGTACTTTGCTCTTTGTCAAAGATAAGTGACTATATTTAGATAGGTCTGTTCCATTGATCTATTTGTCTATTCTTTTGTCAATATTACAGTCTCAGGTACTGTGGCTTTATAGTATACCTTGAAGTTGAGTCCTCCAACTTTGTTCTTCAATATTGTGTTGGCTGTTCTGGATCTTTTGTTTCTCCATATTAACTTTGGAGTCAGTTTGTCAATACCCATAAAATAACGTGCTTAGATTTTGATTGTATTGACTGGAGAGCTCAAGTTGTGAAGAATTGACATTTTGACAACATTGAGTCTTCCTATTCGTGAACATGGTATGTTTTTTCATTTATTTACAGTAATGTACTACATAATGACATTTCAGTCAATCACAGACCACATATATGACAGTGGTCCCATAAATTTTAATGGAGCTGTATTTCCTGTGTAAAATGGAAGGATATGTCATTCATGAGGAATTTTCTTCTCTGACTGAACCAATATCCATGGGACTTGGCAATAAATTCCCTCTTATTCATAGCACTTCAATTTTGAGATTACATCTTAATCACTCAGCCATTGACTTGTTTCAGCACTGAGGAGCCTGTCTCCCTAGCACTACATACTCAGCCTTCCCAATCTAGCCTGATGGTCTTCAGAGTACATTGCCATAAATTGTTGTTAGGACCTAAATCCTGTACAAGGACACAGGTCCACAAGAGCTACATTAACAAGTTTAAATGTCAATTCCACTTTAGTAAAAGCTTTCTGTGGTAGTATGGAGCCAACCTATACTTTTACTTTGGAAACATTTGCAAGTTGTAATAATATAAAGCATAAATGACTTTAATTTTTCCATTAATACAATACCAGAGCGAGCCCTTTGTGCCAAAGAAGGTCAATGGAACCAAACACAAACTGAGTCTTCAGTACTATACCCTCTCCATGTTAAATACCTTCTTTTTAATGAATACCACAAAGTTTCTTAATCTGACCACTGCTCCAACATGCAATAGCTAAAACCACATTGTCATGAAAATCTTTTATGTTCCTTTATCTCTCTATCTTGATTTCTAATTCCTATTGATCCTCAGATCACCTTTCATTCCCTCTTGACAGTCACTATTATGTGATCTACACCATATCCTGCTAATTTCTCCTCGATATTTCCAG
>NW_006436288.1:6452124-6463347 GCF_000325575.1 Pteropus alecto
ATTCCTTCTCTAAGCAGCATTGACTTCATCTATTTCTAATCCTGTCAGAAGGAAGCAGGGAGAGGGCTTGTGGGACTGTGTTTATAAAGCCTACAGCAGTGTACAGTGATGTTCTGGGCCTTCACATTCACTAACCACCCACTCACTGACTCACCCAGAGTAACTTCTAGTCTGCAAGCTCCATTTCTGGTAAGTGCCCTATATCATTTTCATCTTTTACACTGTATTTTCACTGTACCTTTCCTATGATTAGACATGTTTAGAGATACAAATACTTACCACTGTGTTACAATTGCCTAGCATATTCAGTACAGTAATATGCTGTATAGATTTGTAGCCTAGGAGCAATAGGCTATACTATATAACCTAGATGTATAATAGGCTATACCATCTAAGTACAATATTGATTTCTAAATGTTATCTGTATACAGCAACCTTGTTGAACTTCTGGCAATTTTAATTGATTGTCTATAGTTTCTGTAGAGTTTTCTGAATAGACAGTCAGTTGTATGAAACATAAGTCATTTTTATATTATTCTTTTGAATTCTTATATCAGTTAATACTTATTTTTGCCTTATTGCACTGGCCTCAGTATTATGGTGATTAGAAACAGTGACAATGGGCATCTCATTCTCTTATATCTGACTTTAATAAAAATGTCTTTAAAATTTTACCACTAAGCAATATGTTTGCTGTGTGTTTTTGATAGATACACCTTAGAAGACAATCAGATTTTTTTCTTATTATAAATGAGTGGTTAATTATATTGAGTGCTTTTCTACATCTGTTAAGATAATCATGGAATTATTTTCCTTTCATCATTTAATATAGAGTTTTAATTCATAGGTTTTTTTTTTTTTTTGATAGTAACTTTGTACTCCTGAATAAACTGTAGTTGGTCTTTTCTTTCATTATCTTTGACCGGTTTGGGTTGCAAAGACATATTGGTATTATGAGATGAGCTGGGTAATTTTCCTTCTGTTATCTGAAATATCACGTGTGGTGGGGGGGTTAGAGAGAGGGAGAAAGGTAAAATTTGTTACTTGCAAGTTTAGTAACATTTTAGTAAAACATTTTTCAAACTCTCTGGACCTGGTGTCTTTTTGAGAGGCTAGTGATAGTAGATGCAAAAGAATTTTGATATCCTATTCTATTTTTAAAGATCATTTATCACTATTTATTTTCTAAGTGTATCACTTAGAACTCAGAAAGGATACTAAGTAAAGGAAAAATTGTATAAATACCACAGATGCAGAAATGGTATTATGTAGTATTTGACGTACCCACTAATGTAACACAGAAACAGCCTGTAAACATTGAGTTCTTTATTGTGAGGTGGTGGTGGTGTGGGAGGTGGAGAGGGTAAGGGAAGGGAGACATATTATTTATAAACTGTAAATCAACTTTCATTTTATTTTGGTTGACTTACTGTGACACATTAATAAAAATATACACATAATTATCAATATAATGTAATACAACATTTCTTCTGAATATTTAAATGTCAAATGAGAAATATTACACTCGATTTTTCTTAAATATGAAAATTAATAGAAGGTTAATTCTTCCTGGAGTCAAAAAGCCTGGAGCCACTATGCAATCTACTTTTCTCACTATTATTATCGTCCTCAATAAATTAAATATGCTATAAAAATTGCTGCTCCTTTTGCACTTGACTAAAGCTGGCAAAGTGAATAAACAGTAGTAAGTTAGATAATTGCTTACAGATGTTAGGAAACACGCTCCTGCTAGAAAATTGGAAACACTGAGAACTTTAATGCAAGGTCACCCATCAGCCATCACAATCAATTGCAGTAGAATTACTAAAGTCTTGCTCTGCCTAGCACTGCAGCTCTTAAAAACTAAATATTCTAAATGAAAATATTCTAAATGAAAATATTCTAAATGAAAATAACTAAAACTTAAGCCCCTAAACAGTGTTTATCAAAGTATGTTCCAGGAGCCATTTCCATCAACACATTTGAGCTAGTATTAAATATGCAGATTTCTTGGCCTGCCCCCACATCCATAGAATCAGAAACTGTTGGGAGCTGCCAAGATTCTGCATTTTTAATGTTTCAATTTTCCTCATTACCCCCTTCCAGGAATTTTTGTGCACAGGAAAGCATGAGAACATCTTCCTTAAAGCATGTTTGGTCAGTTATCACTATTATCAATTAAAAGTAATTTATCACATGCTTCTTTAGAGACATTTTAGAAAGCATAATTTCTACCTTCAAAAATGTTCCTTAATTATTTTTTTAAGAGACAGATGGGTATATTTATGGAGATTTTGTATTTCATAAAATTTGTACTTATAATAGTACACATTAAGGTTATATAATTGATGTGTTTATGTAAAATAACTTTTATTTCTATTTTGAGGCTTACATTTTTCTAAAAAGTATATAAACAAATTTTAAAATATTTATGTAAATATGAGTTTCATAATTTCATTTCATTTAAAGTGAAATACAGTTTTATTTGTTTTACTTTTTCTATAGGGGATATCAGCTAAAACAAGAATATAATATGTATGTTTTAAGAGCAAATGAGATACTTTTAGAAATTTTGATAGAAAACTTTAATAAATAAACAATAATAAAGTTTTCTTCAGAATCAACAAACACAATTTAAAAGAGCAACTAAAGGAAGTCTTCTACCATTCGATTTACTGATAAAACACTTTAAAAGGACAAATAATTAGAGTGGATGAAAACGAGGTAAAAGGGTTGGTAATTAAAGTATTTTGACAATTGAATGAGATGGTTGAATTAATGAATATGAGGACAATTTCAATAGTCATCTCAGATTAATGAAAAAAAAGTCAAATGATGGGAATAATGGTGGGAAAACAGTTTAGTCAAAACAAAATATGGCAGACTTGCTATAGACATTCATTTATTTAGTTATATTCATTTAGGGATGCTGATAACTTTTTCTAAGTTCTCTAACTTATAAACATATTATTCTTTCCCCCAAAGGGAATCTCTTAGTTATAACACTTGTTAGCTACTTTGGAGCCAGACTTCACAGGCCAAAAATAATTGGAGCAGGGTGCCTCATCATGGGTGTGGGAACATTGCTCATTGCGATGCCTCAGTTCTTCATGAAACAGTAAGTCTAAAGCAATCATCTTTTTCTCACTTTAACCAACTGCATTTCTCCCTTTTTTATGATTACAGTTAATTATTTAAACTTAAGGAAATAGCCCATGGTTTGTATCTTATTTTTATTACATCCTCTTTGGGCAAAATTTCAGAACACTTATAATTTACTTACAATAATCTGCATTATTATAATACACATCATAATAATATGTATTGAAGTCAACAAAATTAAAGGGATATTTTCACTAATATGTCTTCATTCAAATGCTTTAATTTAGCTATGGAGGCAAAATATATAAGCAAAAATAAATTAATATAGTACATAGTAAATGTCAAATGAGTATCAAATGTGTAATGAATAAATGCTGTAGACAAGATGCTGGATTATGGTACACGTGACTGGCAGATCACTGACTTAGGGATATATCAACTCAAATAAATATTCAATGTTAAAAAACTATTTCATAAAACTTCTTCAGTAAAAGTTGGATATCAGTATCCTTTAACCGTGAGTCTACTTTTGGTACTTTTGTTAGTACTTTTGTTAATACTTTAGTTAGTTCCAGAGATTTTTGCCTTTATATCATTTCACCCTTACAGTAACCTGTAGGGTAGGAGAACATAGTTTCTCTTTTTTTAGTTTAGAGCTAAAGACCATGACTAGAAAGTCTGGTAACTTCTTAAGGTTAGATGTCTTATAATTTTAGAACTGGAATCTTAAAACAGGTATTCTGATTACTTCACGCATATCCATGTTGCTTCCCTTCTCTGTGATTACCTATTGCCAACCCTAAGAAGTGACTACCAAGAGGTTTTGAAGCAAGAGAATATTTTTCAAAATTATATATCAAAGAATGCTTTAATTATTGCCCACTCTAGGTCATTATATCATGACTTTTTAGAGCTGGAGATGAAGAAACTTTGAACTGATCTGGCCAAGGATTCTCAGATTGTTTATATAAATATAGTCATATTTTGATCTCTGTGGCCAATCTGTAAAGGTAGAACACAGAATCCTCTATGTGAGATCTTTCCTACCTATTTAGATGGTTTCCTTACCCACCTCATTTTTACTTAAAGAAGAATCTGTGACTTTGGAACCTCTGCCTGCTCTTTGTACACCTACCGAGGCTCCTTTCCACAGGGCAGAAGTTTGCTTTGATTACTGAGGTTCTACAAAGGTGTTATATGTGGTCAATGCCAATGGGAGGAGGCAAAAGAAACCTGAGGAAGTGGGCCTGCAATTCGCCTAACTCTTGCTCCATCTATAGCTGTGCCACTGCTCTGTTCTAGTCATTGTGCCTTCATGCAGCAGTTTTCTCAGGGGGAAAGAGAGTTCCAATACTAAAAAAGTTCAAAGTTTGAAAGTAATTGCAGAGGATAGATAAATCCTTGACCCTTGACTTAATTTATTGCGAAGTGGCTCAGCAGCTCTCCTATATAACTTTGGGCATATTATTTAATCTTACAAGGTCTCAGTTTATATATTTAAAAATAAATACTATAGTTACTAAAAATAATATCTAGCTGATAATGTTGCAAATATTAAATGAGATGACACAGGTAAAATTTTCCTGACATAGCCAGTAGTTACGCCCCAATTTTGTATATGTATCTTCCTTAGATAATTAAGCCATATGGTTTTAACCAGAGACAAGCAATGGTTTGTTGTGAAGGTATTGCATTCAGATTAATAATTTTCTTACTTTAAATTAATGAGAAACAAAATACTAATACAACAAAATCAGAAGGAGAGGTATATCTAAGAGAAGGTCAGCTAGGCAGCCAGACTAGTGCTGACAAAGGATGCCAAAGGAACAAAGACAGATTCTTATCTACTACCTTTTACATGCTGAAAGATATATTTGTTCATTCATTTTTTAGTGTCTGCCATTGTCTGACACTGTGTCAGGTAATGGGGTTACTTCAGTGAGAAAAAAATGAAATAAAATGAAAATACACACAGAATTTTTTCCCTCATTAAATTTGCTGTCTACTGAAGATTATTAGAATAACTTGTTTTCAATCTTTCACAAGGTTAATCACAAATTGTATACTTGTCTAAAATTTTTCTTCTCTAAAACACTACTTATGCTCTGTTTGCCTAGTAGAAACACCCTTGATGTCCAACAAATTTTAATCATAGATATCAGTTATTCAGGGCCTGCCCCCAGCAGACTGTGTTTAGCTTTATGTGTGTTAGCTTATCTAATTCATGAATTTAACAAATATATATTGATTATTTTTAGAGGTAATGGTGATAGAGACAAAAATCTCTCTTTTTATGGATCTTATGAGGAGACAAATTAACAAATAAATAATGATATAGTTTGCCAGATAATGTCACGTACCATAGAGAAAACCCAGTGAAGACACATAAGAGGTATGTGTGTTTGGGTTGCAATTTAAAGTAAGGTTGTCAGGGAGTGGTTCACTGACATGGTGACATTCGGGAATAACTGAGAGTTGAAGGGGAAAGCCATGCAGATGTCTGTGGAAAAAGATTCTAGGTTAAATGAATAGTGAATGCACAGTTCCTGCCACAGAAGGTAGTCAAGTGTGTGGGTGAACTGTAGTGTAAAAGGAAATGGGAGATGTCAAAATTGTTTCTCAAACTTCGTTGCACATTTGAATCACCCAAGGCTCTTAGTAAAATGTAGATTCTGATTCAGTAGCTCTGGAGTGGGGTTTGAGATTCAGCTGATGCTGATGGTCTGCACACCACACCTTGTGGACTAAGGTTGCAAATAATTGCTAGGATTTTAGGTTCTCTTTGAAATGAAATAGGAAGCCAGTGGACAGTTTTGAGCAGACTGGCATGACCTGACATATTTTTAAAGGGTCATTCTGACTACTACTTGGAAAAATAACTCTGATGGGGCCAACTTGAAATCATGGAGAATATTTAGAATAGTGTCTATAGAAATATAACCCTCTGCAACTACTGTAGGATTTCATGTATCTGAATCAAAATTGTGTCAGCCAGAGTTTGAATCTGGGTTAGAACTGAAATCCCTGACTAGAAGACTTAAAGACATTATACCACTGGCTCCCTATTCAATCACTTCATTGTTTCCTTATCCAACAAAGCCTAAATAGGCACATCTATAGCCCACATTTACAACTAAGAAAGTTGAAATTTGAAGAGGTTAATTAATTTTTTTAGAATGTCATATATAAGAATTAATGGCAAAGGTGGCGCTTACATAAAATTCCACTTATTCAAAATCTAAATAATTATTATTCTTGCAATAGTTATTTTTTGATAGATTGAATTGAGAATGCTCAAATAATTAATAATTTTCAAAAAATTGCATAATTACTCTCAACACTCCTTTCAAGAGCCTCTAGGCTTTGTAGAGATATGGAAATTATTAAAGAAAGAAAATTATATTTAGCATGACTTCAATGTTAAATGTTCTCTTATTAGCTAAGAATTAAAAACCAGTTGTCCTCATTAAATTGTTCTTAACCTATTTTGGTCAGGGGACCATTAAAGTGATATAAGTGACAAAAACTATGAACCTCTTCCCTTAAATTCTCATATATATCAAAAATGTTCTTCTTTTTTTATGAGGTTATGAGATTCATGGACCCACCAAAATGCAAGACTGATAAAAAGTAACCCATTTTTTAACCTGAATATTTTCATAACTCAATACATCTTTTCCTTACCATGATGAATAGGTTTTTACTATTAACATTTCAAATACATTACTATGATTACTAGCCTCTTCGTCATATAGCGCCTGAATAAAATGAGACTCAAGATGATGTTGTGAAGTCCTCTTATCAGGTAACTCTTCTCTGAAGGGTGCAAGTGGGGCAGAGAAATTAGCTCATGAAGGACAACGTGAGAGGGGACGTAGTGCTAGGGAACTGCAGGAAGGATTATCACAGCCCTACCATTCAGTGTTGGCTCTTCAATCTTGCTGCCATTGTAACCTTATAAAATGAAGGAAGGGGGGAATTAGAAATAATTTAGAGCCAGATTAATAAACTCTAAAGAAGAAAGATGCCATTTGGATAAATGGTTCAAAAAGTCCATGCATCATCGTCGGTTCTCTAGAATCAACATTGCAGTTATTCTAATAAATTTACAACTAAATACAGTGTGCCAAGGGCCATAGTTGTTAAATTATTGCTTTTTCTTTGACCCAGATATAATCATGATTTTCTCAAGTGTTAGATATTTTTTCACCAAAGAAGTAGGTGACTTATGGTCATTCTTCTATGAATAATTCTTTCGTTTTTTTTCACTACAGTGTGTAATTGGTTCAGATACGGTATAATACTTATGAACCAGATCTTCCGGCTATCTCTTCAGAAAACTCTGCTATTAAATGATGGTTTGGCTTGGTGATTTAGATTCAGAGATAGCTGTGAACCCAAACTAAGTACCCTAATGAGTCATGTAGTATACATGTAATGTTTTTAGCATGATGCTGAATGAGTCTATAGTGAAGAAAATGTTCTTTTTATACAGGTACAGATATGAAAGGTATTCTTCTTTCTCCAATTCCACTCTTAGCATCTCTCCATGTCTCCTGGAGTCAAACAATCAATTACCAATCTCAGTTATAGAAGAATCACAGTCCAAAATAAATAATGGTAAGATGTTTTTACTTTATTGACTAGGCAAGCTTTTGTTTTTCACAAAATTTTATATTTGCTTTAGTATGAAAAAAATTTTTGCTGACAAAATCCTATCTACTTTAATTGAGATATTATAGTGCCATAAAAATTTTTAGAATATAAAACAATATATGATGAGATCCTACAAAAATATACAGACAATCAAATCTTATGGAATGACAGGAGTATTAATTGCTGGTGACAGAGGAAAACTTCCAGTGGTTGCAAATAAGGTGGGCTGTGAAAACAGGGTAAAACTAGTTTAGCACATATAAATCTCAGTCCATTGCTCAGATATGAAAGAAATAGATTTTTCCTATGAAGTCAATTTAATTTCTGTGTTTAGCCCTTTTTCATCAGAATGGCAAAAATTTAATCTTAGTCACTTTCTGCCAAACCTTTACCTTTTTCCCAGAGGCTACTTATATTCTAAGGAGCTTACATGATAGTAAAGGGGAGAGTTGTTATTGGTGCCATGTCAGTTTAGATATCTAATCTTTTTGGCCACAATGTTTGGTCATATATATGTCCATGTCCATGTCCTTTTTAGCACAACAGTTCTCTCTGATATAGAAGTGACAATCTTGGAAACATAGAAATAATTCTTCTTTCCACACATGATCAGAGTCACAGAATTTTGGTAGAATAGTAGTGTTCTGTGTGGCTGATGCAAATGACACAGCAATGATATGTATGAGTCACCCCTGGGAACATGGGAGTCACCTCTTCTGTGTTACACTAGATATTGGAAACCCTGTGAGTAGCCAAAGGCAGGAATACTTAGCTCTACTGTACAACCATCTCATGTTTGGGGTCTTGCTACCTCTCTGGGCTCTACCTGGCTACCAGTTTCTTTTCTCTCATGGAGTCCGCAGATCTACCCACAGGTGTTTGCCACAACTCTGAGATGCTGCACAGGCAGCACCTCAAACCCCCTCTCTCCACAGCCCTTCAGCATCAATATACTCAACACTTCCTCCCTGCCACCCCCATCTTACTCTCTACTTTTAGCCTGGGAATCAATTTCTGTAAAGGGAGTGTGGAAGACTTTCTTTTATGTACCTGCTATCCATCCAAATCTTTTATTTATACCATAAAACCTTTTCACTCCTCTAGTATCTTCATTAACACTTTTTTTGAGATATCTTTTTCATGGACAATGAACACGAGAAGTCTGGCTATTTGAATGAAGATAAGTGCCAAAGGATTAAAAGAAATGTAGAAATATGAGGAGAGAAAGTGGGAAAGACATAATGGACACAAAAATATAATGGATAATAAATTCAATTCAGATCTGCATAAAGAAGCAGGAAGTGAGCTAAAGTATTTGAACTTTTAGCTGTAGAAAAGGTACAGTCATTGAAGATATTTTGTTTTTCTTTTTGAAAATCTGGGAAGAGATGTGATATAAATGACAATACAACTAATTAGGAAATATTTAAACCTTTAATGTTAAAAAAAATGAAATATGGGTTTAAAGGCAGGAAATGAAGGTATTTTTAATGTCAAGAGATATGTTATTAGGTAGGTACATAGTGTAAGGCTCACAACTCACTCCTTTTCTTCCCTTTAAAGCAATAGAAATATGTGGACATTAGACATAGTGAATGCAAAGCTGATAGTGGGGTAAATATAGGACCTTTCTTAAAAATACTTTTGAAAGATGACAGTGGGGTAAATATAGGACCTTTCTTAAAAATACTCCCCACACACTCTCATTGCCCCCAAAACACCCTAGAACAGAGCTGCCCAAAGGAACTCTCTGTGCTGATGGAAATCCTGTTCAATACAGTAGCAGTAACTATTAGCCACATATCAAGTATTTGAAATATAGCTAGTGTGACTGAGGAACTGAAGTTTTAATTTTGTGTAATTGTAATTAATTTAAATTTCGATAGCCATGTATGGCTTTTGGCTACTATATTGGAAAGAACAAATCTAAGGTGTCTACACTTATCTATGACTTCCTCACAGACAAGGTTCTTAGAGTCACACAAATGTTAGAGCTAGAATTGACATTAGAATCAATTTTTGGAAAAGGAATTCACATTATATTTCGGGAAGTGGAATAGAAATCCAGAGAAGATAAGTGAAAAACTCACAGTCACTTGGCTACACTTCTAGAAAGGGCAGAATCAAAACAAGAAGCAACACGATTGCACAGTGGTCTTTTCTGTTCCACATCCACATGAAAGTATTCACCCAGTTCTTCATAACCTAGACTTCTCCTTTAAAAATTACCTTAAGGCTCACTAATAGGTGAAAATAATTGCTATTTCATAGGATTATTAGGAGAATTCAATTTAAAAATGCCTACAAACCACTTACCCCAGTGCCTGGCAGAATGGGAATATTCATAAGTGGTGATTGTTGGGGGTTGTTAATACTATTCCTTATTCTCAAGTGACTAAACTCTTCAAAGCATATGTTGTTGATGTTATGGGAATAATTATCAGACTTCACCTGATCATATTAAGACATGGCTTATAAAAAGCATTTTTAAAACGTTAGCTTTGAATTTCATTCTAAAAATAATGTCAAAGGTTCTTTTTGTTGGAAGAGTTAAACTACTGAAGCATATAGGATTTTAAATTTTTATATAAATTTGTTTCCTAAATACAAGCCCTAAATATGGTTATTCGCTATTAAATGGTTGTAATTATAGGCAGTGCTACCCAAAGGTGAAGTATCACCCATGTATAAAATTTTGAATTCCACATAAAACTTGGTCAGCAATAAAATTACAAGTAATTTCTTCCGAAAGATAGAAAAACTTAAAGATTATGGCTAGAAAAACTTTTGTTTAAAATTTTATGTTTTCTCCCAGATGGGATATTGAATGTTATTGAAATGTAGGAATTCTAAGAACTTAGTGTAAGTATAAAATAAAAAGAAGAGAGAAAATAGTAAGTAAGGGAACAGGAACAGGAAGGAATAGAGTTTCTTGGTCAATGTCTCTTGGGAATTTATACTACCTAAAATATTGAAGTTACAAAACTTTTCCCAGTCTTGCTCAAATTACTATCAAATTATATCTATTGCAACATTTCACTTCTGCATTCTAATCCAATTTGAGGACAACTTATAGAAATGCAGAATAAATATTTAACTTTGATAGTGATCTAATTTCAATCATGTTTGCTTCCCTTTCAAGAATGTGACATTGATGCCAGCTCCTCCATGTGGGTTTATGTTTTTCTGGGGAACCTTCTTCGTGGAATTGGAGAAACTCCCATTCAGCCTCTAGGCATTGCTTACCTTGATGATTTTGCCAGTGAAGACAATGCAGCTTTCTATATTGGTAATGCTCAACTTCTTCATCTTCTTGTGAAGCAGGGGACCTGGTTATCTCAACTTTGTTCTGAACTAAATAAAGTGTGGAAGGCTTTATACTTCATAGCCAACTCCTTTAAATATATCACACATTTCTGAAGTTCACACTGGGGATTTGAATAATAAAGAAACTTCAATTAGAAA
>NW_006436288.1:6463374-6468748 GCF_000325575.1 Pteropus alecto
AGATTAAAAGAATAACTGTAACCTCAACTACAATGATGACAACGATGACAATGATTAAAAGAAAATAACTGTGAGCTCAACTGCAATGATGACAATGATGACAATTTATCGTCATGGATTTCAGATGTCATCAGTTATTTTTATTGGGCTAACTGTACCACAGAAGTATGCGGTGATCTATAGTTATCTCCATAGTTATTGCTCTCACGAATGGGTCCACAGAAGCTCTGAATACATATACTTTTTCACTAAGGTGGAAGAAATCACTTTTAATATCAAAGCATGTCTTATGCTTAACCAACCATAAAAAGTTTTTTGAAAGACTGTCAAATAGTATAATTCTGATTTTTATCAGTGGAGGAATCTAATCCTAGGGAGTAAAAGTTACTCCATTTTGGGAAATTAGCTTCTTCAGAGTCCTGACATTATTTTCTTGCTCAGAGGTAATTAAGGCCTTGAAAGTGTTCATTCTTCTTCCACAGCTGAGAAGGACTTATTTCCTAATTCAATGAAGTTGAAAAACTGACAAATTAAGTACACTTAAGTAAAGAGTTGATGAAATATTTTCAGCTACTAACTAGATCTCATTCACATTTCTTCTTTAAAACTTTATTAATTTACAAATGCAAAGAAATAGTACCTTGCTTTTTAAATTTAATTTTTAATTTAATTAAAATTATTTTTTGGTGCAGGGTGTGTGCAGACGGTTGCAATTATAGGACCGATCTTTGGCTTCCTGTTAGGTTCATTATGTGCCAAACTGTATGTTGACATTGGCTTTGTAAACCTAGGTAAGGGAACTTATTTTTATTCATTTATTTTAGTTACTGTAATTTTTTAATGGAAAAGTGTAGAAAATATCAAAATGCCTTTTTATAAAATGACAGGATGGTAATCGTTCATAAAATGAAAATAATCTGTGAAAAACTTGTTATTGATAAAATGGAATAGAAAAAATAGATGGTGATTAGAACTGGATGACCCATGGTTTATTATTCAAATGTATCCTTTTTTTACTTCTGGTTTGCCAGTTCAAACACATTCCACCATAGTTAAACCTAAAAGCTCTGGCTACTTGTTGACTCTTATTGGTTTCAGGTGTATCAGCATTTATTATAGTCACAACAACTGATAAAGTGTTTGTAGACATGCCAGAAAGACCAAGGATCAAAAGTCTTCTGGCAACAAAAATCTCCTTCTTTATTGCATGAATCTTTTTTAGGTGGAGGCATGATACAGTGAGACTAGCTTTCCTTTTGGGAGAGTGCTTGTGAAGGGAATAAATGAGAGATCTCATCTTTCCATACTTATTAATTTGTTTCTGTCCTTGTGAATATACCCCCTAAAAATAGATAGTAGTTTTCTGTTTGTTTGTTTTTTTTTTAAAGAAGTCCCAGAAAGCAGTTAGAAACAAGAAAATGTTTCATTTTTTTAAGTCCTGGGATAACATTTTGAAATCATTGTGTTAACATGCAATGCAAAACTCTTACACTAGTCGTTCTTCTTTAATCAGATAAACTGCAGAACATGCTCCAAAATTTTTATTTATTTATTCATTTATTAATTCGTTAACCTACAAAATTTTACTTCTCCTCTATTCCAGGTGCTGTTTTACCACAGTAAACAAAATAGCTAAATTCCTTGACTCCTTAAATTTTAAAATCCAGTCATGGAGACTGATATAGTTAAGAAAGTGTAGGTGTGATGAGTGGTACAGAGAAAAAATGATTAAGGGGGAGCAATAGCGATGCAGCGACAAACTAGTTAAATGTTTTACCAAATATAAAGTAATAGCAATTGAAACTAGTTGTCAAAAAACATGTGCTTTTTTTTGTTGCTCTCACAGAATGTGGTAGAGGTGGAGTATAATAATATGTTTTATAGGTTCTTATATATAATATATAATATAAATACATAAATATATAAAATATTATATATACATACATATATATACACACACACACACATATATGTATAACACTTGGTTTGGTTCAAAAATCTTTGTCAATGCTTATCTTTTAGTCAAATGAGAAATAGTGTCAAAAATAAAGTTTTTGTGATAAGATATTGATGTTTTATTTACATGTAAAAATCTTGCTTCAGACCTAAAATTGCTCTGAAGTATTATTAAACATCATTTAATAAATAGCATTTGGAGTGGTTCAGACTATATTTAGGGCACAAGGTGCAGGACGTGACTCTTTCTTTGAATAAAATCTTAGACAATATGTAAATCAGGTGAAAATGGCACTGATGTGGGGTAGCTGTCAGAAGGTGTTGAACCCTTATAATTCTTCCTCACATGTTGCTTTTCTCCTGCTCTGGGTCCCAGGATCCCTCTGCAGAACCTCAGAGCAAAGTTTTAAGTCCATGTGTCCCCTTCTAGTATTTAGACTTAATACTTTTAATCTAAGGAACAAAAGAAGAAAGTGTCATGCTCCAGACATACCCTCTTTCCTTCAAAAAGCAAGTTAATAATGTTCAGATTAGAAAAAGTTATGTATGAATTATTAAGTATTTTTATGATGTGATAGAACTAATGCCAGGCTTTTTTTTTTTTTAAAGAGGTGCTTATTTCAGCCCATTAGCTTTGCTGTATATGCTACTTAGCCATCCTCTCTCTTTTTCAGATCACATAACCATTACCCCAAAGGATCCCCAGTGGGTAGGTGCCTGGTGGCTTGGTTATCTAATAGCAGGAATCATAAGTCTCCTTGCAGCTGTACCTTTCTGGTGTTTACCAAAGAGTCTTCCGAGACCGCGAAGTAGAGAGGATTCCAATTCTTCCTCGGAGAAATCCAAGTTTATTGTGGATGGTCATACAGACTACCAAACACCCCATGGAGAAAAAGTAAAAATAATGGAAATGGCAAGAGGTGAGCCACATTCTCCTTGATTCTGAAATACTTTGTTTTCCTGTTCAAACTTTCTAAGGGATCAATAAATGATACCCTTCTCTCCCCTTCACGTGTTCAGAAAAAGAAAAAAAAAAAACTCAGAAACTATACAGAAAGCAGAAACAAAGATTAAAAAATCAACTTTACTACTGGAAAATGATTGAAGAACATGACCCATAGTTTTGGTAACCTTTCTTGATAACATCCCTACCCTCAGACTTCCTCAGTTTAGGCCTCGCTGCTGCCCCTAACCAGGATTGCTGCTTCATATCAGTCTGGATGGACAGGAAAAAAAAGAGTAAATCTTTAGGGCTTATGGCCTTTTAACAGATGAGATCTACCCATTTGAGAAATGTGTACCAGGGTATGTCTCCCAACAATTATGGAAGGAGTGAATGTGGGGTAAGGCAAAAGGCCAGACATGTTCTAGTGAATACCCTCCCTGTGGAAATGGGTGACCGTGAGAAAGTTTACTTCCTCTCAATTGGTCTGACAGTATTCCTTCCTGGAGGGCCCCAGCAAGCAATATTTACATTTATAGAATATTTTCACATTTCTAATTGTTTGGCTTCATAAATGGAAGAAGGGAAAAAGCCAAAGCTTATTTCTTACACTAAAGTTCATTCATTCAATGGAGATAGCATTCATATTCCTTTTCTTGTGACCATGACCCAAGTTTGAAGGATAGAGACCATGAAACTGAAGGCCTTGATGTCATACCTATGACTCCCAGCTCGGTAGTAAGGGAGTAGTCTCATTTCTCTTGCCTTTTACACATATTAGTTAGAAGAATCTGTTTCTGTCTGACTTATACCTCTATCGATAATCTAGATTTTATGCCTGAAAAAGCAAGTGCCTATGTTTAGATCTGAACCTGGCCAGATCTCAGCCTTGATTTGTACCAATGGCTTAATATACATTGTGTGTGTGTGTGTGTGTGTGTGCACGTTTCACACTAAAAATGCTCCTGTTAACTGTAACAGTGGAACTTAGCCATCTAAGCCCTGCTGCCAAGGCTGCATCTTCTGCCAAGTGTAACACTGTCTTTAATTACCCCCATGTTATTTTTGTCTTATAGATTTTCTTCCATCACTGAAGAATCTTTTTGGAAATCCAGTGTACTTCTTATATTTGTGTGCAAGCACTGTTCAGTTCAATTCTTTATTTGGCATGGTGACATATAAACCAAAGTACATTGAGCAACAGTATGGGCAGTCGTCCTCTAAGGCCAACTTTGTTATCGGTATGCTCATCTGTCCTTCATGCTTTCCAGTAGGTACTATCAGCTGCATCTCATTAATTCTTAGTACTTTTAGAGAAAATTGTTCCAATGTTTACACTGAAGATAATTTATGGCATTTTAGATATGAAGTCAAAAAGTAAGTGAAAATAATCCAGCAGAGTGAAATATTTACATAGTCTGTGGTACAGTTTTCTAGCAAGAGTTATTCACAACTATGTGTGAGTGACCATGAGAACATCACATAGTCCAAGTATGCATTTTATTAGGAGGTTGTTAATTTCAGATATTTGTCTTTCGAGTATAGCTAAAATATAACAGTGGACATTTTACCTGAACAGTTTATAGGATTATAAAAAGGGAGCATTTAGATAGTTAAAGGGTGTTTATTACAAAACAAAGTTTGTATTTGCTCAGTCAAACTGAGACTTTTCTGATTCCTGGAATTTGAGTTATTTAAAGGAGTTGTGTTTCTAGTTTGGAAGTACAGTCAATAATGAGAAAGATATTCAAGAGCAAAGAAAAGCGTGAAGAAATGAATGCAGAACCAAAATATACAAATACATAATTACTACTCTACAAGTAATTGGATACCTTTAAAACCTGAGTTAGCTATTTTAGTCAATGAAGATGTAATTTAATGCTACTGTTTCGAGGCATAAAATATATCCTATTTTTTGAACATATCCCTTTATGATAGGAGACTCCAATGGTTTAAATCATTCATTCTCCTTGAAATATTTTAATAATTACTCTATATATCTATCTCTGAAAGAAACTTTGTCGGGAAGGATGCTGAGGACATATAAGTTTTCTGTAACAATCCTGGATAATGGGCACTTAGCAGATGATAATCTAATTTACTCTTTGTTTAGACTGTTATGGCTATACGACAGAACTTTTACTTTCAACATTAATTGGTTCAAATTAATTTAATTTTATTATTTAATGGTGGACCTGAAGAAATATTTTAGGGTTATTTTCCCCCAATACTCCATCCATGCCAATCAATGCTTTATATTGACTTTAAGAAGAATAGAAGAGGAATGAAAGTTTGAGAAATTCTTTTTATTTTAAAATTTCCTTTGTGTTTATTGAGATATAACTTACAAGCAACAGTTAAGTCTCCAGACATTAAATGTGTAGCTTAGCTAAATAAATGTTTATACGTATATAATATATCTCTGTAGTAAACATGATCCAGAGCATGTTTCACATTTCAGTTTCCCCAAAAGGA
>NW_006436288.1:6468797-6500700 GCF_000325575.1 Pteropus alecto
TGAACTCTATTGTTATAGATCAGTTTTGCCTGTTTTTGAACTTTATGTAAATGGAATAATATGTTAGGTACTCTTTTGTATCTAGCATATTTTACTTGAAATGAAACCTTATGAGATTCATTCATATTGTGTATAGCAGTGGTTTGTTTTATTTTTCATTGCTGTGTAATATTTTAACACATGACTATAATGCGGTTTATTTACTGATTTTATAGATGATAGACATTTGATTTTTTTTTTTTTTTTGCTTTTGGCTATTATAAGTAACTCTACATGTATTTTGGTGGGCATATATGCTCGTTTTTCTTTGCTATATCTTAGAGCAGAATTGCTGGGTCATTTATCTCCAGTTAAATTGCCAAAACATTTTACATAAGAGTTGTTCAAATTTATACTCCCATTAGAAGTATAAGAACGTTCCAGTTGCTCCACACCCTTATGATACTTAGTACTGTCAGTCTTTTTCATTGTAATTATTGTTATGGGATGTGGCGGTATCTTATTGTGCTTTAATTTGCATTTAACTGATTAATGATGTTGAGGACTTTTATCAGGCTTATTGGTTATTTTAACATTCTCTTTTGTTAATTATGTTCAAAATGTTTGCTCATTTTCATTGAGTTGTCAATCTTTTTCTTATTGATTTATGGTACTATACTTTTTTCTTGATATGAATTCTTTATTAAATATATATATTATAAATATTTTATCACACACTTCAATTTGCCTTTTCACTCTTCTAATAGTGAGTTTCTTAATTTTAAGTTCAATTTTCACTCTTTTTTATTAGTGTCATTTTAAACTTGTTTTAAGAAATATTTTTCAAACCCCAAGGACATGAAAACGTTTTCTTAATATTTCCACTAGTAGCTTGTTTTAACTTTTACATTTAGGTTTTAATCCATTTCAAATGTTTTTGATATAATGTAAAGAAGGAGGTCAAGGTTCATTTATCAAAATGAAAAGACAATTTTTCTGCATAAATTATACTAAAGGGATACATCTTTAAGTATATGTTTATTTTTCATTGTTTATCATGTACATAACACTTAGAGATTTGGGAGTCATTGAGTTTGCTCTCACTAGAGTGATGACTAATTTTTTTATTTTAAATTTAAAAGTTTATTTTATAAAGGAAAATTAAGCATAGCTTGGGGGAGTGTATTTGTAATAGAAAATGAGACTGTATGTAATCACATTCCTTTATTGAGTAGGTAATAAATGAAATACTTTTGCCTATAAAATTATTTTTAAGGAGAATTAGCACAGATGAAAGAATTTGAAATTCTGGGAGACTCGGTAGCCTGCTCAATGTCATGCATATGTGGTATACATACATTATGATATACCCAGGAATAAATTATTTCTCCTAGGTTTCTAAGTTTATTTCCACACTGGACATAATTATTTTTTGGAAAACTGATGAGAAGAATTTAACCATATGCTCTTTTAAGATAATGCTCTTTTAAATTATAGATGATTGATTTTTTTAATCCAGGACCTTTCTCTATACACTTGGCATTTTCTCATGTTAACTACTTTAATTTTGCAAAGAAAATTGAAGAAAAATAAAAAAAACAAAAATGTTTCAAATTCAAGGACTAGAGAATATATGGTAAAATGTTTTTCCTTTTTTAAGTGTGTGTTTTTTTTAATTTTCATTGCAATTTCTACTGGAAGAAGTTTGGATAGGCAGTTGAATTTTCCAGTTAAGCTTTTCCTATCGCTATTAAGTTACATGCAAATAATCTTATCTTTTCTTCTTAATACACAAATAGTAATTATTTACTCATTTTTAATTAACTTCTTTGAATTTTTTAATTGATAAGACAGTTTCTAGTAGATACAATACAGCAACATTTACTATCAGTGATAACACTGATTATCATTCTCAGTTCCTGGAGGTATCACACAGACAAATCAAGAAAAATTAACAATTATTTGGGGAAAAGCTGCTTATAATAAAAAAATATTAATTTTTGTGGCTAAGGCATAGCAAATTTAGTAATTGTGTTATGATGTATTCTAAAATTAGGTAAAGGTATAATAAAAGCTGTGAGATGATAAAAATAATCTTAATTTGTGAGAAAAAAAATACTTTTATTTTGTCCCAGAACGATGGCTAATTTTACTTCTTTATCCACAATGGGCTATAGGAGTGTGAAAAGTCTCATAAATTTTCCTTGCATTTAGATCTTACTACTTATTTCTTATAACATTAAAGTAATATTGTAAGGTTCATTATAAAATATGAAATTTTGCTTCACTAGAAAAGAAGCTCTAAAAAATCCCAAAGTACTGTAATTATATTCATTACTACTTCATCTTAATGGCTAAGGCTATCATGCATCTGCATGGGAATCAAAAGTTTCCAATTTATATTGTAATTGTGCTGACCATCTCAAAACATTTAATACATCCGTCATAAGTCTTGTTTAGTATGGTAACAAAGAATAAGGTCTTTAACCTAAATAGGTGTGCTGGAATTATAATAGGAAATTAGCTAAAATTTCTCTTAGCTTTCTTGATGTTTGGGTAAATATATTAAAATCAAAAGAAAATACATACAATAAATTGAATCAAATTGCAGTATAAATTACAAATAATATTTCCATTTGGAATATTTAGTCAGTAAACATTTTAAGATCAACATTTTCTGGTGTGAGTGGAAAAAGTGTGTAATAAAGAAATCAGAGTGAAATTTCTGTCTCATTAAATTACTTAAAAATATTTAAGATGAAAGAAAAGAAGCTTTAGGAGGCAAGGAGCACATCTCATCTGATATTCAGGAAATTTACCATCAACTTGGGCCAGCATGGTTAACTTATAAATCCTAGGGAATTTGAAAGGGATAATCAAACTGACAGTATGTTTGTCCTACTAAACCCTGTGCTAGACATTGTGTAGGCAGAACTCTGGGACTGTCAGTTGTGCTGTACTTAGGCTATAACCTAGACATCTATCAAAATCTTTTGATATACATCAATAGATGATAGCAAATGAATATTTCTGTAACTTAAAATGACCAAGTAGTCTAATAATATGTCAGGAACTATTGCATAGCTTTGTATAATCCCTTAGAATGTTCGAATGAGTGCACTCAAATTTCTTTCAGAGATTTAAAAAATGATACATTTTTCTTGTTTCTCAGGGCTCATCAACATACCTGCAGTGGCTCTTGGAATATTCTCTGGGGGGATAGCTATGAAAAAATTCAGAATTGGTGTATGTGGAGCTGCAAAAATCTACTTGGGATCATCTGTCCTTGGGTACCTCCTATTCCTTTCCCTGTTTGCATTGGGATGTGAAAATTCTGATGTGGCAGGGTTAACTATCTCCTACCAAGGGTATGTTCACTCATTAAATAATCTGAAGAGACTGGCTTGCTTAGTCAAATTAATTTTTGATAGAGCTTCAAAATGAAATAATTTGATTCTTAAGCATCATAACTGTGGAAAGGGAGTTATTGTTCTGTTGTGAAATAGCTGACAATATTTATGATAAGGAATCTGTTATTGTCACCAAAATCTCTCATACATCTCTTTTGAATTTGAATGTCTTAAAGAAATATAAATATGCTAAACCCACATCTTACTTTAGGGAAGCAATCTGATGGTAGAAAATATAGACCTTGAATCTTGCTTCTGTTCATTCTTAGTGAACAGGCATTGTATGGGTTATTTAATCTAATCCAGGCTCAACTTTCCCATTTAAAAATAGAAATAATAACTATCTTTTTAAGTTTTGTAACATTTAAGCAAGATAATATACATGAAAGTGATTAACACTTGCCTGGCACAAAATAGATGAGCCATTCATGGAAACAATTGTATTTTTTTTCTTTGAACACCTGAATAACCAAATGGTCTCTATGCTACCCTTCATAGTCTCTGATGTTACCCTTCATAGTCTCTGTTGTACACAAATCGTGTGAAGTTTCAGGAGAGAATACTATTCTTCCACCCCATGACCCACATGACAGCTCTCTTTAGTTTTTTGCACTTGGTCAAGAGAATATGTATTGATGTTCTCAGACCTATGCCATCCCGTATGGGGTGGGATAAGATTCTTAGTTTTCAGAGACTAATGCTCTATTTTTTTTTTAATTAAAGAGTAGTTGGCATACAATATTATATTAGTTTCAACTGTACTATATAGTGATTTGACACTTATATACCTTAAGACATGATCACTATAAGTCTAGTAACCACCTGTCACCCTGCAAAGTTATTACAATGTTATTAACTATATTCCCTGTGCTATACATTACATCCCCATCACTTATTTATTTTATAACTGGAATTTTGTACCTTTTATCACTCTACATCTTTTTCACCTATCCCTCGCCCCCACCCTCTGACAATCATTAATTTTTTATCTGTATTTATGAGTCTCTTTCTGGTTTGTTTTGTTTGTTCATTATTTTTTTTAGATTCCACATGTAAGTAAAAACATATGGTATTTGTCTTTCTCTGTCTGACTTATTTCGCTTGGCATAATACCCTCTAGGTCTATCTATGTTGTCGTAAATGGCAAGTTTCTTTCTTTTTTTTATTACTTAGTAATATTCCCTAGTATGTATGTGTGTGTATGTATGTATGAATGTGTGTGTGTGTATACATATATATACACCATCATTCTCCATTCATCAACCATTGGACACCTAGATTGCTGTCATATCTTGGCTATTATAAATAATAGTACCATACACATAAGGGTACATATATCTTTTCAAATAAGTGTTTTCGTTTTCTTCAGATAAATACCAAGAAGTGGAATCTATGACTCTTAATACAAGGCTACATAGATCTTGAAGAAATTACTTTGCTCCTTCAATTCAAGAGTTCTTGCCATCACTGCATCTCTGAACATGAGTTCCCAGAGGCAGCTCTCTTTATACATCCACCTAACTACATTACTGGTTTAAAAAAAAAAAAAGTATTGAGCCATTATTTTATGCCAGGGTGACTTCCTTGACTGCATCTGTCTGACTGATTGAAACTGCCTGTGGCTCAAAGGCCAACGCTCCTGACACTACATTCTGTTTCCTGCCAGTTCAGCTGCTCTTCTTATGGCTTGCTCTCCAGCTTCCTTCCTACGTTTTCTTCCAAGCTTATCTATCTGTCTTGTCTCCATATTCCAGCCTTCACCACCTTCATTAACTGGGTTTCTCCTGCTGTTAAGTGAATATCATTTATACTTTTGTTATCTAAAACATCCAGGAAAATCAATGAACACAGAGTTTATATACCATTGCTTCTGGATGTTATCACAGCACTGTTAGCTTAGTGTAGCATTGCCTTGGTAACAGCAATGTAGATTAAAAAAAAAAAAAAGCATTAGTTATAAACAGAAATAGAAAGACATTTCTGGAGAGAGTAGAAGCATTGTATTATCTTTAACTGTCCCTATTATCCTCATGGTAGATGGATAGTAGTAAAGTACTTTGTAATTTTGCAACTTACGAAACACCTTAAATTTCATTATCTCACTTGTATCTTTAGAGCACCTTTATGAGGTAAGTTTTGTTACCCTTTTTTAAAGGAAACTGTTTAGAAAGGTCAGTTAGCTTCCTAAAGTATAACATTCTTTCTATAACATCATGCTATTGCTAAGCCAAAAGCAAACACATAAACAGGCAGCAACAGCAAACTTTTGAGGTTCACATTGAAAATATACTCACATAATAAAAAATTAAATATTTTTAAAGGAATAAAAGATAGTATACTCATTGAGTAAATATTAGCCCTTGAAAGCACTCACTTTGAAAGACTATGACTGCATTGCAATAATGCTATCATTGTTTAAATCATTCTAAAACTCTTCTTTACCCTTAAAAATAGCTTTGCTACTGGAAGCAGCTAAAAGAAATGACAGCACCACTGGGAAAACCTCTTCTCTCTCAGTCTGACTGCATTTGTGTATAAACATTCTGGCATATTTGATAAAATTCATAATTAAAAATTTAAGTAACAACTCCACTGTCAACACATCCTTCATAAAATGTGTATACAACTAACTTCTGCTTTGAGATTGCCAGAGGTGATCAATTTAATTTACCTCAGTAATATAAAATAGTTGGCTTTGTAAAATACAACATGTTCCTGAGGAATTATCCTGAGTTGCTTTGTTCCACAAGGCTGTTTTAATTCTGGGTGTTCAATAGGAACATTGTAGAGAAGCCTTAGATATGGTAGTAGAGGAAACCTTTCTTCTGCAATAATGAGAATAAGTCTGATGTGAGAGTCACAAATTTAGAATCCAGAGACCTGGAAGGGTTGTTTTTTGTCATTGTGATAAACATTGTGAATTTGAGCAAATTATCTGTCCACTTTGGACCTGACTATCCTGATCTTCTAAATGAGTAATTGCCCAGGAACACCTCCAAAATTTCTTTTAGCTCTAATCTTTTATTATCTCAGCCTACAGTATCCATAGTGGCCTGGTTCTAGGCTTTAAAAGGCATATTTATACACTTTCAGATACTACCAGACAGTCTCAGTTAACAATTAATGCCTTGTGGAAGAGAATATTCCCATGTGACTTCCCAGGTGATCTGGTTAAATATCTTTTTATTCTATTTGAAGACACCTCAGTGGTCTTTTGTTTTGACTTTTAAGGTACCCAAATCCATAGCAGTTCTACTAGATGAAATATTACATCAATTAAGAAATTCTGATTGCAATTTTTATAGGAAATACCTCTCAGAGGGAGGGGCCAAAATGAGTGATTCTTTCACCAAAATAGAATACCATTTTTCTTCAATTCCTTGATTTACAAGCAATCTTATTTCTTAAGCTATTACATTCCTGGAATTATTCTTGGTGGTGGGAATACAAAAGTGAATAAAACAAATAGTTTCTGCCCTCACTGAGTGTACATAACAAAGTATTTTGTTGTTGTTGTTGTTGTCATTATTGTAGGTCTCTCAAATACCTTTGTAAAAAATGGGAATAGGGAATAAAAATTAAGTTCAAAATGGAAGAGGAATAAATGAATTATGAATGGACAATGGATAGCAAATAAAGAGCAGATAGAATATTTAGACCATTGTATATCACTAAGTGACCCTTTAAATAAAAACGGCATATGGATAGTGCAAGGAGAATAAGAATAGAAGGATTAGGCAATTCAGATGACAGGAAGAAACAGAAGTGAGAAAAAAGAAATTCTGGGAGAGATGAAGGTGGAAGATAAGAGAGAATGAGATGAAACAAAAGAGGGAGAGAAAAAAAGAAGACAACCAAAATTAGGTAAAATTAATTGTTTTTTAAAAAGCCGGCTTCTTGAGGGCAGATATTTTTTCCTCCATGTTTGTAACCATCTTCTCTCCTCCCAAAGCAAGCACTTAGGTTTCCAATACATTTTTGTGTTTGAACAAATGAATGAATAAATCATTTTAAAAAGCATGTGCAATAGAGTCAAAGAGGACAATATAAGATATGGAAGGGCTCCATACAGTGGGGGAATATGTGGGAAAGAGAAAAGTTAAATGAACTGGCAATGTATTTATTAGTAAGACATACACAAATACGATATATAGCTCCTACAGGCATTAAAACTTTATTGAAATAATGTTGACTGCTTGGCAATGTTTTTCCGTCATCATACCATCAACAATGCCCATTCCACTGATGCTCAGACAATTTTGAAGGAAATGTAAACATACACACACAATATCTGCAATGCTTTAAAAGTAATGCCATAAATAGCTCTGAAAGTAGCTCTGAAAGTTTATTTTTCTGCCTTGTTATCCATTTTTATACATCTTTACATAGTAATGTATTGAGATTCTAGAAATAGACATTAGTAAAAGCCCTTAAGCCAGGAATAGGATATTATGTGAAGTCGTGAACCTCTAAAGATAATTTTCAAGAGAGAGTTGTTTATTAGTAAATTCACATTTAATGATCAGAAACTGACATTTCTAATGACAATTGTGTTTCCATAAGGAAAAACTTTGTTGGCAGTGTCATTTATATCACTCAAGAACATTGATTTTTGAAAATATTAGGGTGCTGCCTGCTAAGAGGTAATATTTTATACTGTTACATTTCTTTTCAGAACCAAACCTGTCTCTTATCATGAACGAGCTCTCTTTTCAGATTGCAACTCAAGATGCAAATGTTCAGAGACAAAATGGGAACCCATGTGTGGTGCAAATGGAATCACGTATGCATCGGCTTGTCTTGCTGGTTGTCAAAACTCCACCAGGAGTGGAAAGACTATTGTAAGAAATCTCTAAAGTGTGTGCCCCTGGGCCTGCTGTAATATGTAACTCCACAACTCAGTGTGGGTTCAGGGACCAACCCAGAAGCAGACGACACTGGTAGGAGCCCCGGCTCTTACTCTGTCCTTGTTCTTTTGTGTGGAGACAGGAAATATAACCATCACTAGTGGAACTAGAGTTTTCGAAAGAACTAGGCTGAGAATTAGAATCATGGAACAGGCTGGAGGAGCTTTGTAGTTATGTAGTCTAGTTCTCTCATTTTGCTTTTAAGGAATGAGAGAGTCTCAGTCATAAGATCATATAAGATCTGCATCGAAATTCATGTTTCCTGACTCCAAGACCAGTAGTCCTTGATGGTATTAGAGACAGAAAAAATAAAGACCAGTGTTAGGAAGTCTAGACCAAAAGATCTAGACCCAGAGTCAGGAATCTATCTGATGGTAAGGAAGTTGATGGTTCTAGGACAGTTCTTCCTGAGAAATCGAGCCAATTTGTATAATAAAGAGTAGGTAGCTGGAATGAAGGACTTCTGTAGGATGGAAGTGTGAGGTGAAGTTGGAAATATAAGTAGAAAATCAATTGTAAAAGATATGATGTACAACAATTATTAACAAACTTATCCCTCTAATCACACATTTACATTCTTGTCCTAAATATAGATTCTTCCTCATATTCTCTGTGTATATAGCAGTGGTCAGACTGCTTTGTACTTACAGCTAATGAGATCTGTCTGTATTTGACAGTGGTAGAGGGCAGAAAATGAAACCACACATATATTTACACATGCTTCTCAACAATATAAGAATGATTAGACAAATATTTCTGCAGACACAGAGTAACACTTGATTTTCTTCGTTTATTGTTATTTTGACATTTTATTCAGAACAGAAAAGATTGGTGTCTAGCAACAGTAAATAAGACTCCTCACCCATCTGAAGTCTGAGTTTTCACCCTCTCTCCTTTTTCATCTTTCTTTCCTTTCTCTCTTCTTTTTGTTTCTTTTTCTTTTCTTCTTTTTTTTTTCTTTTTAGCTTTTCGCCACTACCCTTTTGCCTAAACTGCTTGAAGATTTTTCTTAACTAGAGCCTCATTTATTCATTTATTGAATACATTGCATGCCAGGGGCTAAAAGAGGTGCTTTAAAAACAAAATTGCATTTAGAGTAAATGAATATTATTTTACTTATTTTTCTCATGTGAGAACTGAGGCACCGAAATACAAGGGACTTGCCTAAACTCACATATGCAGTGAGAGGCAGAGTCAAGATTCAAAAGCTCTTTACCTGACATTAGGGAAAAATAAAAAAAGCACACACACACAAAAACCTATATTACTACTCTTCCTTGAAAAGGAAATGCCAGTTTTAGTTCATTATTTATCTAAAACTTCACAACTCTTTTGCGATGAAAATGATAACTCATTATATATACACATTCATACATGAAATTTATAGAACTAAACTATGAGAGATTATAAAAAGTTGTCTCTCTGTCTAAGATTTAATTGAGTTTCATTTATCAGTATATTTTTTCTAATAACCACTATAAATTCTGTCATATCCTTAAATTGTGCCCATGTATTTAAAAAATTGTTATCGAGGGCCTAAAATGAGAGACTAAACAACGATAACAAAGCAGAAAGTTTCCAACAGAGGTTACATTCTAGTGGGGATATATTGTTTAAACATAAATAATTATATAATCCGATAGGTAGCCACAAGCACTATGAGGAAAAGAGAAGTGAGGATGAAGGAGTTGAGAGATGGAGATATTATTTTGAATGAGTAGCCATGGAAACTCTCTTTAATGAAATATCTGAGCAAAGACCTGAAGTGTGTGTGGAAGCCGTGTAGCTGTCTAGAACAGCCCAGCAGAGAAAACAGCAAGGGCACAATGGGAACCCATGTGTGTGGCTGAAGCAGAGGGAACGGGAAGAAATCACTGAGCAGTCAGTTCTGAGCAGGATCCAAAAGCTACCCCATGAATAGTGTGTAAGACACTTTAAGGATTTTGGACTTTATACAAGAAACCATTGGAAGGTTGAGAATAGTGATGCAATGTGACTGCATTTCTCAAGGCTCACTTTGATTACTGTGTATGAGAAATACGATAACTGGATAAGAGTAGAAATAAGTTGAGCATGAAGACATAGCATAATCAAGGCAAGAAATAATGGTAGTTTAGGCTTGGAAGCAGCAGAGGAAATAAGGCACGAGTGGATTTGGTATTATTTGCTGGGAGACTGTTCTGTAGGATCTGTTTGTAGACCAGCCATCTGCTATTTGGATAATAAAGTTATCTCTATATTTTGCTTTGTTTGCTATATTCTAACAGAAAAATAAAATAATATTTTCCTTATTATTTATATAATGAATACTGCAAAGTCTTTTAAAATAAATATTTATCTTTAATTTTATGTAAAGTTTACCTCAATAATTGATTTTTTCCTTACAGATATTTTATAACTGCACCTGTGTGGGAACTGCCACCTCTATATCAGGAAATTCCTCAGGCATGGTGGGCAGATGTCAAAAAGACAATGGATGTTCCAAAATGTTTCTGTATTTCCTTGTAATATCAGTCATCACGTCCTATACTTTATCCCTAGGTGGCATACCTGGATATATATTGCTTCTGAGGTAAACACTGATACTCTCATCTCAATTTTAAGATAAGATTTCAAATTCTATTCTACAGAATCATCACAGTTTCTTACGTCTCTCTCAGAAAACTTGTCCTACATCTTTGTTCCACTTTTATACTTTTCCCACTTTAGGTTTTAATATTAAAATGTGGTTGAAGTTTTTCTAGTTAAAAATATTTGCAGACCATTGGTCTAGAAAGAAATGTCAGTGCCTACATCACTATAGCCACTCAAAAAAATACAAGGTGCTATTTCTAATGCTGGTAATAATATTAACCAGTATAGACTAAATGTGTTTTAGAATTAAACATGATTTCACTGAACTTGGATGACACAACTTATAAGACTGTTTAAATTTCATCTAATGCCACAATGGTTTGTATTTATTACTTTGATATGTAAGTTATTACTTTTTCCAAATTATTCTTGCTTGGACTGGAATTATCTGCGTATGTGTGTATATGGATATTAATGGCTTTCAAATCAATTGAGGATCCTAATCCATAAATATGATGTTAATGACTTCAAACATTTTTGCCTATAAAATCCTCAAAGAATTTTTAATACTGTGTACCCCTTTGCAAATTAAGTAGACATCTAAAGATTTGTTATTGTAAGTGTAAATAGTAACTAAGCATTGATTTCCAGTATATTGTAAATATTTACATTAAAAAATATAATGATTTTAAATGTTGGACACTCTTTTAAATGTAAAATTATATAAAAAGAACTTTAATAGTCAAAAATGTTACATATTTCTTTCTTCCCCTGAACTTATATCTTTATTGAACTTCCCTATAGGTTTTTCTTCTATTACAATATAACTTGTGCCTGAACATTTTTATTGACTCTCCTATCATAGATCTCTATAAAACAGTATATAAATTCAAATTTTAAAATGTTAGTTTTATAACCAGTATTCTCAGTGATAAAATGTTTTTCCAATTGAATTAGTCTTGCAAATATTACTATTATACAATTAATAAGAATAACCTAAAATATTATACATTTTAATAAAATTATTAAACATAAAAATCAAATTTTATTGGAAATTAATCTTTTATGAGCTGGATTAGGTGACTTTTAAATTAATATATTGAAGAATGAATATTAAGTTTTTCTAAATTGAAATTAATCAAAAGTATTATATACATCCTTAATATCCTACAGTTTATATTATGGAAATTGATTAGGAAAGATAAAAAAATAGTACCTAACATCCACAAATCCTTTTTTTTTTTTTAAAGGGGTTTAAGGAGAACATGAGATATTTGTATTTTCAAATGGGAGTATAGGATTGAAAAGATGGAAAAACACTGCCCCAGAGTTCTCAGACCAGGGCTGTTCTTCATGGGTGGCTATTTCTTCAACATCCCCTTATACTGTGTCAAGTGGTTACCTGGGCCAAACGAATAAACAGTCTACTAGAGGAAGAATTTTCCTCACCACCAGTCCCTCCAATGAACCATGCTTGCTGTATTTTGATGTCATAGGATTGAAGAAAAAAATTGTGATTTTTGCCTCTTTTAAAGTGGAGATAAATGATATTATACCTAAGAAGAATTTAGTACCATGATTAATACTCAACAGTTATCATATATCATTATTATCATTACTATTAAAATCTATAGGCCAATGAATTAAAGCTATACAGTCATATTAAGGATGCTCTTGTTAGGTATTCTTGCACTTGGCTGGAAAATTCAGGTCTCCGCTGTTTAGCAAAAGCACTTAGTATGCCACAGTGATTGTGATTTTATCAACTCAGGTCAATGGGGTCCTATGCCTTCAGACGAAAACCACAAAAACTAGTTATAGGTTATTAATCTTTTATTGTTGCCTCAAATTATTGCAATTTCTTAGAAAAAAAATTTTTTTTCCTGTGAGTCTTTGTTATTTTGCTAGTTAAACTTATAATTTTACTTTACCCAACACTTTTTGAATATGATGTTATATAGGGGTGATTTATCTTCTAGAAATATTAAGTGTAAACTCCTTGATGCATTCATCACATTTAATTTTACATAATTTGCCTTTCCACAGTTAGGACATGAGTGGGTTCTCCATAAAAGCTACCTGAATTCTAACGTCCACATGTATTAAGTGGATTATCACTAATATTACTATTTGCTTTAATGGAAAAAATATATATATATATATAAATAATATATATGAGTATGTGTATAATAGTGCTTTTGTTGTTTTCAGATGCATTAAGCCACAACTTAAGTCTTTTGCCCTGGGTATCTACACTTTAGCAATAAGAGTTCTTGGTGAGTATAATCTATGTTTTAAGTATGGTAGCCATCACAAATGTATTTTGAATACTTCCCTAAATATTTTACAGAGTTATTATGTATAACTAAATGATGTAGGTGGTTAGGTCCCTATTATTTTTATTTTCATCTTTCCTTCATTTCCTCTTCCCCTCCCTTTTTTCCTGACTTCTCCCTTCTTTTATTCCAGAAATATTTATTGAGAGCTAATACTGTACTCATGTTATAATACAGTAATTTTGTGAGAGTAATAATATTTTTTGTTTAACAATCTTGTCTCTTCTAGCATTGGTCTATTGTCAAAAAATCCATTGCTATTATGGGAGAGCCCTCTGAAAGGAAAGAGAAAATAAAGAATAGTTTAAAAAGACCAAAACCTAAATATAATTTTTTCAATTATTAAAATAAAAGAAATTCTTTTGAGCTACTCTCAATGGTCTGATATCTCATTTTGGTAGAAAAATCAGATCATTTAAACAATCAAAGCAGTATGAATTTGGGTAGATGATTTTTAAAAATGTAATTGGAATGCTTTTTCTGACTACCAGATTTTTCAATATGTCTTAATTAAAACCCATAAGAAATAGAGCAAATAAGTCAGATAAAGTTTCTATTCCTTAAAAAACTGATATTATGAAGAATAAAATAAAATAATTATGTGTTCTTTTGTAATTTAACCGAAAAGAACTACCAGAGGAAAAAAAAAGAAACTCTGCGCTTTAAAAAAATCTGAAAATAAAATTGGTTTACAAAGATCTCGATATAAATAGGAACATATGAAAATATAACATGACCCTGATAAAACTGGGGAAATAACGAAAATGTAAATTTATGCCATCATGGCCAGCTTTTTTATAGAATTATAATTCTATAATATAAAAATGAAGTTATCTAGAAAAATGTCAGATTATTGAGCCTGAAGTATGCCCCTGGCTAGAACTGGTCTCTGTACCTACCTCCCTCTGGCAATACAGATGTGAACCTGCAATGTGAAAAAATTTTTTGAGAAAAAGAAATGATTCATAAAATTGATTCTATAAAAAATAAAAATCTACTTGAAAATGGCAAAAATATTGTAAGGCTAAAGGTAAATATCATAAAGCAAATATCAAAAAAAGGTAAATACAAACTGGGAAAAATTTTTTTGCAATTTTTATGATAGACAAGTGGCTAATATCCGTATTATAGAGAGAGATCCTAAGTATTGAGAATGAAAAAACCAACAATAAATAGAAAAATATGTAAAGGTATGGACAATCATTTCATGGAAAAATAAATGTATAAAAAGATGGTCAAATTCTCTTATAATAAGAGTACAAACTAAATCTACACTGACATGCTGATTCTTACTTATCAGATTGGCAAATTATCAAATGCTGTTTCCAGCATATAGAAAAATAGTTATGCTTTTACATTGCTATTGAGAAAATGATACTATTTCTGGGGAGGGCTATCTAGCAAAAACTAACAAAATTACATATAGATTTATCTTCTGACCTAGCCACCCTACTTCTAGGGATTGATGCCAAAAATTCATTAGTGAAAGTATGAAATAATTCTAATCTTATAGATATCAATCACTGTGGCCTTATTTATAATAGCAAAAGACTGGAAGCAGTCTAAATGTCCATCAATATGAGATTGATTGAATAAACTATAGTAAACTCACACAATGAAATACTAAGTAACTGTAAGGATGAATAGGGAAAAATCTCTCTCTAGTGTTACCAAATTAATTGGTCAGCTCTAGCTGCCAAAACAGAACAGCATGCACTGGGAGGCTCACATGACAGAAAGTAATTTTCTCATACTTCTGAAGACTGAGAAGATGAAGATCAATGTGATGACCGGGTTGCTGTCTGGCTTATTGATGGCCACATTTCATGGAAAAATAAATGTAAACGCCTCTTCATGTATAAAAAGATGGTCAAATTCTCTTATAATAAGAGTACAAACTAAATCTACACTGACATGCTGATTCTTACTTATCAGATTGGCAAATTATCAAATGCTGTTTCCAGCATATAGAAAAATAGTTATGCTTTTACATTGCTATTGAGAAAATGATACTATTTCTGGGGAGGGCTATCTAGCAAAAACTAACAAAATTACATATAGATTTATCTTCTGACCTAGCCACCCTACTTCTAGGGATTGATGCCAAAAATTCATTAGTGAAAGTATGAAATAATTCTAATCTTATAGATATCAATCACTGTGGCCTTATTTATAATAGCAAAAGACTGGAAGCAGTCTAAATGTCCATCAATATGAGATTGATTGAATAAACTATAGTAAACTCACACAATGAAATACTAAGTAACTGTAAGGATGAATAGGGAAAAATCTCTCTCTAGTGTTACCAAATTAATTGGTCAGCTCTAGCTGCCAAAACAGAACAGCATGCACTGGGAGGCTCACATGACAGAAAGTAATTTTCTCATACTTCTGAAGACTGAGAAGATGAAGATCAATGTGATGACCGGGTTGCTGTCTGGCTTATTGATGGCCATCTTCTCACTGTGCCCCGCCACATGGCCTTTCCTATGTGTACACATGGAGTATGAAATACAGAGATCTCTGCTGCTTTTTCCTTTCTTATAAGGACACTAGTCCTATCTGATTAGGCCCTCACACTTATGACTTTATTTAACCTTAATCATCTCCTTAATGACTCTGTCTCCACATGCAGTCACACTGGCAGTTAGAGCTTCAATGTATAAAATTTTAGAGGGACACAATTCAGTCTATAATACCAAAGATCTCTAGAATATGCTATTAAAGCAAAGGGAAGCAAAATGTAGAATAGTGTTTATAGTATGATGCATTTGGTGTAAGTATGGAAAAATAGAAATATTATACACACAATCAAAGGTATTTGTTCTTATTTAAAAACAGAAACAATAGAAGTGTAAACTAAAAACTAATTATTTTTTTTAAAAAGTTTACCTGTTAGAGAAGAAAGAAAAGAGAAAATAGAGGATAGGATGGAAATGAAGCTGTAAATGTAACTTTTAATGTGAAATCATGTGAGGTTTTATATAATTTTTAAAAATTAAGTTAAAAGAACAAAGAAATTCTTAAAACAAATTTAAACTAGCTGTATATCGTATAAGTGGCATAACCATACAGGAAAAATCTTTCAATGACTTAAAAAGATAGAGTTATTACCAAATCTCTACAGTTTCAATGACTTAAAAAGATAGAGTTATTACCAAATCTCTATAGTTTCACTATATTTTATATTTTATTAATATTAACTTGGGCATCTTTATGTTGACACTATTGTATATTTTAAGATTAAGCAAATGAGATATTGCTATCATTAGGAATCAATATTTTCAGCATAACAGAAAAGTGATAAAAGTATAACAAAAAGTAATTTAAGTAAAACCCATTTTTAATTATATGTGAAATATCAATATGAGCTTATATAGTTTTATTTTTAAATAATTGTATTTTATATCTCTGTCTCCTGAAAAATCTAGAATCGGTATAACTCAGGAGAAATGGGCACCCATAGCACACTCAGTGTATGATCTGCAATTATCATTTCTCAGTAATGGAACCAAAGCACCTGGGAGAAATGACCAATTCAAGATCTAGGGTAGAAAATGCGTAAGATGATTATGGGACAACTTTTTGTGCTGAAAGTAAGAAAGCTATCAGAGGCTAATAGGGATATGTCAAAAGAACACAAGACCAATTTGAGGAGCTTGGTCTAAGGTGAGATAATTTGAAAATTTAATAATAATAAATAATAATAGCTGTACTGTATTGAAATACATTGACTATATATAAAGACATGAATTCATAATGGTACTTAAATAATTTGGGAGAGCCTAGAACACTAACTCATTATTCTTAAAATTAATGAAGGGAAGGAGTTGACTATTTGTCTTGCCTTTCTTCCATTAACTATATTTCAAAGTAACCAAATAATCATGAAGGAAAATATTTATGGAAAAATTCTAAATAATTTGTACACAAGGAATAATATGATTTTAAAAATTTCTGTTTTGCAACTTCATAAACATCTGCTAAAAGTGAAAGTTGATGAAAACTTCATTAATGGAGCCTCAGATCCATTTTAACATTACTAAGAGTAACAAGCAGGACACACAGAACCACCTGTCTTCTTGAATTGAACCTGAGTGTATCCAAGAGCTGACTACCAGGTTATTGGAAATATGGAGACTAGGAGAACAAATTAAACTATGTTGTAAAGAAGCAACGAGTCAAATTTAGACTGAGGCACTTTCTACAGGACAAATATCTTACTTCAAATATCATCAGTATGGAAAAATGTTGGGGAGAGAGCCATTAACTAAATGTAATATGTTTACCGAGTATGAATCTTGATTAGAACAAACCAGTGTCTAAAACTGTGTCACTCAGTGTCTCTCGAAGACATTCAGAAGAGTTTGAATATGGATTTTTTCTCAATTTTATTAAGAAATAATTGACACACATCACTGTCTAAGTTTAAAACGTACACCGTGATGGTTTGATTTGCACATATTGTGAAATGATTACCATAATAGGTTCAGCTAATCTGCAACTTCTCATACAGATACAATGAAAAGAAACAAGAAAAAAGGAAAAATAAATTTTTCCTAATGATGAGAACTCAGGAATTACCTTTTTAACAACTTTCCTATATATCATACATCAGTGCAATCTATAGACATAATGTTGTATATTAAATCCTTAGTACTATTTACTTACAATTGGAAGTTTGTACCTCTGACCACCTTCCTCCAATTCCCCACACCCCCATACCACCCATCACCTCCAGTAATCACAAGTCTGATCTCTTTTTCTATGAGTTTGGGATTTTTTTGTTTTGTTTTATATTATTTAGATTCCACGTATAAATAAATGAGATCATACAGTAGTTCTCTTTGATCTGACTTATATCTCTTAGCATGACTATAAATTTTTGATAAGACTAAAAAGTTATATAATGTGTTGAAGGGCATAGTGGTATGCTCAAGAATGTTAGACATGCGTACCGAAATACATATAGAGTAAACGACATTTTATCTGAGATTTCTCTTAAAATATTCTCCCAAAAAATGTTTCAAGGGTGGGAGAGGTGTTGGTCTAGAGATAGAGGACACAGGAATGACAAAATATTAATAATTGTTGGAGTTACTGATGCCATGCATGGGTTCGTTATATTATCTTCTTTAATTTTGTAACTCTTTAAAAATTTGCCATTATGAAAATTTAAAAATTTTCCAGGAAATGGCAAGCATTTAGATTTTTGGGGGGTCTTTCTTCATATTATTAAGAGCAATGTAAAGTTAGTTATCATCTAAATGTTTTTAAGTGATAAATATAAGACAATATAGAGAGAAATTTTATTTAAGACACTAAATAATCCAAATTGATTGTTAGATCTATTTATCTATTTGCTCTACTTGTTCATGAGATTTTATACAAAATAAAATCAACTAGTTCTTTCTTGAATATGGAATCTTTCTCTTCCTGGTACAGAGGGAGACACCTTTACAAATGGAGATTTCCTTACAAATGCAAATCTCCCTTACAGAAAATAAATTTACGCCCTGTCTTCAGAGCTTCTTCTGTTTCTCAAAATAATCAGCTCAAAAGAGTCTTTACACTAGAAGCATATTCTGGGGGGGCATATTCTGAGCTCCTACAGATGCCCTGTTATCTCTGAAGCAATAATTTTTGGAGTGAAAGTAAGTGGTTCCAGATAATCATTCATTATAGGATAACCAAAAAGATGTACATATATTTTTAGTAGCAATTATTTGTTTATTTCACAGCAGGCATCCCAGCTCCTGTATATTTTGGAGTTTTGATTGATACTTCATGCCTTAAATGGGGATTTAAGAGATGTGGAACTAGAGGATCCTGCAGATTATATGATTCAAACACTTTTAGGTACCGTATAAAACTTATTCTGCATCTCACTGCTACCACATCCTAGGTTTGTACAATGCGATGGACACTAATAATTCATCATGTAGTTTCACTGCTTGTAAGGAAAAGGATAATCTAATCCATGAGTGTGTTCTGTTTTATAGAATATTTCTGTTATCATTTGATTATTTGGCTATATTTTTCATTTTTCCCTATACCTAATCTTGACTTGCATTTTAAATGAATGATCATTTTTTTAAAAATATGACATGAGATTCCAGAATAGAGTAGAATTTCGAAAGGTTATGCATACAAATGAGCAATCCCCTGAAACTCAGAAGCATTTAAATTTAGGTCACATTTTGGGTTTATTTCTATTCTTTTTTAAACTGAGCCAAACTGTCCCATTTACGTCAGATATAATCCCCCTGGGCAAGAGTTGGATTTGGCTCTAAATCTATTCGGCTTTTATTGCCAAACTGATGTTCAATTATTCCAGTACTTGAAATGCATAAAAGTAAAAGGTTTTCTCTGTGAGTGTGAGTGTGTACGGGGCTGAAGGATGTGGCTTTTTCACTATGCTATCATTCAGTTCAATTCATCACTTAGTCTCCTTATTGCTTAAAGCTATGCTTCAACAACTTAAAAGCAAGAATTTTTTTAGATTTACAATCTGAGCATTTTCTAGAGAAATAGACTTGGTGCTGAGCCCTGTAAATTGGAAGTTGGATGCGAATTCAGCCAATCATGTTAAATAAGTTTGTTTGATTTAATAGGCTTTGAAGTTATGTGAGAAATTTATTTTGGTCTTTGAAAGGGACCTGATCTGTGAGTAGAATTCACACTTCATTCACATTTGCTAGGGCTGTAATTCACTTTAATCTAAAGACAATATTACTTAATCAGAGGTTGTGAGTGTGTGTACAAGGTGATGAGAATGAATCATGCAACCTGTCCTTCCAAACCTTCCTGTCTTACAAAAGAATGTAGAACTAAAGGCTTCTCATGGAAGAAACTGATTTAAGCCTATAGTTTATTCTTGAGTCATTCTATTCCACAGAGAGCTCTGATTCCCCTTTAACATTGCTTCTTGCAGTTTTTCTGTAGAAGTGAATTTGGGCAAGTAACCATATGATTTATCATTAACACTTTTGAGAGTTAAAGGGGACACTATTAAAAATTATACTAGGACAACACCAGCATAAGCTGGGACTTTTGGGCAAATAGGAATTAGGTCACCTGGTCGAAGGGACTAATTAACAGAGAGGATAGAATTGATTATGTAATTAGTAGTAACTGAAAATGACGGTACTGCTAAAAAATTACCCTATTAAGCATACTTCCTTCAAAAATCTGTCAAATGTTCATAGAAAGGACTTAGAGCCACTTATCTGCATTCTTAAAGAAAATCATCCTCATGATGATTTTACTGATATTGTGGATTTCATTGGTATTGATATTTATTGAGTGACATTATTACCTTCCTTACACATTTTATTTAAAGTTGGATTCTCTCTTCTTTTAGACACATATATCTGGGACTAACTATGATGCTGGGCATAATGTCCATTTTCCTAAATATTGCAGTACTTTTCACTTTAAAGAAAAATTATGTTTCAAAACATAGAAGCTTCAGAACCAAGAGAGAAAGAACAATGGTGTCTACAAGAATCAAAAAGGAAAATTGTACTACAAGTGATCATTTGCTACAACCCAACAACTGGCCAGGCAAGGAGACACAGCTTTAGAAAAACGAGGACTTGAAGACATCTTTGCTAATTTCTGTAAACAAATTTTAATCAAAAGGTTATAAATGTGTAAATTCTTTATCCTTTCAAAACATTTCTACTTTGTTTTTGATCTTAGGTATTAGATAATACACCTGATAAATATAATTAATTGTTATAGAAGATATAGATGATAAAGTTAACCTTAAATTTATTAATTTATATACAAATCTTTTATATTATTTACTCATTCTGCTTAATTTTGCCTTGTGTTCATTGACATATCAGCTGTTATTCCTAGTAGAACAATTGTCCGCATAGTCTAAAGGCTATGAGTAAAGTAATTTTTAAACTGAGATACTTACTGAGGATAAGAGAATACTCTTAAAAAATTAAACCATATCATGACCTCTTTCAAATATCACCTTGATGATGTTAGGATGGAGTCAGAATATGGAGAGAAAGATCTTTTTTTAAACTTCTCCTTTTTATTAAAATACAATAATGGATATAGAAATATATAGTAGCAACTGATTTGAATTTTGGATTATTAGCTCTTCTACCATTCATTACATGTGCTTTATGTGTGACATTTTAAGTGACCATGGTTGTAAAATAATAAAATTAATAACACGCTTTATTGTCTTTTATGAATTCAATGGATTAAAAAAATATTAAAAACAATACTGCCAATGTTTTAATGTATGTAAGCAGCTCCAGACTTATGCACGTGATGTTATCCTATAACATATTTGAAAGTTGAATTTCTGAAAGTTGGTAATAAACTTAGGTGTTATAATAGGAATGCAGAGGTTGAGTGATGGACTTGGTTTCCTTTAGTGTTCTCTCTGGCATCCATCGCAGTGCCTAAGGGTTTCTGGGTAGAGGGCTGCTGCTTGTACAGCCTGCTAGACAGCTCTCTCTTTCTCTGCGACTGAAAAAGTCAAGCCAGGCATTTATTTCCTCTTCACTGGCTTCCCGGTGCTCCTATGACTAGCTACAGCTCACCATCTTTAATCTTCAGCTCTATTATGTACTATGTGTTTCTTCCTCTACCACAGCTGCACAAGGGGGCCTGGCCCTCTCAAGAGAAGCAGACTTAAGGTGGACTCCATCCCAGGGGAGTCTTGGAATTGTACCACAATTCTAAGCAGCCGTTAGAACAAACAGAACAATAAACAGGGTACTTCAAACAGTACTTCAAACTTGAGGTGTGTCTTGGAACCTAAATCCAACAAAAAGGTTCAGCTCAAAAATATAGTAGCCTTACTCACACAGTGGAAGAATCAAGTAGTGCAAACAAAATGGTTTATAGCCTTTTAATTTTTCTTTTATGTGAATATAAATGGAAAAAAACTGGAGATGGAAAGTTTGGGGATAGAGAGCAGAGAAATTTTCTTTAAACATATATTAATTTTGTCATTTTATTGTAATTAGTGATGCAAGGTTATTTTGTGTTTTACTGTTGTTTTTTCAATGAAAATAGACTTATGTTTTCTTTCCAGCAGGCCTACTTCAGACCTGCTGTGTCATACTAACTGGTGAGCAGGAATCCTTTTTGTCATCTCAATATCAGTCTTACTCATAACAAATATTTACTGAATGGATAAGTGAGTATATTTGTCAAGAGTTTTCTTTGTAGAGGTATAATTAAAATTCAGGTTCCTCATCCTGTCTCCCACATCCTCTTTATTTTTCAAAGCTTTTTTGTAGCAACATCCTGAAAAATAACTACTTTGCAAGTAAATTTCTAAACAGAATTCTATCCAATTTACTCCTGAATAACTTGAAAAATAAAAATTGGCCTTAAGGATGATAAAATGATGTTTTTATGAAGGCGCTGAATGTCAATGAAAAGAAAGCATATTTTTATGCATAACCATTAATTTGACAGTGGATTTATATAAACTAAACTCAGTTGTATAGTATCAAAAGGTATCGTTTATTAGGGAATTGAATTTACTAAAAGGAACCTTGATATTTTAGATGAGTAAATTCATTTGACAGAAGTAAACAGGATTTTTATGCCTTAGAAAGCACATATATTTTTTTATTTAACAAACCAAACCCCATTTCAGAAGTCAAAAAAATTTCCTCATCCCCAGGGCCAAACTTTAGAGGTAACATAAAGCCTTTATTGACATGTGTGATCCCACAATGGCTCCATGTTCAATGGGCCACTTTATTTTCTTATTCTAGAGCTGTGGCCCCTAGAGTGTACTAGTACCTCAAATAAACATCTGATTCACTATAATCTTCAGATAAGTAATGGTTCAGCAATATCATTTTAAGATTGTATTAAATGATTTCCCCAAAGTGGAGGCAGTCAAACTAATGCTGGTTTCTTCCATTACATAATAATGCCTCTAAAACAAGTAATTTCTATGCTCTGTTTCAGGTTAGATATTTATTAACAGTACAAAATTAGGTTTTATTTTTATTGTATCTGTAATTTTCTCTATTAAGATCTTTAATTGTTCTACCTGATGTTTGGTTTTACTTTTGTTATATTGCTTATTACATTTTTTTTTGTTTCTTTATGTTTTCCTTTTATTCTACCATATGCTATATGTACTATAGTTTTGCTTTTATTTCCTGCTAACAATATGGAAGTTATAGCTACTTCTTTAGCAATCTGAAAAATATTCTGCATTTGGTTATCCAAACACACTGATACTATTTTACTCTTTTATAATTGCCAAGAATCAAATTTAAATAGTCTATTGACTCTATTTGTGTAAAATTAAACATTTAAAATGTTAAATTTAAGACTTAAAACATAAGACTAGAAGCCATAAAACTCTAAGATATATCACATATATAAATATCACTGGGTTTTGTAACAGATTAGAAAAAAATGACATAAGAAGCATCAACTTTGAAAAAGGGGAGTCAATACTCTCACAGAAATGCCAATCACTTCCCAAGAAACACCTAAAGAATCAGCTGAACAAACTAAACCAAGAACAGACTTGGTAAAGGACAGTTACAATATAAACATGAAACAATTAACTGCTTTGCTAAATCTGTTACACATAAAATAGAATAAAAGATCCTAAATAATCTTTTTAGAAAATAAAATAGAACAAAACATTCCAAATCATAATAACAACACAACTATTGAAGACTAGAAGTAAACTAATAAGAATATTTGGTATGTATATTTTAAGAAGAATTATAAAATTTTACTGAAGAACATAAGTCATGTTCTTGATGGGGAAGACTCAATATTATAAAAACACCATTTTTCTTTTCCTTTTATATTTTATTTTTTTTCAGATGAGGCAACCCTTGGTTGACCTCACAGATTGCAAGGACTTTGTCAGCTTACAATCCCTTATTTTTTATTTTTTACGCTCACAGCACATGGTCTTCCTAGGTGATCTTCCATCCACGTACTAACCAGGCCCAACCTTGCTTAGCTTCCAAGATCAGATGGAATCAGGCTTGTTCAGGGTGGCATGACTGTAGACTAAAAACACCATTTTTCAAAGTTGATACTTATGTCATATTTTCTTGTCAAAAAAAAACCCCAGTGATATTTATATATGTCAATTATACGTGTCAATATTTATATCTACAATTACAATCTACTTATAACATTCTGCTTTTTTGAAATCATCCAGCACCTCCCAACATTGTCAGGAAACCTCAGAATTCCTTGGTAAAATCTGTGACCTTACAGGATCTGGTCCCTGACAACCTCCGCATCTCCCACAACACCTCTACCTCAAATTCTTCACCTAGATTCCCTGACCACACTGTACTACATGCAGTTTCCTGAATGTATATCTATGTAGAAAATGTTTTCTCCTTTTTTCGCTTTCACCCTTTTTCCCTGTTCAGGGCTTCTCATACTTTATTGTGTCCATGAGTCACCTGAGGATCTGGTTTAATATGCAGTTGTGATTCAGTAGTTCTGAGGTGAGGTCTGAGATTCTGCATTTCTAATTAGCTCTGTAGAGCAGTAGCATCCCATTTTTAGCAAGAACCTGGCTAACTACTATTTCTTTTTGACGGTTTAGTTCAATCACTTCTGTTTGTCTTCTCCTGGACCTCACCTTTGCAGTACCCCCATAGTACCAGGCAATGTGCTAGTGGAGTCTTTTATGGTAGAGACTCTTTTATCAGTTTGTATTAACTTATACATTATCTGACACATATGACAAAATCAATATTGAATAAATGAATTAATTAATGGTATGGGAAAAATAAACTTCATTTAGGAATTGAGAACAGGATTAATAAAATCACACCTTATACAATTCTTCCAGAAATTTATATATTTTTTATTGAATTTACATCAGAAAGAATTTGGCAAGAATAGAATAGAATAGACTGGAATAAAATGGAATAGAATAATAAAATAAAAATAGGTTAAGTGCTCTAAAGCAGGGGTTCCCAACCCCCGGGCCACGGACCAGTACCGGTCCATGGTCAGTTAGGAACCAAGCTGCACAAGAGTAGGTGAGCAGCAGGTGAGCGAAGCTTCATCTGTTTTTGTAGCCGCTCCCCAGCAGTAACATCACCTCCTCAGCTCCACCTCAGCTCTGCCTCAGATCATCAGGCATTAGATGCTCATAGGAGCACTGGTCCCTGGTGCCAAAAATGTTAGGGACCGCTGCTCTAAAAGTAGTCTCAATCTTTAGAAATTGTGAATATACTAGAAAAATACAACCAATAATGAAGAACTGTTTTCTATTACCTAAGTAAGTAGGATATTTGATGCACTGTATAAATAATTTTTCCAGAAAAACTCAATTTCAATTTAAATATGTATTTTATCTTGCGGCATTTCTATAATCCTTTAATTTTGCATATTTCTTTTGAGTCTATAAAGTATTTTAGCATATACATTTTTACCCTCTTAATTCTACATAATCTAAAAGATCAATAATATTTTTCTGATTATAAATGAAAAACCTGAGACCATAAAAGGATTATAGAGTTACTAGACTTTCTAAGTTCATTCAGTCAGATATTGGCAGAGCAGGAGTTCAAACCCACATCTTTCGATGCCTAGTCCAGTGCTCATTTATCTTATCTGGTTGAAACTTTTTCAAAGCCCCAACTTAGCAGAGATGGTGATATGATATAGGGTACCATATCCATAATATTCAGTTTTTATTTTGATAAAATCCAATTTTTGCCTCTGTTCCAAAATTTTTGCCTTTACTTAAGCAACAAAATTAGTTTACCTATGTTATTGTTTTCTTTTTTTCTTTCTCTTTCTGGCCTAAATTTCAGGGCTGACTAAAACAATTGACATGAGAAAAAAAAAAAAAAGTTTGGTGGCTCACATCCTGCAAAAACCCCTATAATGACTGTAGGGCTAACCAAAGAACACAGAGTTCCTACTACCATAGTAATCAAAGTATCAGCACTGGATCTCAGAAATCCTTAGTTAAGAGACAAGTGGTTTAGGGACACAAAATCAACTTACTTATTAGCTGTGCTGAGGTAGCTAGCTGGGCCCTGACCTCTTGTCCAACAAAACCTGTCATTGACCAAACTGAGTTGAAAATGAAGGACTTTGAAGTCCAAGGTGGACTAACCTGAGATAAAAATTGGTCCGAGAAACCTCGATAACTTTGTAAATAAAGCACTCTCATGCTATAGTATATAATTTTTGGCATTATATATATTTAATGTTACCAGGCCTTGCATAATCAAGAGCAGTTACCTCTCAGATCTCATTTCTTCCCATTCCTCCTACACTCACCCTGCTCTACTTAGCCTCCTTTCTGTTTCCCCAACACATCAAGCAGCCTCTACATAAGGTCTTCGCACTTCCTGAGTCCTCTGCTTATAACATCTTGTCCCCTAGGACTTGATCTCTTTCATTCTCTCTTTGTTCAAACATCAGCCTTTTGAAAGCCTTCTCTGAAGAGCATGTGCTGTTCCACTTTATCCCATCAACTTTATTTATTTTTCTCAATAGCAGTTATCATCTCTTTAATATATATCTTCTTGCTATTTTATTTATTGTCTGCAAGTTCTACAATGTGTTAAGGAATCGTTGTTATTCCCCACTATAATGGACCTGGAAAAGAGCAGCACCCGATGACCCGAATAAAATATCCCAGATTTGAGAGAGGCAGGACAATTCAGTAAAAAAGGCTTCTTATCTGTTGGGAAAAAAAAATCAAATTGCTGCTAAGAAATGTGTAAGTAGATATCACATACTGTAAGCTAATAAACTTTTTACATAGGCTTTACATGAGTGACTCTTTCACAGCAAGGCTTTCCTAAGGTATTATTTACAGTTAATTGGACTTTACTGCTGAGGTTACTCTGGTTCATCTACACATAAGACTTTTTAATAGACTACATTTTCTAACATTCAGCTTCCAACATCAGTAACACTCAATCTTAGGTTAACAGAGCTTTAGGTCATGTCTGCCTTGGATTAACTCCATACTTTAAAAATCCAAGTACTGATTTATTTCATGCCTAAAGCCAATGCGATTGGAACATACTCCATGCTTCATAAACAAAATACTTTGGTAGTGAAAGATTCCAATTCCAAGACATAAAAGTACTCAGGAGGCTAACAAGTGCATTTGTTTTGCCTTATTCAAAAACATATTAAAAAACAACAGCAACAATAACCATAACACCCTGCCAGAACCCTGGCCATGTTGAAATCATGTAGTTTACTGCAATTCTGCTTGTGATGAGTGTTCCTTATTGTGTGCTTTTAAATGGAGTATTTGCCATTCTAAATCTGGGCCTGGATTGCCTGGGAGTTTGCCAAGTGCCATGTCTGTACTTGGACATCACTTACCCTCATGCCCACTTTACCATATGTCAAAGAATCCAGTTACTCTCATGATGGGGGCGCTCTGATTCTTTCTCAAACATTCTACAGTCTCTAGCCTGGGGCATCTGTTACTACTGATGTGTGCCTACAAGCCAGAGTTCTTTTTTTGACCTGCTATTTCCATACCTCCCATTCCTTCAACTTCTAGGATCGAGAATAGAGATGAGAGATGAAGAAGGCAGTTACCACCTGTATTATTTTCCTGTTGCTACTATACACAGTATCACAAACTTGGCAGCTTAATACAACACAAATGTATTATCTCAAAGCTCTGGAGGTCGCAAGTCTGAAATCAGTTTCACTAGACTAATGTCAAAGTGTCAGCAGGGCTGGTTCCTTCTGGAAGCTCTGAAGGGAGAATCTTGTTTCCTTCCTTTTTTCAGCTTTTAGTAACCTTGTATTTCTTGTCACGTGACCTTTCTTGTTCAAAGTGCATAGCTACAATCTCTGCTTCTATCATCACATCATCTTCTCTTCCGACTGTAGTCAAATCTTCCTCTACTTCTCTCTTAAAAGACACTTCTGATTATATTTAAGGCCTATCCAGATTACTCAGGATCCTCTCCCCATTTTAAGATTCTTAACAATCACATCTGCAAAGTCCATTTTGCCATTTAATGCAACTTTCATAGGTTCCAGGGATTGGGACGTAGCTATCTTTGGGACCCCTTATTCAGCCTCCACATCATCATTATCCATTGTCCTTCAATTTGCTTTTATATATTATCCATATTTGAAAAGGGACACTACTGAGCTCTTATATCCTGAGAAGAGACACCATTTAAACTTCTATTTAATCGTTTACCATTTATTTAACAACTATTCAATGGATAGCTGCTATGTAGCCAGAATTGTGTTGGCCTTTGAAGCAAACATCACAGATATATCCCTGCCTGCACAAGACACATTATTCCATTATTAAATCATGTATAACTTCCCCTTACTCCCCTGCTGCTGTGGATTTGCCCTTCCAAGTCCAGTCCTGCCTTCCTGCCCCTAATGCAAGCAGCACTGTCTTTCTGGGAGGATAGAACAAGAACAGAATTCATTTTACCATGTAATATGATTAATTTATTAGTATTAAAAACTACTCGGATGATGTTTTATTCTTTTGTTATTATGTTTATTTCACTTAACGTGAAGCTGCATGGAAAAATATTGTAATGCCTTAGGCATGGGTTAAATTTGTGAAGGCTCCTAATCTCTTTTGAATAGGGATTAGTAACTGCATAAATACTGCCCAAGAAATAGCTGATTCTTAGAAAATGAAAGCTACTCTTGCCGAGAAGTGCTAAATGACTACTGGGCCTTGTGAACTGTTTATAGTATCCATCTTTACAGATAAGAGTCTGCTTCCACCTACTGGCTGAAGAATTTCACAATCTTCAGTACTACACAGGTAATTTCTCCTTGGATCTTTGTATTTTTTCTGATGAGTAGGCATAATGTCAGCTTCTGTCCACCTAGGACCTCTTTACTCCCAAACCTTCCAGCTTTTTCTAGTCCTAGCTTCTGGAGTGATTGATGAAACTAGCCAGCATGTTGTGTTATAAAATTTTTAAGGCAGCTATAGATATCCAAGAAGACATCTGAAGCCATGAAGGCATCTTTGGGACACAGAGCACACTTAAAGAGGCCTGAGGAAAATAGGCAAGATGATTCAAAGAAGCAAAGGAAATTTTAGGAGACATTTGATAGCAAGATTTGAGGACAAGAGATTTCTGTTGCTCCAAAGACAATTTGGGAGATTGTGACTAGTCTTGGTTATTTTATGTGAGAGCAAACAATTTGAGAATTTTCTAAGAAAGTTGGAATTTTCAGAAAAAAATATTTAGTTTATAGTCTGTAGTGTTAAGAATAACAAGAAACTAAAACTAATTAAGATTTCTATTACAGAAAACCAAATGTTATACTGGTGCTATTAAATAAGACACAAATTTTTGCCCTTTAAATATGAAAAATATTCTGAATTTGGGGCAAAGAGAACTAGAAAGAGTTAAGGGAAGAAATATCTACATCATACAAAATAGATTATGGAACTCCATCGAGTAGTTCTATGGAATTAGCATGAATATGGTCTATGCTCAAATAGATGTAAAATGAAACAATAGTGAGTTTCCATTTTGCAACTAATTGTCCAAGATTGAAAAAAATATATATGTGACTGATAGATATGAATTGAGAGGAGCAATATATATGGAGGAATTGTTATTGATAGAATCTTTCTGAAAAGTAATTTGAAAAGAGAGTTTTGAAAGGTTTACACTCTTTGAATTAGTAATTTTGGTTCTAGGGTAGTATACTACAGAAATACTCATAGATGTATTTAAATACTTGTGTAAAAAGATGTTCATTGCAGTATTGTTTATAATTTTAAAAACCCTGTTATAATAGCTGCTACATATTGAGTGATTATAGTGTTTCTGACAGTGTGCTTGATCCCTGATCCTGAATGACAGCAGGAAATGAAGGGGAAAGTAAAGAGAAGAGGAGAAAAAGAGAAATAATATAAGAAAATAGAAGTAATAGAGCATTGCCTATCCCCTCTTTTTCCTAACAGCCTCATGAATTGATATTTCAAGTCTTGGAAAGAGATAGATTAAAGACGAAAGCCTTAGGAGTGGTTTAAGTGAAACTTTGTGAAATCTCTGTGAAACCTTCTGCTCCACCTCAACCATGGTACATATTGATGCTCTGAAATTATGTTGTCCAATTAAGTAGAAACTAACTATATATGGCCCCTTAAATCTAAATTAAATAAAATAAAAAATTTAATTCTTTGGTCATACTAGCCACATTTGAAGTGCTCGATAGCCACACGTACCTAGTTGCTACCGCATCTGAGAATATACTCGTAGAACATTTTCATCATCAGAGAAAATGCTTTTGCACAGCACGACTCTGAAGACTCAACAGAGACAGCCTTGGATGGAATTTCTATGCTTTGTTGGGCAGCAGAAAAATTGTAATCCATTTTTTGATTTGTCACCACCTAGAATTGGTCCTAGATAAAAAATTTAGATTTCCACTTTTTCTTTCATCTCATTCCCTTAATTACTCCCAGTATACAAATCCTCCTAATTCATTGAATCTTCAATTTATTGGCCCCTTTATTTTCTCCCTATCTATTAATACATTAAAAATGTTCAATAAAAATATCATAAAGTATGATGATTATACAGATAATACATATCTGGTATATACTTTTTCCTACTTTAAGGAAGTTCTAGTCATAGTTTGATAAGTTTTTTAATCATGAGTATGTGAAGAAGTTTATCAAATGCTTTTTCTGCATTTTTTGCAATGATTATGTAAGTTTAAGATTTTTTTTTGCTCTTCATTCTACCGATGGACTGAGTTACATTAATTGACTTTTGAATCTTAAGTCATTCATTAATGATAATAAGTACTCTCAGGAAACTAGAAAGAAAAGAGAACTTCTTTAACCTACATTTACAAAAACACACAGCTAGCATCATACTTAATTGTGAAAGACTGAAAACGTTCTCCTCTAGTATTGGGAACAAGGCAAGGATGTTTGCTTTCACCACTCCTATTTTGGGATATCATAGTCCAGAGAAGACACTGAAGGTTCTAGACAATATAAAAGAATGGGAGGTGGCGGGGGAAGGTGTCCAAATTAAAAAGAAGAAATGCACTGTCTTTATTTGGAAACAACATAGTAATCTACATTTAAAAAAATTTTTAAATATATTTTTAAAAATCCACTAGAACTACTAAGGGAACTCAGTAAGGTTGCAGTATAGAAGTTCAAAATACAAAAATCAGTTTTACTTCTTTACATTAGTATTAAGCATTCACAAATTAAAATTAAAGTAATATAATGTATGAGTATAAAATATGAAATGCTTAACAAAGTTGATGAAAAGATGTGAAAGATATGTATACTGAAAACTACAAAATTGTGCTGAAAGAAATTAAAGATGTAAAAGAGAGATATATCATGTTTATAGATTATATGACTCAACATTGCTAAGATGCCAATTATGCCAAACTGATCTATAGAGTCATTGCAATCCCTACTCACATTCCAGCAGAAATTGACAAGCAGATTCAAAAATTTATACGGAAGTGATAAGGACTTCGCATAGCAACAACATTCTTGACAAAAAACAAAGTAGGAAGACTTACATTGTCTTATTTCAAGACTTATTATGAAGCTATAGTAATTAAGATACTATCGAATTGATAGAAATATAGACATATTGAGCAATGGAACAGAATAAAGAGCCTTGAAATAGATCTACATGTTTATGTTTAATGATATTTTACAAAGATTCCAAGTCAA